>NC_037537.1:24941920-24944770 GCF_001531365.2 Cynara cardunculus var. scolymus
TTAATTTAGGTACAATAACGAAGTAATTTATATTTGGTTTAATAATATAATTTTCTTATAAAGATAATAATTAATTATTTTGTTAGAACTCAATAATTATCCTAATTATATTTTAGATTTTTTATTTTTTAAAATAAGATGTTTATCCTCTATTTGATTATATTTATCCGTAATTGGTTATACGAATTCAAAAATCGAGCTTAGATAAGTTGTACTTTTGCATAATTTGCTTGTAATCTTGAATTTTAAGTAAACATTGGTTTTCTGTGGTTTTGAGAAAGTGGTTAAATTTTTATTTTTGAATAAAATATAAAATTAAAAATATTATAAAATTTTGAAAAAAAATATCGATATTGTTACACAAAAAAAAAACAATAAGGAAGAGATAAGTTGAACCCAAAAATACAAAGTGGAAACTAGAGTTTAATAAGAATTGTCCAACAAAGGGAAAGGGTATAGCGTTTACAAAACAAATAAAGAGGCGATAAATAACAACCTATTAATCTAAACAATCTTATGCCTAGATTAAGAACGGGTGTTTCTATCGTCTCCAACAAAAACGCCGTATCATCAAATGTGCAATGCTCCAAAACACCAAACACTTTAGCTACACAAAAGCCTTTTACGAGACTACGCTCCCCTCAACCCTTTTTAGTCCTGCCGCTAGAAGAACCTGACAAACAAGTCATTTCAAGAAAGAGTGTTAGGCTTACGCCTAGTGAGTCCAAATAGTGTAAAAGGAATGAACCACTATCCCATTATACATATGTGCATATATAGAAGTAATTGACAAAATTTTAACAATACAAGGAGCATAATAAATTTTAGATTTTCACGGGGCGGAGTCAGAACATCCGAAGATAACGGTGGAGACCCGATTTACCGTTAATTATGACGGAACACAAAGTAAGTCATAGATCAACGTTATAGAGCACCACTTACTGGTTTAATACCATTGACATCAACCTAACCAGTCATGTAGTCGGTCATTATCTTAAGCTCTTTATCTCGGAAATTACATAATAATCACAATGTCTATTTCCAAGTAGAAGTGTGAAGGTGATTTGGAATTTACATAATTATTACAATGCCTAAAACCAACTTACACCATCCTTCACACCAATACAATGAAACGAATTTCATTCTTTCAAAACCCACTATATTCTAGTGATATACTTGAATACAACATCATAAGCATTATAATACTTATTTATCAATAAGATTTTACGTATGTCCTAACACAAGCGATATAACCCCTCTTGCTAATAAAAGACTCCAACCTAGGGGCATGAGGGTTTTAAAGTTTAATGGTCAACAACACTTTAAGAACGAGTATTTTACCAAGTGATTTAAAACATTTATCTAAACTCAACTTATCAACATAAACATGGTTACCCAAGTTCATTCTTTTGACCCAATAATCTTCATTTCATCTAAGTAAGTAAATACATGAAGCTTTAGGCATAAGATAAGTAAAAGCTTCCTTACAATAGTGTAAAATTTTCATAGAAAGGGGTTAAGATGAACTCACCTTGGGAATTAGGATAAATCCCAATTTCTATGAATTAACCTATAGACAGAAGGAGATCTTAGCTCGAAAAAAAACAAGACCTCAACACGGAAAGGACATCAGTCCAGAAGACAGAAAGGGAAGAAAGAAGGCGCAGGCTGCCCTGGGCGCGGCACAGCGACTTCCGAGCCTGGTCAAGACCGGCACTTAACTGCGTCAAACGGTAGCTTACTGCTGCTTCGACTCTGCTTGCTGACTTCTCCAAACAGCAGCTTGCGGCTTTTTCGATTTCGTCTGCTGCGCGATCAAACATCAGCTTGTTGTCCCCTTTTTCGTTCGCTGCGCAATCAAACAGCAGTGTGCTGTTTCTCTTTTGGCCGCTGTGCGATCAAACAGCAGCCTGCTATTCCCTTTTTTGGCTAATGCCCGATCAAACAACAGTTTGCTGTTTCCTTTCGTCCGCTATGCGATCAAACAACAGCACACTGTTTCTCTTTCGGCTGCTGCGCGATTAAACAGCAAAGTGCTGTTTCCTTTCTTCTTTTTCTCCTCCTAACCAGCAGCTACGGCTGCTTCTCATTCTTTCTAGACAGCTGCAGCTGTTTCTCTTCTAACCAGACAGCCACGTTGTTGTTTCTTCTCCTAACCAACGGCTACTCTGCTTCTCCTTCCCTCTAGACAGTTGCGGCTGTTTCTCCTTCAGATAAGCAGCTACGGCTGCTTTTTCTCCCACCCAACAGGTCCATCCCCCTTTCCTTTCTTCTTTCTCCTTTCTCTTGATGATGGCAGTAGAAGGGACCTAATTCCATTTTCTTTCAGCTCTTGAGAATGGGATAAGGTAAAGTCATCAGACTGCAGCCTTCTCCCTACTAATATCATCACTCTAAAAAGTACATAGAAGTTAAGAATCTCCATGGAAGAGGGGGAACCTCTAGATAAGGGGTATAAACAAATGGGTAAGTCAAACGTTGTAGATAGCCCCCCTCTTTCTTTTCCCTTTTTTTTACACACTACAGAATTCCAAAAAAAAAAATCCCTCTTCCCTAAGTAAATTTTATATATATATATATATATATATATATATATATATATATATATATATATATATATATACACATACTTTACAAAGGAGGGTTTACAAGATAAAGTGCCTTAAACTACATATACCTATTTTTTTTAACGAGACGAAGTCCTTGACACGTACAGAGCTGGGAAAGCGGGGAAAGATTTCCGGGTGTTACAGATATCAGTATTAAATTAATCTTTTTAATAATTCTTGTGTTTTGGTGTAATTTTCTTAATTAAATTCTGCAGTTAGTTGGACGAATTCAAGTATGGAG
>NC_037537.1:24945528-24952396 GCF_001531365.2 Cynara cardunculus var. scolymus
TATCCTAATTATATTTTAGATTTTTTATATTTAAAATGAGATGTTTATCCTGTATTTGATTGTGTTTATCTGCAGTTAGTTACACGAATTCAGATATGAACGAGTTTAAGAGTTTTTAAGAGTTTTAGCCAAATGCTTTATAAGATAGTATAGATATACCACCAATTATAATCGGTATGTAAAATTTATATCATGTATTAACCAATTATATTTGATACCACTTTTTGTAAAAATTAAAACTACAATTTATTTATAGACATCTTTTTCAATTATATCTAAATGCACTAAAACCACAAAACATTTAAATAACAGGTGGATATGTATTGTATCGCTTATCTATACCTACTAAAACGTTCAAATAACTCTCATATAATACAAACACTCAAGGAAATCACGTGAAATCCTGAACACTCCCCTAAGGATTTCAAAATCCTATGTTTGAAGGATTTCAATTAAATCCTAGGATTTCAAATCCGGACAATCCAACAAACCAAACATGAGATTGGAATTGATCTGAAATGCAAATCCTCCCAAACCCATTCCATTCCTTCAAACCAAACGGGACCTAAGAGTTGAAAACACAAGCCGAAAATGACTTTTTAATTAAGTGCAAATTGTATAAAAAAAATAACGTACTTTAATTTGATTTCTATTTTGAGTAACGTACTCTCAGAACTTTCATTTTGGTACATAATATGTAAGTTTTAAACATGTAAGTACCCGGGTAACCAGTTGAAAACTAATTTTAGATTTAAAAAAATCCATATCAACAAATAATACTGAGTTAGATACCGCATCACTCGCCACATCAGCATGATAACCAGTTAATGTTTCAATTGTTTATCCGAGTACTTACATGTTTAAAACTTTACATCTTACGTATCAAAATGAAAGTTTTGAAAATACATTACCCAAAATATGAATCAAGTTAAAGTACGCTATTTTTTAATGCAATTTTTTCATTAATTAATTTTCCATTTTAAACTAGAGGGGCTAAAAATGCAATTACCTCTAAATAGAAAGAGATGAAGATGATGTAGAATTTCTATAAATGGAAATCCAGTGGAATCTCCCTTTTGCTTTGATGATATGACAACACCCACTCTTTCAAACCACTCATCACATCTATTTTTGAAGTTTTGATACTAAAAATAGATAAAACCAAAGGCCAGTCGACTAAAATCGCGAATCTTTTTGACCAAAATTATTTTTGAAACCCTATTTTTGTTTTAACCAAAGTTTATCTAATAATTGATCTAGGGGTTGTTCGGTTTGTTTTCTGTTAAAAAATGTATGGATATAACTGTCTGTATTGATATAGTTGTTTGTATATTAACAGATAAGTTGTTGTTTGGTTGTTGTGCTGAATAAACAGTCCGAATGTCATAAATAACAATTTTACCCTCAATCTTTATTTATGTTTAAATAAAACAATAGTTTGATGAAAATGTTGAACGTATGATTTATAATTATAACAGTTTGAAACTAGTCCATTTGCTCGACAGACAATTCGTATTGTGAAATCAGATTTTGCTTTAAAAAAATTAACCATCTTGTTATGGAAGAGGTTGGACTCGGTCCAAATGGTGATCTTACGGTACTCCTTTGCACTTGGTTATGGACAGTTGGACACTGAAAACAGCAAAATCAGAAATCGAGGAGTTGAATATCCAACACTATGGACACTGAAAACTTGAAGAAAAAGTGAAAAATCATGAAATCGAACATCATAGTGAGTAGATGGGGAAAAGTAATGACTGAGTGAAGAACATAAATGGGTAAATCGAATAGGTACATGAAGAATCGAAGCACAGTGAGGAACAATCGACGAGAAGAACGACATACATGTGTGAAGAACGATGGATACAACGAACGGCGTGTGAGAGGTGTAGAGGAGTAGATGGGGAAAAGTAATGACTGAGTGGATAAGAGTGCAATTATGGCTGTGAGAATCAGCACATGTATGCCCGATTAAGCCCTTACTGAATACAAAGGTATGGCTGTGAGAATCATCACCTGTATGCCCGATTAAGCCCTTACCAAATACAAATGTATGGTTGTGCGAATGAGCCATATCTGTTATATAACTCAATAAGCCATTACTGAACAACCTTTTACACATTTACGTATATCCTATTTTTAGATTTAAAAAATAAGAAAATAAAATTCTTTACACAACTTACGTGAAAAAACTTAATCTAAAAATCGAGTTTACGCAAATGCACAAGACATTTGCGTGAACTCTATTAATATAAAAATTCGATTAATAAAATCACAAAAAAATGAATTTGATTTGGGATATTGACTAATTTGGTCAATTTCCCTAAAACTAACCATAGAATTTTGTTTGCGAGTTTACACGTTGAAATATAAAAAATATATACGAAATACATATTTAAATTCATATATTTTTTGTTTTAATAATCGTCTTTTTTTATTAACCTGGATATCCAACTCGTTATGCGAGCCGACTAGTCTAAGGGTGACCATCTGCTTTGCAGATAGCTCGGAGTCACTGCATTTGAACCTCCGTGGCCACAAGGGGATTTTTATTCCTCCTTGGATTTGAACCTGAGACCTCCTGATACTTTTGACATTTGGAGCAAAGTTCAAACTAATCAGGCACCACCCTTCTGTTAATAATCGGTCTTTTTAATCACATCATTTAAATCAAATCCATCTAAGAGTTGTGATTTATTTCTACTTTCTATGTTTTCAACCTTCAGGCTGTTCCACATATAGGGATGAACTTTGTACGATACAAAGTTTTTCTCCTCTAATATCGTGTACTAACCAGTTATAATTGGTATACAAAATCTTATATCTTGTACCAACTAACAATACTTGGTACCAACTTAATTGGTACCATCTTTTTTCAGTTGGTACATGTTGTTACTGGTTTTTTAAGTTACATATTTGAAAACTCACAATTTTATTTAAAGTTAGAGTGACATTTTGAGTTTGTAATACATGTCATGTTTAAGGGTTTTTAATCACAGAGAACAAACTTGCAAGCGTTCAAATGCTTAAACAACAAAGCTAAATTTACGATATTATTAAAAAACAAATGAATTATTAAATAAGTCAGTATCATGGTACGAGATTTCTAGTTCTATATACCAACTAAGGTTTCATAATTGGTACGGTACTATCAACCGACAGTAACTGATACCAATTTAATTGGTACGATTCGTACACATGTTGGTTGGTTTAGTTTGGTACAAAATTTTCGCCCCTATATGAGAGGTTCTTTCCATTCTCATTTTTAGCGGTATCGTAGCCCTTGGCTTCCTAGGAGATCAAGGATTCAAACCTCACCAAATGTGAGGAGGGTGTGTAAGTTTTTTTTTGTTGCATTTGTCGTATATAATTATTATATACTTAAAAAAAAAGTATAATGCCATCTAATTATTAACCAACATTAATCATATATCTCATAAATGAACATTTTATTTGAGTATGATGAGGGTTGGGTTAGCTTAGAGATTTAATTATTTGTATAAATACAATTTAAAAATTACGTTTTATTATAGTTTTATAATTTGTTTTCAATCAAATACACTTAAAAAATGTGTTTTATTGTAAATTTGTAATTTGATTTTCAATCAAATACTCTTAGAAAGCTAGAAATGCATTTAAAAATACATTTTTTTTTTTGAAAAAAATGGGGCCGGTCCCGGGCCGGGCCGAGCCGAGCCTTGGTTTTCAATGAAAACCATAACCGACGGCCCCAAACCGGTCCCAATCGGTCCAGGTTCAGGCCGGGCCCATTTGGCCATCTCTAAATTGGCCATTATGAATAGGACTTGAGATCATATGAGACCAACTTGTTTTCGTGAAACTCGTAAGGCCATCTTTTTACATTTGAAATTTCATAGCAAAACACTGTGAATGTAACATTCACAGCGTTTTTGCTGTGAAGTTTCAGATTTTTTTTACTTATTTTTTTTATCTTTTTATTTTTCTTTCTTTACGATGTTTTAGTACTACATATATGTAATTTTCAAAATGGTCCTTATTTTAATGGAATTTTTAACAGTCGTTAGAGGGAGAGACAAATCCAGATGCTTTTACAAACCACGATTGTCATCTTGACATTTCGAAATTACAAGAACGAAAAAAGTGTTGTTATTGCTGTGAAGTTTCAGATTTTCGAAATTATCTTTTTTTTTTAATTTTAATAAATTATAATACCGATGAATATATAGAGTTTGATTAAATTCATTCGTCTAATAATGCAATTACCTCTAAATAGAAAGAGATGATGTAGAATTTCTATAAATGGAAATCCATTGGAATCCCCTTTTGCTTTGATGATATGACAACACCCACTCTTTCAAACTATTCATCATATGTATTTTGTTTTGATACTAAAAATAGATAAAACCAAAGGGAAATTGACTAGAATCGCGAATCTTTCTGACTAAATTATTTTCGAAACCGAATTCTTGTTTTAACCAAAGTTTATCTAATTAACTTAGGAGTTGTTTGATTTGTTTTCTGTTAAGACATGCATATATATAGTTGTCTGTATTGATTTAGTTGTTTGTATATTAACAGATAAGTTGTTGTTCGGTTGTTGTGCTGAATGAACAGTCTGAATGTCAGAAATGACTATTTTACACTAAGTATTTATTTTTGTTCAAATAAAACAATGGTTTGATGAAAATGTTGAACATATGACTTATAATTATAACAGTTTGAAACTAGTCCATTTGCTCGACAGACAATTCACACTGTGAAATCAGATTCTTCTTAAGAAAAAAATTAACCATCCTGTTGTGGAAGAGCTTGGAC
Organism: Cynara cardunculus var. scolymus; assembly: GCF_001531365.2. Taxonomy (NCBI): domain Eukaryota; kingdom Viridiplantae; phylum Streptophyta; class Magnoliopsida; order Asterales; family Asteraceae; genus Cynara; species Cynara cardunculus. The sequence goes on from NC_037537.1 coordinate 24,950,326, forward strand.
TTGGTCCAAATGGTGATCTTATGAAGAATCCTTTGCACTTGTCAGAGATCGAACAGTTGAACATCCAACACCATGGACACTGAAAACTTGAAAAAAAGTGAAAAATCATGAAATCGAACAACAAAATGGGAAAATCGAACAACATAGTGAGGAACAGTCGATTACTTAACTCTCTTGAATCATGACATTGAACAGCAAAATCAGAAATTGAACAGAAAGGTTGAAGCATAGTGAGGAACAATCGATTGGTTCAAAGAGTTCGAACATAAATCAAACAGAAATGGACAAATCAAACAGGAATCTTTGAACCAATCTAACATAAATGGGTAAGTCGAACAGGTACATGAAGAAGCGAAGCACAGTGAAGAACAATCGGTGAGGAGAACGACATACCTGTGTGGAGAACGATGGATTCAACGAGCGGTTCTTCCATTCTCATTTTTAGGGTTCACAAAGTATAATGCGATCTAATTATTAACAAACATTAATCGTATATCTCACATGAATTAACATTTTATTTGAGTATGATGAGGGTTGGGTTAGCTTAGGGATTTAATTATTTGTATAAATGCAATTAAGTTTGATTATACTATGAAATCAATTAAAGCAATAACAATTTTTTTTATTAACCTGGATATATGTGTGCCGATTAATCTCAGGACAACCATCCATTTTGTGGGTAGCCTGAAATCATCGCATTTGAATCTCCGTTGTCATAAGGGGATTTTTGTTCTTCCTTATATTTGAACCTGCGACCTTTAGGCATTTTTAACCTTTGAAGTCCAAGATCAAACCAATCGAACACTACCTTATGATTAGCAATATAAATTCGGGATAGAGATTCTTATATTAATTCATTCTTTTACACCATTTTTTCAGTTAGTTGAATGTTTTTTGTTACAATTTATAACTATAAAAGTTATAATATGGCCAGTAGTGATGGCCGAAAACTGGTCTCGAGCCAGAAAATGATGTGCATAACTGGTCCCGGTTCTGTCGAAAATACTAAGGCCCGATTAAGTGTACTTGCTCGGTTATGATAACCAATTCCGGTCCGGGCCTAAACCGGTCCTATATTAAAAAGACATTTTCTTTTTTGTATATATTTTTTAAATTTCTTTTTGATAAATTTTTAAAAATATTTTAATACACTTTAAAATATCTAATTAGGTCAACCAAATACACTTAAAAAATACGTTTTATTGTAGCTTTATAATTGGTTTTCAATCAAATACACTTAAAAAAAAGAATAGAAGCATACTCGCGCAATGCAGCGAGATACATCGTGATTTTAATATTTCATTTTATTCTTTATCTCAGCTGATGTTATAATATGACTTTATGTAATTTTGAGAAATCGATGTTTTTATTTTTGAATAAAATATATGTTTGAAGATATCATAAAAATTTAACAAAAATATATCGATATTATGATCAAATTAACTATTTGAAATTTCTCATTTTTTTGTGTAATTTTTTAATTCAATTTTTTTATAATTTAATTTATGTACAATAACGAAGTAATTTATATTTGGTTTAATAATATAATTTTTTTATAAAGATAATAATTATTTATTTTGTTGGAACTCGATAATTATTCTAATTATATTTTAGATTTTTTATAATTTAAAATGAGATGTTCATCCTATGTTTATGCGCAGTTATTTATACGAATTCAAACATCGAGCTTTAATAAGTTGTACTTATGCATAATTACATGTAATCTTGAATTTTAAGTAATATGCATCAATATACAGTACTTTATGCGTAACAAAAATATATCGATAGTCATATCAAATTAACTATTTAAAATTCCTCATTTTTTGTGTAATTTTTTAATTCAATTTTTATTATAATTTAATTTAGGTACAATAACGAAATAATTTATATTTGATTTGATAATATAATTTTCTTATAAAGATAATTATTAATTATTTTGTTAGAACTCGATAATTATCATAATTATATTTTAGATTTTTTATATTTTAAAATAAGATRTTTATCCTCTATTTGATTATATTTATCCGCAATTAGTTATACGAATTCAAAAATCGAGCTTTGATAAGTTGTT
>NC_037537.1:24955552-24956938 GCF_001531365.2 Cynara cardunculus var. scolymus
AGTTACACCAAAAAATAAGAATTATTAAATAGTTAGTTTAATATTAATATCGATTTTATTTTTTTTTAATTTTTTTATACTATATTTAAATTTATATTTCATTCAAAAATAAAAATATTATCGCTCTGTCAAAATCACATAAAATCGTATTATATCGATAGAGACAAAGAATAAAAACTAAACATTAAAATGAAGATTTATCTCGCTGCATTGCGCGAGTACCCTTCTAGTAATTTGAAATGGCATAAAAAATGATAAATAAATGATGTAATTTTGTATAAATATAAGACATGTCCTGAGTTGGATCCCACCTACCTCATCGTTAGACTAAACCGTTGATTGAATCAAAAAATATCTCCTCACGTTGGTGTCTTTGAAGATGTATTTTGTATAAGACCAATTGGAGTTGTCAGTAATTAACTTTTTACCCAAATTTACTAAATCTTTTAGTTTGCCAACAGATAAAATTACCAATAATTTAAGAAACATCAGTAACACAAATTAGTTATTTGTAAATCCAGAAATAATAGTTTCAACAGCAAAGCACAAAATTCACGTAGTTGAATGAAAGAACTACGTAAATTTATCAATTCACGGCTACAAATACACAAAGGTCGATCACTCGATCATATTATCAGAGAGATCAAAGAACAACGAAAATTATGATCAGTCAGATTAGCGAAGAGAAATACGAGAAATATCTACGCTTAATCTCACACATGGATGTCATTTCGTTGGCAAAAATATAAAAGCAAATGAATAGGGTTTAGAGAAAATATGATGTATGCAAACTCGTCCTTTCCAAATTAATTAGAAAAGTTTATCTGTGTTATTTATGCTCACAAATGTTACAAAACAAATCACTTTTATCCACAAAAATTTCCGTCGATGGTTACTGATAAGCATGGTTTATTACATACTTAAAGTACCTATTTCTTATATTTATTAGGTAGATTTTCATAGTTTATCCCAACCTTGAGTCATTTTTACTTCTTTATTTTCCATTTATTATGTTTGGAGCTAATTGTGATAATGAATCTGTTTTTACAACAAGTTGGAGTAGATAACATTTTTTTGACTCAGTTCACTGCACTGTGATGCTGCAGCATTCCAACAGCATTGCCCGGCTGCATCTTGACTTTTGTAGGAGGTGCTTAATGCTTAAGCCATTTCTTGGAAGGAAGTCTGAATGGAAGAAGTCCTCGTTTTTGGACTGGTTGCAGCTGGTAACAAGAGTTGGAGATGACCCTTGGAAGACCTTTTGTGATGGAGATGAAATCTCCTTTTTGTAGTCTTCTCATTATGTACTTTGTACTTTGTACTTTGTACCTCTCTTAAGTTTTTGTCTTTTCTTCAAGTGTTGGGTATAAAAGAAGGCCTTTGGCC
>NC_037537.1:24960473-24964804 GCF_001531365.2 Cynara cardunculus var. scolymus
GAGTTGACACTTTGCTCTCTTTCTTTTTCTTCAGGATGGTTACAGACATACCAGGCACCACTGACACCTCTTTTGGTATATTCTTACTTATCTCAATTAGAACATGTTTTTCCATTTTGTCGACTTTAAAGTACACAAATTTAACAACTCCGGTATATACATTTCTGGACCCAGGAATATTACCGAACGGGTAAAATCGTTCGATGCGTTTTTAGCTGAATTTTACTGTTTTGAGGATTTTTTTTTTTTTAACGTTTTTTTGTTAATTTCGAGGGATTTTTGAGTTTTTTGGTTGATTTCAAGTGAAAAATTTTCGGTTTCTTGGTTGATTTTGAGAGACTTTTTCAGTGTTTTAGTTGATTATATTTAAACGTGGTGTTGGATATGTACGGTTTTCGAACATTTGTCAAAAGAATATGCAAAGAGTTTTGTTAAGACAATAATTCTAAACGTATTTCTAGTGATGTTTATAACGTGATCCACAGTAGAGATTAGTGGAATATAAGTTACAACATCCAACTTCATGACACTATAAGCCATTCGTACTCAAAACTTTTTTGGAAAATTGAAGAAACAGACACATATAGTAATGTGATTATCAAGTACATGTACTACCAATAGCAACAATGTGAATAGGGTTATTATAGTCATTTTTTTAGTTTTTAAAGATACGTCCAAACCCATCAAATCACAAGTCTGAGGTCTTTTATAGACTTAATTTGTATCAGTTGTGGTAAAGGTAAGATTCGTATACATCCTGCTAATGAGCAAGAACATGCCCGATATAATTGGTTCATTTTGTTGTATCCCGAACTCAATACATCTGCATTATTCTATGTAGATTTCGACCATTTGAGAAAACCGTCTTAAAGCTAGAATGTTACAAAGACTAAGGATATGTATTTCGTTGGATTGTGTGTGTATTTTTTCTGTAGGAAAAGAGTTGATGAATTATGAGATGCCAAGGCCAGGCATTGGTGTCCACCGGTATGCGTCCGTTTTCTTCGTTTCTTAACCGAATGTACGTCTAACGTTTTTTTTTACTTAACTAGTTTATGGATGTGTGTACGTAGATATGTGCACTTACTTTTTAAGCAGAAGGGTAGACAGACTGTGAGTTGTCCATCTTCGAGAGACAAATTCAACACTAGAAGCTTTGCTCATGAAAATGAACTTGGTTTGCCGGTTGCTGCTATCTTCTTTAATTGTCAAAGAGAAACTGCTGCTAGAAGACGCTAGTTCTTGTTGCCTAAATCGCTACTACGAAAGAATCAAGAACAAGATCATTGTGAGTCTTGATGTAATACTTACTTCATCTAAATAAGCAGATAAACTGGTTTTTTCAGAGATTTCGAAGTGAGCAGCATTTCTAATAATTACAATCAGATAGTTTTATTGCAAACTAAACATTGTACTTAATAAATTGCAAAAGAGAATATGCGATAAAAAAGACCATGACGTTTCAATAACCATTTTTATTTTGCTTATCATTTGAAAAGTTCGGTAACAACAAAAGATAATTTACATCATAGTCTTAAAAATAACTGCTAATTGATAAATATTAGTAGTAATTATACAATTTCTTTTTCTTTCAAAAAACAATTATTGTTGAGAGTTTATGTTATATTTCAAAGTTCTTCTGTCCCGTTTGGTTTGAAGGAATGAAATGGATTTTGAAGGATTTGCATTTCAAATTCATTTTAATCCCGTGTTTGGTTTGTTGGATTATCCGGATTTGAAATCCTAGGATTTGGTTGAAATCCTTCAAACATTGGATTTTGAAATCCTTAAAGGGAGTGCTCGGTGATAACTCTTATTTTTAAGAGTTATTTCATATTTATTTCTTCCTTTTTTGCTATTATTAAATACTCAATTTTCTTGTTTTTATATTTTTATTCCAAAAAGTTTTAAAAAGATGATGAAACACAAAGGAAGATGTATTATTCCAAAAACATGTATTTTTCTGACAGCACTGCCCACTGTGGCATTATTGTAGGATGTCTACCAGCCTTGTTGCTGCTTCTTGGGAAACGTGCAGCTTGAAGATTCCTCCAGATATTTTCAACAGCTGTATATGAGCTGTCTTCCTTCTTTAATTTTATTTTATTTTTTGTATTTTTTTAGCCATGTACTAGTTACCCTTAAGGTAATGATTGGGTGTACTATTCTCCCTTCCTCTCTCCTATATAAAGAGGCCTTGGGGAGCCATTTTGAGGTGTGCCCAACACCATCTAAGACGATATTCTCTAGTGTGTCTTCTCTCTTTCTTTTCTTTCTTTTTATTATTATGTTTTTTTAATTTATGTCTTTAATTTATGTTTTTAATTTCTAGTATTTTATTTCCTTGTACTTGTAATTTAGTTTTACATTAATGTAATTTATATTTCAATATTATTTTATGTCTTTAATTATTTTTATTATGTTTAGCTAAATTACTTGTATGAGTGTGGGTGTGAATTTAACTTAGAATGTTTATATAATATTTGGGTGTTTTTATCTTTTATCACTTCTTCGTAACTTGGTCACTTAAGACGATGCTTAAAATGCGGATAAGCTGATCACTTTGAAGTGTTAATATTAGATCTTAGACCCAGAGATGGGCGGATCCGAAATACGGCTTAAGTGATGCACAATGAACTCGAGAGGGTCTTTGAATAATTAAGTGGAGACGCGAATTTTGCATGCATCTAGCTATGGGTTAAGCAATAGGTATTTTTATCACAAAGAGATTTGGGTAAGAATCGCATTCCCTTTACTTTTTAGCTAGATCGGCAAGTTTCGAAGTGGTAAACGTAAAAACCTTGTAGAATTTTATGAGGCCCGGTTATAAAAGTTCACTTTCGAGATATTGGAACTTTTATAAACAACTCGTAAAAGTCTAACCATTTTATTGTTAATTTTATCTTAAGCAACACTTGCACCCATGCCCGTCTTTTAATATTAGAAGTTTATTTCGTTATTTAGTTAGTCATCATATTTTGGTCTTTTTATAAACAAAAATCTAACTTTTATTTTACATCTCGAACCTCGTGCAAGAAGTTCATGAAAAATCTCTGAATCTCAGTAGTACCTTCTCTGTGGGAACGATCTCGGTACTTTGTACCACTTTATTACTTGCAAGCGATCATAGTGTCGGCGTGCACTTGCACCGCCACTGTGGGGACATTTTGTCCACTAGGTGAACACGAACAATCACTTCCTCTGTCACTCGGGATTTCGTAGGATTGTATGCAATAAGGTTTTAAAAATGTTAAAAACATTTATTTTGTAATAATCGATTAATAAAAATGAAATTCAATTATTTTTATAATTATTTTCGTAATTATCTTGTTTTTTAAATTTTAATAAATTATAATACCGATGGATATATAGAATTTGATTAAATTCATTCGTCTAATAATCCAATTACCTCTAAATAGAAAGAGATGATGTAGAATTTCTATAATTGGAAATCCATTGGAATCCCCTTTTGCTTGGATGATATGACAACACCCACTCTTTTCAAACTATTCATCATCTGTATTTTGTTTTGATACTAAAAATAGATAAAACCAAAGGGAAATTGACTAGAATCGCGAATCTTTCTGACCAAATTATTATTGAAACCGAATTCTTGTTTTCACCAAAGTTTATTTAATTAACTTACGAGTTGTTTGATTTGTTTTCTGTTAAGACATGTATATATATAGCTGTCTGTATTAATATAGTTGTTTGTATATTAACAGATAAGTTGTTGTTCGGTTGTTGTGCTGAATGAACAGTCTGAATGTCATAAATGACCATTTTACCTTTGAAGTCCAAGATCAAACCAATCGAACACTACCTTATGATTAGCAATATAAATTCGGGATAGAGATTCTTATATTAATTCATTCTTTTACACCATTTTTTCAGTTAGTTGAATGTTTTTGGTTACAATTTATAACTATAAAAGTTATAATATGGCCAGTAGTGATGGCCGAAAACTGGTCTCGAGCCAGAAAATGATGTGCATAACTGGTCCCGGTTCTGTCGAAAATACTAAGGCCCGATTAAGTGTACTTGTAATCGGTTATGATAACCAATCCCGGTCCTATATTAATAAGACATTTTCTTTTATATATATATTTTTTAAAAATTTCTTTTTGATAAATTTTTAAAAATATTTTAATGTTATTTTAATACACTTTAAAATATCTAATTAAGTCAACCAAATACACTTAAAAAATACGTTTTATTGTAGCTTTATAATTGGTTTTCAATCAAATACACTTAAAAAAAACTAGAAGCGTACTCGCGCAATGCAGCGACATACATCGTGATTTTAATATTTCATTTTATTCTTTATCTCA
>NC_037537.1:24964904-25048287 GCF_001531365.2 Cynara cardunculus var. scolymus
AAGAACTCTCTGTGTTGTTCTTGAAAGTTCTTCTCTTTGTAAGATTGTTTAGGTTAGGTTTTCCTTTCCTATCTTCCGCAACAATCTTTTGTTTTTCTGTGTRTATTAWTTYTTGATATAAATCAATAAGAATTAAAAAGTTGAAAAAAATCTGAGTAATTGTATTCAACCCCCCCTTCTACAATTACTTTCTGCKTATTGCCTTGCCCTTCGGGACTAACAATTATATTGACCTTTAAAAAATAGTTAAGACATAGTTATTGTCCATGTTAATATCCCACCAATTTATTGATTGTAAGAGAATGGTTCAACATACTCATGTGAATACTCATAAATGGATATAATTTGTTTAATTTCAACGGTTAATCATTTGTCAACAGGGGACGAGTTTTAATGAGAATGGTGAAAACGTTGAAAACGTGCGAACATTGACAAAAAGTATGATAATATGGATGGATGTCAAATCAGAATAACACCTATATGACATCTGTTTTTTAAAGTTAAATCACATGTGATTAAGGAATGAGGAATTAACAAATGTTGTCATTTTGACTGAGAAATTTAACTCTTAGTCATTTCTCTCTGACCTCTTCAACAAAATCATCGTCATCATCTCCGCAAGGAAGACTTCCTCAACTTGTGGAGGGTCTAAAAAGAAAAAGAAAAACAAATATCTGAACGGGTCCGTAAGTAGCATTGTAGCAAGATGAGGAAGTATTTAGATTAATTTACAGATTTGGTACCTGTATTTAGACTAATTTACAGATTTGGTCCCGGTTGCGGATGTTTTACTTGCTGACCATTTTCAAATTTTCCTTAACCTCTTCGCAACTTGAGGAATGGTTACCTGCAGAGGTGGTGATTTTGTTGAAAATGTAGAAGAGAAGTGGTTAAAAGGTAAATTTGCCGGTCAAAATGACTAGTTATACCATTTTCCCATAAGGAACAGGGTCAAACTAAAAAGGTGCGTCGTGCGCATGTGACATGGCCCTGCAACTTACGTGATTTAATCACGCTTTTTAATCACATGTGATTTATATGTTCTATGTTTCGTATTTTTACTTTTTTTTCAATTGAACCTCCACACACACACACACATATAAAGACTTGGGATCATGTGAGACTAGACTGTTTTCATGAGACCCGAAAAACCGGTAAAATAACAATGAACCTTCATAGCAAAAACACTGTGAATGTTTGTGAAAGTAAACCTTCATATTGTTTTTGCTGTGAGGGGTTCGTTGTTTTTCATACATTCACAATGAATTATTGTGAAGATTCAGTGTTATTTTGTGATTTTACAGATCTTATGAATACAAGCTAGTCTCACATGAAACCAATTCTATATAGAAACGAAGTATTGTGTAAGAAGAAAGAATCTGAACCATTGATAACCTTTAATGTCATCCTCACCCCATCAATTGCGCTTGATACGAGAATTGATCTAGTGCATCTCATTATTGTTGATCTTCAATTAGAAGTATCGGCCGATTTTGAAGTATAAATTGGTCCATATATTTCTTTTGATCATTTACCCACATAAAATATCATCAAATATCAAATGTAGAGAGAGAAATCGAAGGAAGAAGCCATGGGGTTTAAGTTTCGGTTTTTCTTCGATCATGGTAAGAATACTCAACCAAATGTTGTGGTTTTTATGTCAGTAGTTTCGTTTTTAACTTTCCTATTGAACCATATTAATCTCATGTCTTAGATGTAAGTTTATATTGGTCGATATGGTATTCAAAATTGTTGGGTTTCAGTAAATAAGAAAATGGAACTCATTTATTGACGAAAAAAATTGTGTTATTGTGTCAAAATTTTGGTAAAAGTGTTGCTAAGACTTTGGTGTAAAAAAGAGGGAAATAAAAGGAGCAAGAAATGAGTGAAAAACGAGCTCAAAAGCTCGTAACATGGCTGCTGCTGAGACTTTGTTCACGTTACTAATTTACTATTCCACTTTTAGGTGATTTTATGTTTAAAGGCTTTTTCGTATGTCGACTTTTGGTTAAACTTCTCTTAAAGATTTAAATTTTCTCCTGTTTTTGAGGTGTTACACAAGCACGTTGCAAAATAAATATATGTTAATAACTTCTTTTATGTTATAGCCATAGATAAAAAAAATCATATGAAATATCACATGATGCACTGGTTCTCAGAGATCTCACGCTTTAGAGAGTTCTCTAAAAAAAACTTTCCCTTGTGTGTGTGTGTGTTTTTTTTTTCTTGAAAATATTAGTATTAAAAAAACATACAAAGTATTTGTAATTAATTTCGGAATTTGAATGAATCAAAAGATAAAAAAAAAAAAAAGATCGATTCATACTGTCACTCGCCACATAAACATGGTACATGGGTAATTGGTTGAAGTATTAACCGGTTACAATGTTGATGTGGCGAGTGATGCAATATCCAACTCAGTATTATTTGCTATTAAGCCCAATTTCATCTCATTACTCGCCTCATCAACATGATAACCGGTTAATACGTTAATCGGTTACTCTGGTAGTTAAATATTTAAAATTCTATGTTTTAAGTACTAGAATGAAAATTTTGAAAATACGTTACCTGAAATAAAAATCAAATTAAGTACATTAATCTTTCATTCAATTTATCCGAATATGTCAACTCCATACATTACTTTGAGTTCAATTTTTAACTTGATATGCACACCATGGCAATGGATTGAAACGTAAACAAAGGGCTTTATAGTCATTAACTACACCATTAAATATAAAGTAAATTAAAAATATTATTTGTAATTTTTAAGTTTTTTATGTATTTATTTTGAAAATTATTTATTTAAAAAAAATTAACCTTGAATTTAAATTTATAATTTATGAAATTTATTTTGAACATCTTTTTATGCCCATGATTCTATCGACCCTAGAATGTAATTTCGTTTAAATAAAGACTCACATCTAAATATAGAAAAGGACAAAAACGTAAAATCAAGTATTTTAGTAAAAGTTGATTGTCAGCAACTCTAACCGGTCCACACAAACCCGTCTAAATTGTCTATGAATCCTAATAGAATATTTTATAGAAATTAGGTTTATAGAACCAAACTATAAGCCGTTATATCTAAAACGTCATAATAGGTTTATATGACACTTTTAGGTGTTTTAACAAACTTTTTATACTGTTTTTAACTAAAAGTGTCTTATTAGCTACTTTACAAGACACTTTTGATGAGTGTCTTATAAATCCATCTTTTTACAGAACATTTGTGTTTATAAGATATCTTTTCAAATAGAGTTGTATAAAATAGTTAATACGAGACTTTATTTTAAAAACGTTCTAAAACTTGTTAAAACGCCTAAAAACGTTCTATAAACAAAATTAGGTGTTTTAACAAACTTGACGCTTTTACATTTTAGACGTTCTAATTGGCTAATTCGATTTTGTTGTAGTGTTGTAAAATGAGTTTAGGTGTTTGACCAAAATGAATCCAGTTAAAAAAAAAAATGAAAGTTGGACTACTTCGTAAAAAAATTCTACGTTAGATGACAAAATTGTCATTTTTGGAAAGTTGATCGCGAAGTTAGAAATCCAAACCAAAGGTGCTTGTTTTGCCAGAAGTCGGATCTTTGTAATATCGGAGATGTAAATGGACCGAAGCTAAAAACAGATTAACAGTAATAGGAAATAAAAAATTATCAGAGAACGAAGTGATTAACAGTATTGAGAAATTGTTGTTTATAGTTTCAGGAGTAAAAACATATTAACAGTAATGAAAATAAAAATAGCACATAAAACTTGAAGCAGGAAGATACAGAAGAGCAGACAGAGATTCATCTATGAGAATTTTAATAAAAAAGGAGAGTTTCGGTTGGTTGTCAGGGGGTTCGACAGAATAAAAAACAAAAAAAAATTATATGGGAACTCATTTAACATAAAAACTAAAAGTTAAAACAAAAATTTAGTTATCAAGATTAAGGATTATTCCAAAGGTCAAAAGTTTCAGGAGGTCACATGTTCAAATCCAAGGAGAAATAAAAATCTCCTTGTGGCCACGGAGGTTCAAATGCGGTGACTCCGGGCTATCTGTAAAAAGGTGGTCGTCTTGGGATTAGTCGACTCACATAGCGGGTTGGATATCCAGGTTAATAAGAAAAAAAAAGATTAAAGATTATTTAACCAAATTCTTACTGGTGGGTATGATAGAAACAACAAATCTTACCCAATAAAAAAACATAGTAAGTACCAAGAATTTTATCTAGTAAATGAGGGAGAAAACTTTTACCCAATCAGAGTTTTCTGAGTAAAATACAGTAATAAATTGTTTGGCAGTTACTGAATGATTTAGTGTAAAATAATTAAGTGGTCAAACCACTTTTAGTGGTAAATATGACTACTCGATGATATTTTGATAAACAATGTTAAATAATTTAACGGATAATTTAAAAAGTGATTTAAAGTTATATTTAAATTCAAAAATCAATCATTTTGTCCACCTCAAAATTTGGACGTTGGTGAACGATTCAATTTGAAAAAAAAAAAAAAAGTAAAAATAGAAAGAAATTAAATTATTGGCATTATAATCATTTCCTTTAATAATTGATTGATTGAATTTCTAAATAAAATTCTCATTATTATCGAATATCAAAGTTGGACTCTATTGAGATGTTATTTTTAGTATGCAAGTTTCAATTTACAAATAGGTGTTAAGAATATATCAATAAATAATATTTTATATATAAAAATTGATTTTTAAGAATTTTATTAAGTATTTTATAATAGTAGAAGGAAACTCGCGTAATGCAGCGAGATATATCTCGATTTCAATATTTCATTTTTTTTTGGTCTCTATCATGTGATTTTGGGGAATCAATCATGTTTTTTTTATATAAAATATAAATTTGAAGTTATCATAAAAATTAGAAAAATATAAAAGTTTTTATTTTTTGTGTAATATATTTAATTCATTTTTTTTATTATAATTCAATTTAGGTTTAATGACGAAGTAATTTATTTTTGTTTAATAATATAAATTTATAAAGATAATAATTTAATATTCTGTTACAACTCAATAATTGTCTTAATTATATTTTATATATATTTAAAATTTATTCTGTATTTGATTATACTATAAAGGTACTCGCACAATACAGTGAAATATAGTTTTATTTAATATTTATTTTTATTCTTTATCTTGTTGATGTTATAATATGGTCTTATGTGATTTTGAAAAAACGATAATGTTTTTATTTTTGAATAAAATATAAATTTAAAGATATTATAGAAAAAATTTGACAAAAATATATTAATAATATCAAATTAACTATTTAATTTTTCTCATTTTTTATGTAATTTTTTATTATAATTTAATTTAGGTTCCGAGTGAATTTAGATTTGGTTTAATAATATAATTTTTCACAAAGATAATAATTAATTATTTTGCTAGAACTCAATAATTATTCTAGTTATATTTTAGATTTTTTATATTTAAAATAAGATGTTTATCCTATATTTGATTATGTTTATCCGCAATTACTTACACGAATCCAAACATGTAGCTTTAAAAAGATGTACTCACGGAGGAATAAAAATCCCCTTGTGGCCATGGAGGTTCAAATGCGGTGACTCTGGGCTATATGCAAAGTAGGTGATCGTCTTGGGATTAGTCGACTCGCATAGCAGGTTGGATATCCAGGTTAATCAAAAAAAAAAGCTGTACTCATGCACAGTTTACTTGTAATCTTGAATTTTAAGTAATATGTATCAATAAACAGTACTTTATGCATAAAAAATGGTTCTTAAGAGTTCTTTTCCAAATGTTTTATAATATAGTATAGATTTATCTACAGTTAGTTACACAAATTCCAATATGAAACTTAATAAGTTGTACTTACGCACAATTTACTTGTAATATTGAATTTTAAGTACTATGCATCAATAAACAGTATTTCTTGTATAAAAGATGGCTGTTAAGAGTTTTTGTCAAATACTTTATAATATAACTATAAGAGTGCTCAAATAATATAGTGATATATATCTCAATTTTGATGTTTCGTTTTATTATTTATCTATGTCGATATAATACGATTTTTAGTGGTTTTGAAAAAGCGATAATGTTTTTATTTTTGAATAAAATATAAGTTTTAATATATCATAAAATTTTCGAAAATAAATATCTCAAATATTAGTATCAAATTAATTATTTCAAAAGTTCTTGTTTTTTATATAATTTCTTTAATTCAATTTTTATTATAATTTAATTAAGATTTTGTAACGATGTAATATATTTTTGATTTAATAATATAATTTTGTATAAGGATAATAATTAAGTATTCTGTTAGAACTTAATGATTATCCTAGTTATATTTTAGATTTTTATATTTAAAAATAAAAATTTTATTTTGTACTTGATTATGTTTATCTGCAGTTAGTTACACGAATTCAAACATGAAGCTTTAATAAGTTGTACTTACATACAATTTATTTGTAATATTGAATTTTAAGTAATATGTACGAATAAATAGTACTTCATGCATAAAATTGGTTTTTAAGAATTTTGGTCAAATACTTTATAATATAATATAGATATAGATATATTTATAAATAATATGCTTCAATATACAATACTTCATACATAAAAAATGATTTTTAAGAGTTTTTTTCGAATGTTTTATAATATCTTATAAATATAGATAATATAGATATATTTGTAAATGGAAATAAAAATAAAACCTTGTCGTTTTATTGGATAACAAGGAACGAATAATACATAAAATATGTCGTCCATAGAAATTCGAAGACGGTGGATAAGGTATGGTGGGCTCCACATGGCCCACAGGTCGTTGGCCAACTGTAGTCTAGATTTTTTTTGAAGTTTACTCTTATCTAGTATAATTCACTTGCCACGTGGACAGATAACAATGGAACTTTGACACCTCAGTGTCTGGCCCGACCGGTTTAATGGTTTTACTTTTTCTTTATTAACCTGAATATCCAATATGTTATACAAGTCGACTAATTAAAAAATGATCATCTATTTTGGAGGTAGCCTGAAGTTATCGCATTTGAAACTCTGTGGCTAGGGGTTCTTATGGGTTGAGTTGATCGGGTTGAAGAAACTGAACAGTCTAACTCAATGTTTATGGTTTGAAAAATCTTAATCCAACTCGACACAAACCACAAATGCAACCCAACCCAACCCAAACCTTACGGATTGATACTTTGTTACATTAAAATATTCTTCTAACCTTGAATATGTATTTTTTTACTCATAATTTTTTTCATCATATATCATTTGATACAACTTATTCATACTTCTTACATATATCATATTTAGAGATGTGAATAGATTGAAAATATGTGTATATGAAGAGCGTACGTGATAGTGTAATTATCTAGTGTATATATTAATAGAAATTCAACAATCATATTAAATCCAAGAAATAAAAAGAATATTGGGTTCATCGAGTTGAGTTAAGTTCAAATAATAGTAACCCAATACCTATGGTTTAAAAAATTTACAACTCGATTAGACACCGGGTTGCTTTGGTTGAGTTATTTTACATTGGGTTGGGTTGGATTGATCGAGTTAGTTGAGTTTTCACCTCTACTTATATTTTAGCTATATTTTAAGGTAATCTTTAAATTAGTTATTTTTTGACTCATTTTCTCATTGAGCGAATGGTATGAAATAAATCAGATTGATTAAAAGCACTATATAAAATATTCGGTTTGCAGAATCTTTACACAAAAACGCATTTTTCTTATGCAAATATTCATTTTTTTTCTTTTCTTTTATTAGTGAAAAATATGGTTTACAAAAATATATAAAATATTTGCATAAAGAATGACTATTTTACTAAATGGTCTTTGGTCTAGCGGTATCGTAATTTTTGGCTTCGTAAGAGATCAGGGGTTTAAACCTCACCAAAAGTGAGAATGATGCGTGAGTTTATTTGTTACATTTGCGGCATATACTTCAAAAAAAAAGATTATTTTAGAAATTACCTTGAAAATATAACTAAAAAGTGAATGGAGGTGGAGATTGGTTGTTTTAATCAATCTCCCATTAAAAAGGGAATATTATATGCTTTTTTTTATGTCAGAATCGCATAAAATTATACACCATAACGTGTAACAGTTAAGTTATATGAATTTTTTTAGTAGATAAAGATGCATTTAGCAATATATAGAGTGTATTTATTCTTCCCCTTAAAACAATATCGTCAATAATTGTTCAGAAAAATGGTGGTTGTATATTGTATTTAGGAGACTGTAACAGAATATGTTTCAACCAATAAATGTAACAAACGCTCAATTTTTCTTGTTTTTTATATGTTTTTTGCCCGAGAATTAACAAACATCGTAATTATTAATGATGTAGACATCGTCGTTTAAATGATATAACAATCTAAATAGAGATAAACATGTTTTATATATATATATATATATATATATATATATATATTATAACTAATATCTATTGTAGCTATCTACTTGTATCTCATTCCTATTTAAAAAGGCTTTTGATTAATGAGAATTACAGATTTATTCTCTTTATTGTAGTAATGTTTTCTTTGGGTTATTTTATAACATTGTTACTAAATTCATGGATCTTGCAAAGGAATTTAGGCAAGAATTTACGCATATAAAAGTGGAGTTAGATACAATGTTTACGTAATAAAATTTGTTTATAAATCATAGAGTAAAATACGTTTTTTGTCCCCATGGTTTCTTAAATATTACGATTTTCATCCCTAGGATTGAGAAGTTATGGTTTTCGTCCCTATAATTTATAATTCGTTGCTATTTTTGTCTTATGATTTAGGAGCGTGCAAAATCCGACCATACCTGAAAACCCCGATCCTAACCACCAGATCGTACCCGAAATCCGAATTTTAGGTCGGATATATCGGTTCGGGTAGAGCCTTAATGTTTTCACCCGGAATCCGACCCGATCAAACCTGAAACGTGACTAGGCCCGACACCCAAAAACAGATTCACCATGATTACAGTATCCAGGGATTGCATATCCTACCCGAATCCCGACCGGGTTTGTCAAATTCCTCTCGAGCTTGGCCCGACTCGTGCTCACCACTATTATGATTTACAATTTATTTGCGTTTCAGTTACTATGGTTTACAATTCTTTACTGTTTTGTTCTCTTAAACTTAAAGGTAGGAATGTATTATAGGGACAAAAATAATAATAAATTACAAACTATAAAGACTAAAATCATAATTTTTAAACCACAGAGATGATAATGGAAATTATTAACAACTCACGAATTTACTCATAATCATATGCATCTTTTTTATTACAGTAAAATCAATATAATTGATGTTGGTAAGAGTCTTCTTTGAGTAAACGACAAATTTGGTCCATGTGGTTTGTCGAAAATATCATTGTTTGTTTTTACACATTCGAAATTACAAAATGACTACTGTGATTTACGAAAGTGTTCGTATTTAATCCGTTCCTATAACGACCGTTAAAATATTCCATTACATGATATGCATTTCCTTATCGATCTTTTGTCTTTTATCGAATCAAAACCATTCATAATTTTAGTCCCTGCTGTTTTTTGATTGTGTAAAAGACCAAAAATTGATAAAACAACAAAAATTTCATTCATTTGACGGAATTTCGTAAGGACTATTAGAGGGAGGAACTAAATTTCGACTTTTTTTTGCAAATCATAACTACCATCTTAAATTTCAAAACTTTAGGGACCAAAGTATTATTTTTAACAAACCACAGGGACCAAATTGTAGTTTACTCCTTTTTTATTATCTTTTGAGAAATACCTTTGAACTTTTTTTGTCTTGAATTATATGTAGAGTGAAAATTATTTGTTTAATAAATATTTTGGAATTAAATAATAAATAACAAAAAAATCAGTCTATAAATTAACAAAATATAAAATATTTAATATAATATAATATAATTATATAAATTAAATGATACTATCACAATATCAACTAATTGAGAATAATAGTTTAAAAGTCCAACAACGTGAAGATGACAAGCACCAGAAGATTGCGTTATAAACGTAAATACAGGAAAATGACGTGTGAGGATAGAACGGTTTTTGGGGTCTTAATTTTGACGAACAATCTAGAACAATAAACCCGTCACTACATAGTAGCATCAATGATATTAAACGAACCAATTAAACTTGAAAGTTTTTTCAAAAAGAATTTCAAAGATATTACTTAAATAAAGAAGGATAATAAGTCGACGATGAACAGCAGTGGGTCAAGTTGGCCGCTAGACAACGTCAACATCCTGTTGGTAGGACGATAGAGTTAACAACAGGTGATAGAGAAATCTTGTATGTTGGTTCTAAATCTTATCAGAAGAGCAATTATTAAAAATAAATGTATAAAAAATATGGCATAATACCAAAATTATATAGATAACCATAAATTAACAGATAAGTTCCAAACAAACTGTAATACAGCTTAACAAGTGATTTACAAATCTCAGTAAATCCTAAACTGACAGTAAGTCGATATTTACATGGTTGTTGATAATTAAAAAACATGGTAATATATTTAATCTTGTAAACATGGGTGTTCGGGTTAGCTTACGTATATCAACTGAACCCCTGAACGACCAAGGATGATCTAGAGTCATTGTAGGTGAACCTTCGTGGCTACAAAAATTATGGCAGCGTCTGGATTCAAAACTTGGAAAGTTGAGATTTTCGTTACATTTTTTTTTATTAACCTGGATATCCAACCCGCTATACGAGCCGACTAATCTCAGGACGACCACCTGCTTTACAGATAGTCCAGAGTCATCGCATTTGAACATCCGTGGCCACAAGGGGATTTTTATTCCTACTTGGAAGTTGAGATTTCGTTACATTATTTGAGCCTTAAAATACGTCTCGTTTTTTAAAACAAATACCACAATCATACTCGATCACTAACAGGTAAGTAGTTATGGACTCATTTTACCTTATCTAATGAACATGACAATGATTGAAAATTTTGTCCTATATAAATGATGACAAGGACCGAAAGTCTTACCTAGTAAATGTTTACTAAAATAAAATATTACATATGATGCCGTTTTAATAAATTAAAATTTTACCTATAAATATTTTATCTGATTCTAGTAAGAATCAGATAAATAGACTCTTAAATGCAAAATTATTTATTTTAATTAAAAAAAAATGGATAAATAAAATCAAATACTGTGGATTGAGACATAGATGAGTTAATTTATTGAAATATGAATCAATTATTATCTTGAAATGAGGAGAATATATTGCCTTTTCGTTTGGATAAAACTAAAGGTCAAGTTGAAATAAATTATTGATAGTAGGGTAGGGCCCACCAATATTTTTTATTGCTTTCTTCTGTAGCATAATTCTAGAACATTTCATTATAAAATTATATATTTTTTAATAAATATAATATCAATATTATATTATAAATCATTTGACAAAAACTCTAAAAAAATCATTTTTTATGCATAAAGTACTATATATTGATGTATATTACTTAAAATTCAATATTACAAGTAAATTATGAAAAAATACAACTTATTAAAGCTTTATGTTTGAATTCGTGTAACTAACTGTTAATAAACATAATCAAATAGAGAATAAACATCTTATTTTAAAATATAAAAAATCTAAAATATAATTAGAATAATTATCGAGTTCTAACAAAATATTTAATTGTTATATTTATAAGAAATTTATACTGTTAAACCAAATATAAATTACTTTGTTATTGAACCTATATTAAATTATAATAAAAAAAATTAAATTAAAAAATTACACAAAAAATATGAATTTTAAATAGTTAATTTAATACTAATATCGATATCGAATAAAATCAAATATTAAAATCAAGATGTATTTTGTTGCATTGCGCGAGTACCCTTCTAGTAATATTATTATAGGAATAGACTGAGAGGTTGTTTGTTTACCTCTTAATAGTTCCATTAAGAGGCAGACTTTGAATCGTAAGGAGGTGAATATTGTTTGGTAAAAAAGTTTGTCTCTTAATTGTTCTAAAACTCTCTTAATAATTTTGTATCTTGTGCCTCCCTTAACCATTAAGCGTCATAATTTCATTGTAAACAATTATCAAACAATTATATTTTATTTTGCACTATATCATGAGAGTCTGTTAATCATTCTGACCATTTAATCATTCTGCACCGAACCATTCAGCAACCGCCAAATATCCCTTGAATGTATCTTACCTATTAATTTCCTACGGATATTACCATATGCATTGTTTAAAGAATCTGGTTAAATTATGTATTAAAAATGTGAAAAGTCATTATTATATGTATTTTTATGTAAAAGTCAGATCAAATCATGTACTGAAAATGTAAAACTTAGTTTTTAGTATTAACGTGTGTGAGGAGGAAATTAGTTGGTAATGAAATCATTGATTGGAAATGTAAAAATTCCTTTTTTATGCGAGTGGATTTAGCCTGTCTCATTTTCTCTCATAGGCATCAACATTTAAACTTACCTTTTTATACTATCAGTTAAGGGGTTGTTTGATTCGTTTTATGTTAAGATATGTATGGATATAGTTGTTTGTATTGATATAGTTGTCTGTATATTAACAGATAAGTTATTCGGTTGTTGTCTGAATAAACAGTCTGAATGTCAGAAATGACCATTTTACCATCCGCCTTTATTTTTATTTGAATAAAACCACAGTTTGATAAAAAAAAATGTTAAATTAATGACTTATAATTTCCAAAAAAAAATATCAAATTAAAATTTTTTTTTAAATAAAAACAACTTGATTTAACATAATTATATGAATTAAATGTTCTAACTAACACAACATTTTTTTTATTAACCTAGATATCCAACCAGCTATGCGAGCCGACTAATCTCAGAACGATCATCTGCTTTGTGGATAGCCCGGAGTCACTACATTTGAACATTCGTAGTCATAAGAGATTTTTTATTTATTCTTGGATTTGAACCTAGGACCTCCAGACACTTTTGACTTTTGGAGCCCAAATTCAAACCAATCAGGCTCCACCCTTGTAGTTCAAAACAACACTAACAAGTCCTTGTAATAAAAACAAATCAACATCATAGTTTGAATACATTTAAAAATATCAAACATTTGAAACTAGTCCGTTTGCAACTTGATCACGCGAAGTAGCCATGTATTGTGTGCTATTAGCATCCCATTGTGATCCATCTAGTTCCGCTTCTCCACTTCCAACATCTTTTTCTTCATTGGTGAAAATGATGTTTTCGTTGTACTCCATGAAAAGTGGATCTTGAATATTAGATTTTCTCATAAAGTTGTGTTTCCCGAAGCAAGCAAAGACCACATTTATTTGTTGCTGACCAGTCAAAGCCGCAATTCATGACCAATCTTGACCGTAAAAAAGACTAAAATCAATTATTTACTTCTCAAATACTTATCATTTTTCAAATGAACCTCTCCCAACATGTATATATATAAAAAAAATACATACACATATACTGACTTGTATGTATATTTATATTGATATATATAACTATCGAAACTAGATTAGAGCCTATACTGGTTGTCCCCTCTTAGTAACCATCTTCATTTTAACCATAAACATAATAGTTATGCTATTAATTTAACTTAATTTTTTAATTAAAAATGCATATTTATAAAGAATGTAATAACATATGTAGAATAATTATATTCAGAAACCATAAAGGGTGATGCATGATTGGTTTGAGCTTGGCTCCAAAGATCAAAAATACCTGGAGGTCTCAGGTTCAAATTCAAGGAGGAATAAAAATCCCCTTGTGGTCACGGAGGTTCAAATGCGGTGACTCCGGGCTATTTGCAAAGCAGGTGGTTGGATATCCAGGTTAATAAAAAAAAAATTATATTCAGAATAACACTAGAATAAAAAACCATTAAACACATGTTCATCTTTATCTCTAAGATATCATAGCAAGCATGGAATCAAAATGAGAATTCTCAACCAAAAGAACAAACAAATACTCGACAATCATAACGATGTTAGTGGAATTCCACTGTAAAAACCAAAAAGAAATCCTGAACAAACCAAACAATAACTATCCGAAATGTGAAATAACATCAAGGGAAAAGCAGTTTGCAGATGCAACTCACATATTGTGTGAGATCCCACATCTAGGGAAGGGATCAAATGTTGCTTTATAAGGGACTGGATAACTTCTCTATCAAACGTCATTTTAAGAAAATCTTGAGTTCAGTTGTGGACGTCTGGACACAGCTGACGATATTTGATATAGTCGTCTGGAATGTTACAGATCAATCAATATTTAAGTTGATGAGTTACATATGATTTTCCAGGTTCGATTTTGTTGCGGTACTGATTCGTACACCTTGCTACATTCCTAAAACCTCTCATCATTTCATATACTACTCACATAAAACTTACCTAACGTGTTTCATTAAATGATACATTTCTTCAGATAACTTAGCAAGTATGGACCCTTTCTTACTATTTTAAGACAAGGACAATCAAACATACATTATATGTTATCTTGAATGAGGGAATTGGGTGAATAGCGTCAGATGTTAAGGGGCCCTAACTGATAATCTATACCCCACCGTGCCCTCTGTGGCTCCAACATGAAATAAAAGTTTAAATATCGAAACTATTGTTATTGATATTTTAATTTAATTACTGAAAATTGTTATAGGCATTATATATTTATCATACAAATAGTAAAGAGTAAACTACGTTTCTTTGATCACGTAAAATTACAACTTTCACCCTGGGCTTTTGTAATTATGGTTTTTGTTCTTTAATTTGCAATTTACTACTGTTTTCGTTCCTGATATTATATTAATAATAAAAATACATGATATA
This sequence comes from Cynara cardunculus var. scolymus, assembly GCF_001531365.2. Classification (NCBI taxonomy): domain Eukaryota; kingdom Viridiplantae; phylum Streptophyta; class Magnoliopsida; order Asterales; family Asteraceae; genus Cynara; species Cynara cardunculus. The sequence goes on from NC_037537.1 coordinate 24,979,710, forward strand.
TATGATATAAAAAAATGCATAATATTATGATAAAAATGCATTTAGTAATAAATAATGAAAATACATTATATTTATGATTATTCAAGGTTTGATCTGGTTTTGTCTTTTTGTCCTGTCAAGTTCTGTCTTGTCTAGTTATGTAACAAATGTTTCCTAGTTTGTTAATGAGTTTACAAAGTTCTCATTTAAGTTTATCCTTGTGTCAGACATACATTAAACAAACTATTTAAGGGTAGTTTACCCAAACACTTACCCAGTAAACGTTTATAGATAAGAGTCAACACTCCAATTTACTTACCTAGTAAGATTGGCGTACATCAAAATGATATTATATCAACAATTTACCCGATAAATTTTACCAGGTAAGTGTTGTCATTCTCATTACCGAGTAACACTCTTTATCTTTATCATCGTTTTTATCAGTTAAAATTCTCAATTTTTGTATTATATTCATCCGATAAAATAAATGTTTCGGTAAAGAATTACCTTATAAAATATTAATGAAGTGATCTTTCACTCTCACTTTCTCATTATTTATTAAAATATTTAATTTAATGTGCAAACCTTCTTTTGGATAAAGTTTAAGGAACAAGTTGAAATAGGAGAAAATGACGTGGCACCACTTTAACTGTTTTTGTCACATAACAAGGTTCTAGAAGGCTTGGCAATATTCAAATGGGTTGAGTTTACGTGAGACCAAGTGTTTTTTGTGAGATCTGTAAAATCACTGTACGTTCATTGATCAACTTTATAAGCTAATGATCTAATGATCTAAAGTTGTACGGTGACAATTTTGTAATTTTTGAGAAGTCTCGTGACAATTTTGTGATTATGAATGTTTAGATTGTAGATTTAATTCAATGGTTAAAAATTGGTCTTACGGGTCCCACGAAAAACCCTAAGTCTTCATCAAATTATCAACCGTTATTCAAATACTAACAACGTTGGTTATTTAACGGAAATTACTAAAACACTCCATTTTTTCAATAAATTCACTTTTTAACTATTCTATTTAAATTAAAGAAAAGAAAAATCTGTAATTTGTGTAATTTTTCTCTTTTTTTAATCTGAATATAATATTTATGTAAATACGTAATATATTTACGTAAATTCTAATTTCAAAATTGACTAAAAAGTGAATTTAATTTGAAACATTTATCATTTTCTTCAATTTCTCTTATTTAAATTTACAGTTCAAATTTAATTATGATTAGAGAGAATATGTTAGATGGATATTAGAAGGGTATTCGCATAATGCAGTGAGATACATTTCGATTTATATGTTTCGTTTTATTTTTTTTGTCTCAGTTGATGTTATAATACAATTTTATGTGATTTTGAGAAAACGATAATGTTTTTATTTTTTAATAAAATATAAATATGAAGATATATCATAAAAAATTGTAAAAAAATAATTGATATTGGAATAAAAAGGACTATTTAAAATTTCTCCTTTTTTGTGTATTTCTTTAATTCAATTTTTTGTTTTAACAGTATACTTTTTTATAAAAATAATAATTAAGTATTTTGTTAAAGCTCAATGATTATTCTGATTATATTTTAAATTTTTTATATTTAAATGAAATGTTTATTCTCTATTTGATTATATTTATCTGCAATTAATTATATGAATTCAAACATGAAATTTTAATAAGTTGTATCTACGTACAATTTACTTGTAATCCTGAATTTTAAGTAATATGCATCAATAAACAATACTTCAAGCGTAAAAAATAGGTTTTAATGGTTTTTGTCAAATGTTTTATAATACAGTATAGATATATAATAATTTAAATATTATTATAAAAAACAATATATAAATGTTAAATTACTATAAAAATATAATTATTGGTATTAATATCCCAAAACTGAAAGAACTACGTATTCAGAGTTTTCTTCTCTGATTAAACGTTCAAAACCAACACTTATTACTTTCCTCATGGAAGTTGTTTTTTTTATTAACCTGGATATCCAACCCGCTATGCGAGCCGACTAATCCCAGGGCGACCACCTGCTTTGCAGATAGCCCGGAGTCACCGCATTTGAACCTCCGTGGCCACAAAGGGATTTTTATTCCTCCTTGGATTTGAACCTGAGACCTTCTGGCACTTTTGACCTTTGGAGCTAAACTCAAACCAATCAGGCACCACCCTTGTGGTTGGAAGTTGCTTTACTTACAATGCTTTTACAAGAGAATAAAATTGGGCTCACAAAGATACTGATAAAGTCGATTTATAAGATCTCATTAAATTTGACGAATCAAATGTACAACAAAGTCTACGTAGTGACCAATTATTGCTTTGAAGGTTGCTTTAGCTGTCGACAATCTATGGTATTCCATAATGTGAAACTTTAGTCGCGGGTCTCATGGGTTCTAAGTGGGACCAAAACAGATATGAATGTTTTTCAACCGACATTCGAAATCGATTTACTACTGATAACAGATAGAATAAGTGATAAAAAAAATAAAAAAAAAGTTAGAAGATGTGATGTTAAACATATTTATGAGCGGTTTCAAATAAGTCGTATCTTGTTCAGGCCATTAAATAGAGCTGATTTTTCATTATCGCAATTCCAAGGTTTAGCCACGGCTTAGCTCAAGACCCCACTACTCGTCGTATTTGATTGATCCGATCTGCGAAGACCATGATTGAAAGATTTTGAAATTGAAGTGATCGATCTGACTAAATTTCGACCGTTGAATTGGGTTCGATGTACTTCTTTTAAAAGTTGCTATCAATTAGTCGTGGTGAATTTTGTCACAAATGATTAAAAATTAACGTGTCTTGTCTAGCTTTAAGAACAAGTGCAAGGTCATATCAGATTCTTTTAAAAATAAATAAATAAATATAATGTAAGTTTTAAACGATTTAAACGAAAAAGATGGTGTAATTTTTTTAAATACAAAATTAAAAAAATTACACTAAACAAACCCAATAAATTAATTTGAAATTAATTTTTAGCAGTGAAAAATATATAATATATAATATATACAAATTTAATTTATCTATACTATATTATAAAGCATTTAACAAAAACTCTTAAAAATTATTTTTTATGTATTAAGTACTGTTTATTGATGCATATTACTTAAAATTCAATACTACAAGTAATTGTGCATAAGTACAACTTATTAAAACTTTATGTTTGAATTCGTGTAACTAACTGTGGATAAACATAATCAAATAGAGGATAAATATCTCATTTTAAAATATAAAAAATCTAAAATATAATTAGGATAATTATTGAGTTCTAACAGAATACTTAATTATTATCTTTATAAAAAATATATTATTAAACCTAAATCAAGTTAAATTAAATTATAATAAAAAATTTAAATTAAAAAAAGTATACAAACAAGAACTTTTAAATAGTTAATTTGATACTAATATTGATATATTTTTTGCAAATTTTATATGATATTTTCAAATTTATATTTTATTCAAAAACAAAACATTATCGCTTTCTCAAAATCATATAAAATCGTATTATATCGACATGAATAAAAAATAAAAGTAAACACTGAAATGAAAATGTGTCTCGATGCATTGCACGAATATCTTTCTAGTATTATAAAATAAAACAGTTGTTTTTATACTTTTGATGAAAACAAAATATTATTAAGAGTAAAAAAAAATTTGTTTTCTTTTAATATCATGTTTTATCCTTATTTTAAACAAGGAACATAATCATGAATCTTTTCAAACGGTAACACAATTTGACTGTAAGAAATGAATATAAGAATATTTTTCACAAAATCATTATTGATTTGTTGGTTACGTCATGTTTTTTGTGTGTGAGGTCATATGTTCAAGTCTTATATTGCAATTTTTTCTTCAAAAACACAATAAATCTGAAATTAAAAGTTAAAACAAAGAAAATAACACTAATGAGATTCAAACTCAGGTCTGCGATGGAAAAAAAAACTTTCAAACCAATTACACCAAAGGAAACTTATGTTCTCATTATAGTTTCAAAATATATGCGATGACAAACAATGAATTAATAAGGTAACATATTTCAGGACCCTATAATTTCTTACACTATGACGAAGGAACGAAACAGTGACACGTGCTACCACAAAAACGGCTATGTCCATCTCGGTTTTAAACTAATAACTTTAGTCATTGTGGTTGGCAATTTTTTTGGATTTGATACTTTTGATTACGGGACCGTTTACCTAAATGCTCACCCAATAAGCGCTTACCATTATGAGTCAACACTGTAATTTATTATACTGGATAGGATTGTATTACATCAAAATGATATCGTATGCAACAACAATTTACCCGGTAAGCGTTTACCGAGTAAGAGTCGTCACCCTTACTTACCGAGTAAGACTCTTCATCTTTATCATTGCTCTTACCGGGTAAGATTTTTGACCATTATCATGTTCATCCATCCGGTAAAGAAAATTACCCAGTAAATACGTAATTTAGTAAACGGCCCCTAATTTCCATTAAAATTTAGTTGATGGAAACACATTTTCTTATTGTATTTTAATTACATATTGTGATAAGTAAACAAGTATTAAAATAAAATTAATGATCTTTTCACATGTTTTTTCAGTCAAATACTATGAAAAATAAAATTCAAATAAAAAACTGGAAAAACCAAACAAGAAGAAGTGCAAAAAGCCTACAACTAATTATGAGTGCAACTATTCATTAAAAAGTACAAAATTTATATTTGAACATTCGATCTTACAGTGGAACCCTTAAAAATATTTAAACATCGATTCCTTATAGTTAAGTACTCGTGCGATGCAAATGATGTAATCAAGTACAATGTAACAAATAAGAAATCAATATGAATTTTATTGTACACAGACATGAAATTCAATTATGTTATCCAAATAATTATAATGAAGGAAGAAACAAATATCTAGTGAATACATTTAAAATATAAAGAAATTATCTTATACAAACTGAAATAAAAACCAATATCCACCTTTTTTGCAAAGGAGAGCTAAAATTAGCTAAAATAAAAGTTTGAATGAATAAAGAATGGTGTGAAGATACCAAAAAAAGAAAGCTCTTAATAAGGAAGGGAAAAAAAGCTGGAAAGAAATAAAGCAAAGTTGTAAAAGTTTCAACTTGGATGTTGTTGGTGGTGTGCATCAACAATTGTTCCTTATGCATATCAAGTTGTAATTAAAAGATTTTTGAAATTTATGCATAATAGGATAGTACTTTGGGGTTTATAGGTTGCATTTAAGACTTTTGGTCTAAATGCTTATTAATATAGTATAGATATATTAGGATGAAGACAAAAGTAAAGTGAAAAAGACTGAATTACCCTTGGATTTAACCGTGGTAACGGAATCTTTTTGATTTTGTTAGAAGGAGGGATTCAATAAATGTGAAATACGTATCAAAGGTACTAAATCCGTATTTATTTTAATTTAGGATCATTGTAAGTAGAAAGTGTAAATTATAGGGACCAAATCCGTAATTTAGTGGTTAATTTTTAATGGTTGAGGCCTGAAGCGTAGGCTACAAGGACGCCGCATATATTCCAAAGGGTGTGCGGAGAACCCGGTTCGAGAGACAAAAAGTTGGAATTGGACGGTACATTGAATTGTGCACAACACCGGTTTTTTTATTCCTTCCTTTGTCGGAAGTATTTTTGTATTATTTAATATTTATTAAATAAGATATAATTTGTGTATATTCCTTTAAGTTTATTTATTTTGTGTTATATAGTTCAGCTGGTAAAGGTGTGAGATAACTTTACTAAATACAAGACAAGTCCTGAAATAACCATTCGGGACCCACCATTAGCTCCAGACACAAACGTTTCCTCCTCTTTCCCTTCCTTTACTTCGTAAAAAAGGTTTCGAGCACATAGCGTGAGTGTCCTTGCAGGCACGTTTTCGTGTGGGACCGGTTATGGTTGCCTGTACTTAACTTATAACTCAAATTGTTGTTATATATTGCTTGTTATTTTATCCGTAGAAAACGTAATCAACTTATTGCCCAAAAAAATTCAATGAAAACAACAAATGTCATGTATAACAGGGTTTATTTTGTTCATCAACAAGAGGAAGTTCATGTTTTTGCTGACTATAAATCGATCTCACAGATTATTGCTTTCGAGCAAAAAACATAATTCATATCCAGAAATATCTAAAAGAGAAAATGTAACACTTTTAACATAATCCAGATGAAAAAAGTGTCAACTTTATGAACACAAGAATGTAAAAAATCAGATTAAATAATTTAATTATCGTAAAAAAAAAAAAGTCATAAGCTAGTTTTTTGAAAAATCACTTCAGATATTTTTTTTGAGGTTTTTTTTTCTCACTTTTTGTTAATAGCACTTGTACTGTACATAATTTTCCATTATATACTTTTTAAGTTATGTTACATTGTCATATACTTAACCAGTACTTTTTACCAAACGTAACTAATTTATCAGCTATAAACTAATATATTAACCAACAACTACTTAACCAGTACTTTTTTTTCTCACTTTTTGTTAATAGCACTTGTACTAAAACAAAGAATTACAAATATTTTGCATAAGCTAGGAAGGTAAGACTTGTGATTCTAAACAATATGACTGTTTGACAAATTTGCAAAAAACTGAAATGGTAAGAGAAGAATGTACTCTTTCATATCTGAAAAACTAAGATAGTCTTCTGAGGTCATGACACCGATCCGAAAGAATATGCATTTAGCAATTCTTCAAAAAGGGGGAGTTGCATATGTCTAGAGACTGCATTTTATAGCAGTCCATGCATTAAATGCAATAATGTAACTTCAACGTCGTGTCTTCATTTGATTTGTTGATCCATGTACTTTTTTTGCTTTTCACATCAGCATTTTGAATATGATGTAGATACTTGTTGCTTCAAACCATCCTTTTGTATGCAGAATGAACAATAAAAAAAGTATGGTACTAATAAAACAATACTTTTGAACTTGGTTTGACTGACATGCTGAGCATGTTTCATATACCAGGACATGGGTTGGAGACATGGTCCAAAAGTATATTTGTCTAGCCTTCATCCATGCTTTTGTTTGTAGAGTGAACAGTAAACTAAGTGAATTATACTTACTTTGGCTGACGTGTTCGAACATGTTCCCACACTAAGATTAGCGTGAAAGGAACTGTTCGAAAGCCTTCTCTTCAAATTGGCTTTTCAAATAGCATTTGTCAAACTATTTGACTAACTGTCTTATGATTTTTCTAGTGGCTAGATGATAAATCGGTCCGCTTTGGTATCGATCTAACTTCATTTCAACTAGTTTTCAATTTTGTTGAATGCGTTTTGCTTGATCATATGACAAATTACAAAATAGGACTTACAATGGACATCCTATCTTTTCTATTCTGATATATATATATATATATAGGGTTGGGTTCACGTGAGACCAGCCTGTTTTCGTGAGACCCGTGAGATCACATTTTTACACGTAACCTTCACAGCAAAAACACTGTGAAGGTTTAAAAAAAGTCGAATCTTCACAGCAAAAACACTGTGAAGGTTTTAAAAAGTCACCTTCACAGCATTTTGCTGTGAAGTTTCAAGTGTAAAATGTTGGTCTCGCGGGTCTCACGAAAACAGGCTGGTCTCACATGATCCCAAGTCTCTCTCTCTCTCTCTCTCTCTCTATATATATATATATATATATATATGTGTGTGTGTGTGTGTGTGTGTGTGTGTGTGTGTAATTTATTAATTATGAAGTTAAAATATTCACTACAACAAAATCGGGTTTATAAAACATTCCCAATTTCCAAGCGTCCTAATAGACTTCTTTATAAGACTTAGTTTATATGACCAAAAAAATAAAGCGTCCTATGTAAAGGCGTTGTAATAAATTTATTTGATGTTTTTTGACGTTGTCATAAGTTTTTTAGGACACTTTTAATATAAAGCGTCCCATTAGCAACTTTACATAACACTATTTGAAAAACTATCCTATAAAAACATATGTTCTATAAAAAATTGAGTTTATAGGACACTTTCTCAAAAGTGTCCTATAAAGTTGCTAATGCGACACTTTGTATTAAAAATGTTCTAAAAACTTGTTAGGACGCCCAAAAGCGTCGTATAAACTTATTACAACACCTTTTGATATAACGCTTTATATTTTGGTCCTATAAATTAAGTCCTATAAAGCGGTCTATTGGGACGCTTAAAGATTTGAGATGTTATATAAACCCAATTTTGTTGTAGTGATTGGATGTTACAAATATTATAATAAAATATGGCTTCTTCAAAATAAAGATGGAGTGACCATGAAAACAGATCAATTGGGTTCTTCCATTCAAATGGAAGACGATCAAATCAAATATTTTAGACTACTGATCCGATAGTGACTAAGATTTTTTTTTTTTTTTTGTTCAAGGTGTGGATGTTTAGTACTTTGTGTTATATCCGACAGATAATGAATATAGGATATAATCTACTGTACAGTGTGTATCTGATATATAATGACATCAGATATAAACGTTTGTTTTATATCCAATATATATCACATCCAATAGATGATGCATATCTGATAAGACCATTACAAGACAAGTATTAAGAATTTTCTTTCTAAATGTTGAATTAGATGCTAAATGTATTATTTACAAATCCGATAGTAAAAAAATCTGCCAAACATAATTTTAACGTCTTACAAACCTCGGTAATTAGTAATGCATTTTATTTGCAATAAAACAAGAAGCAAACAGAGGTATCTAATTTACGTTCCCATCATACATAACATATTATTTATCGTCTTAATTAACCGACTTCTTATGATTACCCTTTTAGACTCGTTTTCATTTTTTTTTATGAAAACTTAAAAGTAAGACGTTATACAATTAACTTATAACTAACAATTAAGACTGTATTATCCGATACATATGTTTTTCATAACCGCAAGATACACATCGAAAGACTATGGCTGTTTGATTCAGACACAGATACATTCGACATTGAAAGTCATGGATAAATTAGACGTATTCGTAGGGGTGTTCGCGGTCCGGTTTGGGCGTTTTAAGCCCTCAGACCACAAACCAAACCGTAATGGCGGTTTGTGAAATTTTCAGACCGARCGGTTTGAAACCAAGTGCCCAGACCGGTCAAACCAGACCACGAAAAGGCGGTCTGGTCTGACCGGTTTAGGCGGTTTGGGCCTTTAATGGGCTTTAAACATTAAAACCAAAAAACCTAGTGTCATATGTACTATTATAAATTTGAATAATAAATATTAATCACCCATCATAATCATCTCCCATGGAGATTTGTTTTCTACAATAAAAGGACTAAAAAATAAGTGTCCTTCACATGTGAGTAATCTGTATACCAACCACTAAGCATTGAAGTAGCCATTAAAGTTTAAACCCAATTTAAACAATCCAAAGTCCAAAGTCCAAACAAATAAATATGTAAAACATACCAAAAAACAAAGTCAAAATAGAATCAATCTTAGTGTTCATTGTTTAAAAAAGTCAAAACACTAGGGATTTAGATGAATTAGGCGACGTCGCGACGATTAGGAACGAAAAAGAGGTGGATAGTGGATATCGTGTAATCGTGGACGGTGGATTACTGGATGTTTGGATTAGCCTATTAGGTTAGGAATTACCAAATTACGGATTTAGATTTAGTGGATTTAGGAAATCTTTTGGATAAGGCTTTTATGTTTGAGCTGAATAATTATAGCCCATAAGGTATAAATTAAAGTTGGGTATTTAATTGGGCTGAATAATTATAATACTAAAATAAAATTATATATATGGCGGTCGGGTTGGTCCAAACCGCCCAAAAAAAAGTCTAAACCGCAAACCGACCAGACCGCCCAGTTTCGGCTATTTTTCAAACCAGACCGGACCGCCAGACCGTTCAAACCGCCAAAAACAGTCCGGTTTGACTTGGTTCGGCCGGTTTGAGCGGTCCGACGGTTTTTTTGAACACCCCTGCGTATTCGTTACGTCGTCATTTGTGTTTTAAGTCATGTATAAAAGAGAAAGGGATATGGATGAAAGATTAAGATAAAATGGCTGCTTCGGGTGGAGCCATCTAATAATGGAGATGGGCACATGTCTTGTTGATTGAGACATTGGGTATGTATGTATGGATAAGAATCCTGACTTGTTTTCATGGATAAGAATAGTGATTTGCTTCGATCCGGTCAAGAACCCGGTTCAAATAGGGATGCAGATTTTCTGTTAAAATGGATTTTGGGATCGAGGATTTCCGGTAGACTTAAACCAAAGCCGAAGATGGTGGCAGTTACTCGAATCAGGGTTGAGAGAGGGCCAGGGATCCCCGGTAGATTCAAACTAACATATATTCTTTATGAGGTTTGACCGGGGACGAGATATTAATCGCCGTACCTGCCGGGGACCGGGGTCAAAGCGGAGGGTTGTTACTAAACTCCGCCCCCATTCCTGCCCCGTTGCCATGCCTAGTCATGGACCCTATCTTCTAATTTTCTCTTTTTCTAAATTAAGTATTAAAACTTATACCATCTATTCTCTGTTGGAAGGGGCGTGGTAGGTAGTCTTACATCGGCTAAATTTGGATCATTTCTGATCTATATATTCGGTAAGCTAACCGGGTAAGAGTCGTTACCCTCATTTATAGTGTAAAACTCTTGGTTCTTGTCATCGCTCTTATCATATAAGATTATGGTCATTGTCATATATATCGGATAAGTTAAGTGATCCAGTAAATGTTTATCTGATAAATGTTTGATGAACCACCTCTTAATAATTGACTGTTTATGACACGTTTATACCGAGATGCATATGCCATATGTTGTTTGGTGTCTATTTTAGGTAGGTGGATAACCGATCCGATCCGATTAATATTGAATAACTGATCCAATCCAATCCAATGGATAATTGGATCAGTTTGGTTCCATCCACCGGATACTTTTATTTGATATCAATCGGATACCTAAATGGATGATCTGTTGTGATTGGATCCATCAAGTGTGTTAATTCAATCAAATTTTTCAACAATGATACAAATTGATTAATCACTTTTAATATGTGTTAAAACCAACACAAAAGAAGTTAAAAATTCAAAGTCTCACATAAAACAAATTCCGATTTAAGAAATTTGAAAATAAATTAATTGAATGCTAGTTAGATAATGGTTGAATGGACAACTGGATGGTCATCGGATGATTAATTGGATGTTGATCGGTTCGGTTCGGTTTTGGTCGGTTCTGGACTTCCATCCGAGAACCGACATATCCAAATTGGATGTTGAAACTTTTAATCATATCCGATCCAATTAGAATTGGTCATCTAATTGTGGTTGGTTGGTTCTAATTAGATCAGTTGGTTCCAATTGGATCGGTTTAATTTTGTACACGTCCCTAGTTGGCAAGATAACTTAGGGGTTGTTTACCAAATGCTTACCTGAGTAAGCGCTTACCCAGTCACATTACCTTACCGTTGACAAGGACCAAGAATCTTACCCGGTAAGAGCAAAGGCAAGGAGCGTGAGTCTTACCCGGTAAGTGATGACGACGACTCTTACCACGGTTAAAGCTTACCGGATAAATCATTACATACAATGTCGTTTTGGTGAACTCAAATCTTACTCAGTAAGTAAACGATAGTATTGATTTTTACCGATAAGCACTTGCTGGGTAAGTGCTTACCAAGTCATATTACCTTACTGAATGAATATAGTAAGAACCAAGAATCTTATCCGGTAAGAGCGAGACAAAGACCAAGAGTCTTACCCGGTAAATGAGAGCAACGACTCTTACCACGGTAAGACGATTACCAGGTAAATTGTTGCATACGACGTCGTTTTGGTAGACTAAAATCTTACCCGGTAAGTAAATAATAGTGTTACATTTTACCAACAAACATTTATCGGATAAGTATTTGGTAAACGGCCCATTCGTTGAGGAATATTACAAAAATTACAACCATCACCATTGATTCTGAATATTGGTATTAAATTTTTTGTAGGGATAAACCTTATTTTTGTTCGTGGTCGAAATAATATATATGGTTATAAAAATTAAAATTTAATAATATAAAAAACCAAATTTTTTAAAAGTCTATGGGTTTTAATTGACCCCCTTAACCAAGCTTTAATGACCGGAGAACAAATATTATAAATAACACTTATTTTAAAAACTTGAAAAATGTATCTAAAAAAGTTGACTTCTGGATATAATGCTAATGAAGTTGTAGCATCATCTCTTCACGTATATAATGCTCGTTATTCTGTTTTAAATCATCAAATACTGTTTTCTTAAAACAATTTACCAGACTCAGTATCTGAAACAGTTTTTAATTCCCTGATGACGATTTTTTATAAACAACCTTTATACTTACGTGTAATCTTACTTACTTTAATTATCATATATACACACATGTTTTAATTTTATGGTATTAAACTCATCAAGTATGAGGTGTTGTTACGGTTGACAAAATCTTATGTAACAGAATTTTAATAAAATACAGAAGTTAGTATATTTTTTTTGATATTTTACTGTAGTCGTCTTCAAATTAGTCGACTCATATAACGAGTTGGATACGCATGTTAATAAAAAAAGATATTTGGGTCGTAGAAGATGAGGGCCGTTAAAGAGATGAAAATGGCAGCATCATATTTTAATAAATTCAAACAGGGGACGGGTTTTTTTCAAATAATTGAGATTGTGATTGATTAATTATAAATAAAACTTATGACGGTAAAAGAATTTATAAATAAAAATGCTTTTCTTGTTTAAATAATTAGATTTGCAATCGTCATTCAATCTTTAACTGGTTTTGCGGTTAATTTTATATATAAAGAGAGAGATGGATTATTATACAACTCTTTATATTCGTACAATCAATACAACTTAATCTCAACCGTTTATTTAACTTGATGAATATATGATTTTATAGAAGTTTTGATTGTTTCCTAATATAAAGTATTGATTATAATTAATGAACCTTATTCATCTTCCATAAATATTCAAATCATAATAAATGAACTCATATCATATATATATATATATATGTGTGTGTGTGTGTGTGTGGAGGTTCAAACGAGAACACCTCCATTTTATAAGAATGCAAGAATACTTTTATCACATGTGATAATACGTGTGAGGGGACCTGGTGGTATGCGGAAGATGTGTTATACGACTGAGGATGTGTCTATGATTTATGTGATGGTCTTAATGGATTATAGTATCATATCAACAACACCTTTATCATATTGATAATACATGTGAAGGGACTTAGTGGTGTAAGGGCGACTTGGCCTACAACCAAAATCACACCAAAAATCGTTCGTGTATCTAATTTAGTATCACATGTGTATCATATGTGATGGAATAATAGTATCACATATGATTGTCTGTAATAAAGAAGTGTTCTTGCGTTTTCATAAAATGAAGGTGTTCTAGTTTAAACCCTTTCACACACACACACACATATATATATATATATATATATATATATATATAGGTGGAGGTTCAAACGAGAACCCCTATGATTTACGAGAACGCAAGAACAATTTAATAACCTCAAACTTTTTTAATTAATAAATTAACTTATATTAAATATAAATAAATTAATAAGGGCAGTAATGTAATTAAGTAATTTTTATTTTATTTTAATTAGTCATAATTATCCTTTTTTTCCTGCACGTTCGTTTCCACTCTCTTATCTCCCCTTGTGATAATTATGTGATTGTATAACCATAACCTATCGAAACCATGATCAATCAAGTGTAACCATAACCTATTGAAATCATGAGTAATTGTTGTGATAAATGTGTGATTGTCTAACCCTAACCGATCGAAACCATGATTAAATTGAGTGCGCAAGTGATGTTATAATAGTGATATCACATGATTATCACACTCATATCACACCAAATCGTTTAGTGGATTTCGCCTGAAATCGTTGTGATAAATGTGTAATTGTCTAACTCTAACCGATCGAAACAATGATCAAATCGAATGCGTTGTTATGATAGTGATATCACATGATTATCACACCAAATCGGTAGTCGGTTTTCTAAGTTAACCCTAGTCGAGCGGAATTCTTGTGATAATTATGTAATAATCACATGATTATCACACCAAATCGTGTTGATATTAGCGATAATGTGATAATTGTGTGATAATCACATGATTATCACACTCATATCACACCCAAATCACACCAAATCGTGTTGATATAAGCGATAATGTGATAATTGTATGATAATCACATCTATATCACATGATAATCAAATGATTAACCGTTTATAGATAATGATAATCATGATCGTGTAATCGTGTTAAAAGAGCTTATGATATCATTTCCATTATTACCCTTTTAGTTTTGATATTTTTTGAATCTTTTTAAATTTCAATCTTAATTTTAAAAATCTTTTATTTTTATTTTTTATCACAATATGAGGTTATTGAGTTGTTATCGCGTTCTTGTAAATCATAGAAGTTCTCGTTTGAACCCTTCTCTCTATATATATATATATATTTCAAATACAAACCGCCTCAATTTTATACAAACTAATAATAACCAATCACATAAATTCATTTATTTTTCTTTATTTTTAATTTATAAAGACATTATGATCTTTTGAGATTACAACAGTTTAACTTGATTATATTTTGTGCTAATTTTTTAGAGTTGATTTACATTTTTTGCTTATATTGATATCAACATATTAAGTTGCTTATAATTATGTAAACCATAATTAACATGTTGATTGGGGATAACGTTTTAGGGTTAACGTGTATAGTTTTTAGCCAACTGTTTAGACTCTAGTGTTAGTTGTTCAGGGTTAATTTAGTAATTTTATTTATTATTCAAATGAAAAATATCATCTGATCTGATTGTATCCGATAGACCTATAATCCTTGAATAAAAGTACACGAATAATTAATTGATTTTAAGTTCTAGTAGATAAATTCTCCAAAGAAAATCAACATATAATTTTTTTTAATAACTTAAATATTGAATTTTCATTTTAATCCCTATTTTGTGTAACTTACTTTTAAAACTTTCATTTTGCTACCTAATATGTAAAGTTTAAACATTTAAGTACGCGGGTAACAGATTGAAGTATTAAGCGGTTATCATGCTGATGTGACACCCAACTCAATATTATTTGCTCAAGTGGTTAGTGATATAGATTTTTTTTAATCTAAAACTAATCTTCAACCAGTTACCCGAGTACTTAAATGTTTAATATTTTACATCTTAGATACCAAAATAAAGTTATGGAAATACGTTACCTAAAATAAGAATAAAGTTAAAGTATGTTATATTTTTATGCAATTTGCCCTAACCAAAAATCGAGTTCTTTGGGCTTTAGTGATGTTACAATTATAAGAACATCTTAATCATTTTGTACTAAACCATTCAACAACTGTCAACCAATTCTTTAATTTCTCAAAAACAAAATTTTTTGTAAAGTTAAATATATTTTTTGTAAAATTTAAAGTTTTAATTTTTTTTATTTTAAAGAAATCTTTAAAAACCTGTTTAAAGACGCTTTTTACCCTCCATGTTTTAAAGCTTTTAATTTGATAAAAATTAATATAAACGTTTTAAAGACGTAAGAAATATGATTATGGAGTTATTCATTAAAATGGAAAAATCACATGTCATCCTTTTAATATAATTTCCCCAATAAATGTTATGCATTTAATTTCCTACTTTAAAAAAACGTTTAACATGTCGTATGATAATTTAAGTCGATACGAAATAATCGTGTTTTATAGTTTTTTTTTTTAATTTAAAATAACTTGACGTTTTAAAATTATCGATTATTTTTTCATACGTCGTTTTCTTATTCGATGTTACTTTAAACACGTTACATCCGTTACAGGTTTAAATCCCGTTTCTTTAAGAAACGCCATTATTTTAGAAAATTCTCTTATTCCAGGTCGATGTTGCTTGCAAGCAACTGGGATTAACAAATTTCGCCAAAACTCACGTGTCACGTATTTTTTTTAGGAACATTTATTCAGATATGTGAGCAATCCGTTTTCTTAGTTCTTTCTTTCATCGTGTAATAATTAAAGGGTCGTAATTTCTAACTCGGAATTCAGGTCATAAAATCATTATGGCGTATTGTATTCTCATCGTGTAAGCATCGAGTAGACTTCATGATGTCGTAACTTTTCGCTTGTAACTGAAATCAATATGATATTCTTTAAAGTTGTTCATTTTTCGAGATCTACAGATTGGAAAAGTTTGGAGATCAATCATAAGACCATATAATTTGATTAATTTTAAATCACAGAGGTCTTGTGAGGCGATCATTGGGATCAAATCTTCCCGACAGCAGGCGAGAAGACCTCAGTTTTCAAAAGTTGGTTCGTTCATATGAAAAAGTAATATAAGAAAACCTGCAAATTCTTACAGGGGCATTTCAACTGCCCCCCGATACCCTAAACGCCCCATGGATTGGTTTTTCCTAAACGAGTTGTGAAGCTATAATGAACATACCCTGTCTCTGCATTTGGATAAAGAGCAAAGTCATATAAAAGAACTGCAATTTCTTACAAGGTCATTTCAACTGGACCTTGATACTCTAAACGACCCATGAATTGGTTATTTCTAAACGGGTCGTGAAGGGTATAATGAACAATACCCTGTCTCTGCATTAAATAAAAAACAGAGTCGGATCAAAAACTGCAAATTCTTACAGCGCCATTTCAACCAGTAACCAAGACTGTATGCATTATGTAACATAAAGCAATCGTCTGAGATCATTTAATACAACGGTATATTTACAGTTGAAAAAAAAAGTAAATGTTTCCAAACAATGAGTTTATAGACGATAACTTTGAAGGCCCAAATCCATTAATTTGTGGTAGCCCACATGAACCGAAAGATGGTTCTGGGCCAGGGTGAGTAATAAATAACATGGGCTCCATTTACTATGGGCCTTAAATTGTTTTTAAAGTGAAAATATAACTTTCCTTTCTATTAAATAAATATACTTCCTCTGTCTCAAAATAAATGTTCACAATGAAAATGACACATTTGTTGTAATTATTATATTTTTTAAATAATTAAATGACGTTTTTACCCTTAACAATAGAGAAGAAAAAAAATTCTCCACGTAATTAAGAGCAGAATGAAAATACATATTTAATTTTGAAAGTATACACTTATTTCAGTACAAACTAGAATAAAAATGTGGACTCGTAGTTTGGGACAGAGAGAATAATTCATGCCGTAATCTCTAAAATGGATAAGTTGTTTGAGATGAATATAAGTTTCCATTGGATTGTTTTGATTTTGGACTTTTCACGTTGGAGAATCTGTTGAAAATGTTTTTCACTGTTATATTCGTTTTTTACAGTTTTTTATTATAAGGGTTCATTTGGTTGGACAGAATGTTTGAAGAAATTTGGATTCGGTTTAATGAATTTAAATTGGAATGGTTTAGGATATTTGGTTTGATCGGAATGGAATCAAATCCAATTACAGATCAAACCAAAATTAGACCCTTTTTTTTAAATTAAACATGGGATTAGAATGAAATCTAATTCCAATCCCACCAAATCCGTCAAATTAATAGGTCTTAACTTTTTCTAGAAATTGGTTATTAGTTAAAAATCGTTTACCAAACGCTTACTCGGGTATGTGCTTACCGACAAAATTCAATACTAGCACTTACTTATCGGGTAAGATTTTAGTTCATCAAAAAGGTATTATATGCAACAATTTACCCGATAAGTGTTAACTGTGGTAAGAGTTTTCGCCCTCACTTATTAGGTAAGACTCTACATGGTAAGATTCTTGGTATTTGTCATATGCACCCGATAGATAATATGACTTGATAAGCGCTTATGTGGATAAATATTTGGTAAACTTCACCTTAGTTTTCTTAAAGCTAAGAATGAATGTTTCATAGGTCATTTTAAATTCTTATCAGATCACTTACCTTACCGGATTAATATGACAATGACCAAAAATTTTGCTCGGTAAGAACGACTGTAACAACCAAGAGTTTTATCACTGGCCTCTGATATCCATATAAAGGACATGACGAGCATAAATACCCTCTTTAACTTCTATTCTGACGGACTGGATATCTTTTATAAGAAATCGGAGGAAAGTGGGCTAATCCAACCAATCTTGCTTGTACAATGGAAAGTGCCACCGGTTTATCTCTCCAACGAATCAAATTGCGACACCCATCAAAGGGGTCGTTCCCCACCCATGAGCTACTTTACCATATTCCGAATTCAACGGTTTTAATAAATCCCCTACAGTAGTTCGTCTTGGACCAGATCTAGAACCGYTCTMAACAGTTTGTGTAGCCATAAATCCTATTGTATTCATTGCAATCTGTTGACTTTGTATACCATCTCATTGTAAATAAACGATCTTATCATAGATCCATTGTGGTCTTGAAATTATATAATAACGGAAACAACAACCCTAGTCGCCATCTTTATATCTGGTTTACTTGTAAGTTCTACTGGGTACGCCTTATATACCACTTTTGGGCGACCTTCTCAACAACTAAGAGATCCATTCGAGGAACATGGGGACTAATTGAAGTAATAAGTCTCCCAATATTGGGAGGCTCATTACTTCTTAGTGAATGTGACGACTCTTACCCGGTTACCATTTCCAGAGTAAAAATTGTTGCACATTTCTTTGTCCTAAAATAAGTATTCATTTGTAAAAGTAAATATCTATTTTCTCGTTTGTATCGTTAACTATTTATCTCTTTATTATTATTTATCAAGGAAAAAAGTGTAATCAATCACTGAATTCTAAAAATGTATGCTTTTTTTATTATTAATATTTATAGTAATAAATTTAATGCCATTAATATCATGTAATCATTTATTTAATGTGACATTAATGATGAATATTAGGTCAATATTTAAATGGTTTTAAAGCCATTTAAAACGTGTAAATGCATGACCAATAAATGCTTATGAATTATGTTATGTACTTGATTTCGTGTATGTATCATTGTTCACTTTTTAAGTAAAGTTTGAGGTTTTCAATCATAATTTTGTGGTTAATTTTAGCGATCTCCAATCGATCAGTGTACGCGTCGTGTTTAGCTTTTAACGTAATTAACACGTAATTAATATGTTTTTAAAGTTGATTTTTATATTATGGGAATTAGAGATGAATAAGGTACGACCTTTCAAACCCGTTTTTAGTGGGAATTAAAGACGAGCTTTTATAGACTCGTGCCAGGCTTTGGGGTTGAAAAAAAGTTAAACAAATCTACCAACAATTATTGGAATTTTAGACAAACATTGAGTAAGTCGGACGGCGATTCGGAATTTTAGATTTAATCGGATTTCGGAGCTTTGCAAATTTAGATGACACCAGTAATTGAGAAATGAAAATTAAAAGCATAACAGATCGCTCAAAAAAACGTTCAAACCATATACCAGACTGAATCTAACGGTTTAGCTATTTTTCAGACCAAACCAAACAGTCAGATCACTCAAACTGCCAAAAACAATCTGTTGACTTAACGGGTTTTTTTTAACACCCCTAGGCCTGAAAACAGGCTTTTGATTCACTGCCAGACTTTTTCAGACCAGACTCGAGTAGAACAAGGTCGAGCTTCGAACTTGGGGTTTTTCATGCATCTGTAACATAAAATATTTCATTTAGATGAAACATAAAAACAAATAAAGTAAAATTTCAAATTTTAAATAATTAAATGTCTATTAATATAGAGTATAAAAGAATATCATCTAATAATGATAAATTAAAAATATTAATTTATTCATCCCAAAATAGAATTTTACATTATTATTTTAGTTTATCTCAAAACAAATGTTCACTTTCAAAAGTAAATGTTTACTTTTTTTTTTATTATATCCTTAATTATGTTATTCATAAAATTTCTCTCTCTAACCATAAGATCTTTGGTTTAGCGGTATCGTAGTTTCTGGATTCCTAAGGGGTCAAGGGTTCAAACCTCACCAAATGTGAGGAGGATGTGTAAATTTATTTGTTGCATTTATCGTATATAAATATTATATACTTCAAAAAAAATCTCTCTCTATAATTAAGAGTAAATTTATCGTTATGTTAGTTAAGAAGTATAATAATTACACAACCCTAAAAAAATGTCTGTCTTTTTCATTGTGGACATTTATTCTGAGACGGATGAAATACATATTAATAGTGACATAAAAACAGTTATAATGATACTAACAGATAATACCAACACCAAATATCATTTTCATATGTATCATTGTATCAAAACAAAATACTGCATTTATCTTGATTCCTATTTAAAATTTATTTATTGAATAAACAGACGTTTTAACGTCTTCTTTATGCTCTTAAAGATTTAATTTTTTGTTTAACCAGATTCTTTTTATAAGCTGATATCATGCTATTCGTCCATACTTGAAAACAAGCTACTTTTTAAACGTATAAAATACCAGTTTTATGCATATATGTAAAGCACTGATTTTTAGACGTACAAAATGTTGTTTTTTTTTAACTCTTTAATCCAATTCATTTTTTTTCCTTTTGCAAACTAACTTTTTATCAAAATACCAACATAAATAATGATACCAATTGAAGTTATAAGAACTCTTTCTCAAACTATTATCTATTTTTTTCTGATTAACCTGGATATCCAATTCGTTATGTAAGTTGACTAATTCCAGGGCGACTTCCTGCTTTGCGGGTAGCCTGAAGTCACTACATTTGAACCTCCGTGGCCACAAGGGGATTTTTATTATTCATTTGATTTGAACTTGAGACCTCCAGACACTTTTGACTTTTAAAGTCAAGTTCAAACCAATCAGACACCACCATTATGGATTCTATCCATCTTTCTCTTAAATTGACCATGTAAAATACTCAATTTAATTAAAATTCAAACAAAATTATGTAATCAATATAACTATAATAACGTATAAAAATAATTAATAAACATTTTTATTATAAAAATAGTCATATAAATCATAAAAAATCTATTCTTTTACAGTGTGTTCAGTGGTTATGTTATAATTTTTCTAAAATAAAGTGATATAAGTTAAAATTTGTAAAAAGAAATACATCTAACTCCAACAGCTACTCTATTTTAGCAATTCTAGCATATTATTAAAATATTCAATACATTTAATAAAATATTATCTATGTCTGTTATATAAAGTTTTTAAGATTTCTCTAAATTTAGAGATTTGCATATTCCCCTCTCTATCCCTTTCTGTATTCATTTTTTTGTTTTACCATACAGTATCATATACATGTTGAAGCACAAAACTCTCATAAACCAGCAAAAAAATTATTATAACATAGTTATTGGAGATGTTCTTAGATATTCGATGGATTTCTTGCAAGGACAAATTTCGTAACATTAGACCAAAAGTCGGTTATTAAAATTCGGTGCAACTTGTCCAAATTTAACAACAAATTTGATACCTAAGATGTAAAGTTTTAAACATTTAAGTACTCGGGTAACAGTTGAAGCATAACCGGTTACCATGCTAATGTGGTGAGTGATATGGTATCCGATTAATGTTTGAGCAAATAATACTGAGATGGATATCACATTATTCACCACATTAACATGGTAACCAGTTAATGCTTCAACCGGTTAACCGGATACTTAAATATTTAAAACTTTACATCTTAGGTACAAAAATGAAAGTTTTAAAAATATGTTACTCAAAATAAGAATCAAGTTAAAGTACGTAACTATTTTATGCAATTTACCTTATTTAAAATATAGGCATCGTTTGTCTAATAGTAGAAAAGTTTCATAAAATTACGTCTAAATTAAACGTTACTAAGGGATGTTATGTGATTATTTAAAAAAAAACTTGATTAATTATTAAAGAGTAAACTACAAACTTGGTCCCTATGGTTTGTCGAAAATAACACTTTTGGTCCTTGCATTTTCAAAAATAACAAGATGACTATCATGGTTTACAAAAATGTCTAGTTTGGTCTCTTTCTCTAACAAATAGTTATAAATTCCATTAAATGATAGATATTTTCATCATTTTATTTATTTGTTGTCTTTTATCTAATCAAAATCAGTTTTATATTTTTGATCCTTATGGTTTTTGATCTATTAAAAAATAAAAAAGCGAGAAAAGGACGAAAATGACCCTCATTTAATGGAATTTTTTAAACGGTTTTTAAAAAGGACCAAACCTTACGTTTTAACAAACCTTGATGACTATGTTATAATTTTGAAAGTACAGAGATGTAAAGTGTTATTTCAACAAACCACAAGGACCAAACTCGTAGTTTACTCGTAATTAAACCATCATCCAAAATAGTGACGGCCAAAAACCAGTCCAGACTCGGCCGGTCCCAATCGGGTCTGATCTACCTTGTAACTGATTGTAACCGGTCCCAGTCGATAATGTGATGACCGGTCAAGGTTAAGTGTAACCGGTTATGGGGGTACTAGTCCCAACCGGTCCTTAACCAGTTCCGGTCCCACATATCGGACAAAAATTGCAACCGGACATAACTGACGATCCCTTAACCGGTCATCACCGGTCCCCGTCGGTCTTGGTACTTAGCCGGTCCCAGGCCGGTTTGGCCATCACTAATTGAGAAAGCTATATGATTTCAAAAGCCCAAAAGCTCACAATGCACATATGGGCCTCATTTCATAAGCCCATTTACATGATAATATTCATGGTTACGGTTACCAACCTATTTATCAAACAAAACATATTAAAAATAAAATAAAATTATCGATAAAAATATAAGAAAAAGCTACAACAAGACATTGATTAAGCACAAGAATGGGGTTATATACTATTATCATCATCATTATTATATAAGGCTAAAAATCGTGTGAGAAAGAAAGTTAAAGTGAGAAACATAAAAAAAATTGGACATTTGATCACTCATGAATCATGTCTAATATGGGTATTGATCTGGTGCATGTCATCTAGGTGCATCACATCCTAATGTGTATTCAAAAGTAAAAAAATTTCTTACGATTTTCACATTAACTCTCATTGTCATCAGAACTCAATCATCTATACAAGATTATAAAACATTTGATAAAAACTCTTAAAAAACCATTTTTATGCATGAAATATTGTTTATTGATTCATATTACTTAAAATCTAATATTACAAGTAAATTGTGTGTAAGTACAACATATTAAAGCTTCATGTTTGAATTCATGTAACTAATTCCAGATAAACATAATCAAATAGAGGATAAACGTCTCATTTTAAATATAAAAAACTAAAATATCATCAAGAAAACTATTGAGTTCTAACAAAATACTTAATTATTATATTTGTAAAAAATTATATTATTAAACCTAAAATAAAAAAATGAATTAAAGAAATACACAAAAAAGAGAAATTTTAAATAGTTAGTCTGGTACTATTATCATTTTAAAAAAAATTATGATATCTTCATATTTATATTTTATTCAAAAATAAAACCATTATCGTTTTCTCAAAACCACATAAAACCATATTATAACATCGACTAAGACAAAAAAAAATGAAACACTAAAATCGAGATATATCTCGCTGCATTGTGCGAGTACCCTTCTAGTATTATATAAATCTTAAGATTTATAAATTTGTTAATAACTGAGGCTAACTTATCCAGGTCGTGAAATGTCATATTCAATTAATCGGCTTAATGATTATTCGTTTATTCATTAAATAATCTTTATGTTGTTTACGTTTTAAATCACCTTATTTCAGATATAAAAAGCGATACAACCCCGTTTACTACCTTGGTTGACCAGCTTACGCAACCATGTTTTAACTAATCATTAACTTGTAATTTTATTATCAGTTTAATTTTTTGTACGTAATTTAATGAAACTATTTGACTGATAACTAAATTCTTTAAAACGAAGAATCAAAAGTCAAAAAATTTAAAGGAAATTTACTTTAATCTCCAACAGTTTCTCTATTTTAGAGATTACAAATATTAATTATATTATTAAAATATTTAATACAAAATAAAATAAAATAGAATAAATAATAATTTATTTTTACTGGGTAATCATTTTTGAAGAATTCTTCAAATTTAAAGAACTTCACTCCGTTCTCTCTTACTTTTTCATCTTGGAAAAGTTTAGAAGATTCTCTTGAAGCAAAGATCCTCAAAATTTTATTTTAAAGAACCTGTTGAAGATGTTTTAAATTTTAGCAACTTAATGAACTTAATGGGACTTACGAATTATTTGATCAACTATATATAATAGTTTGATAATGATTTATGATATAGAAAGTGACTTATTCAATAAGTTTATAGAGGGAGCTTTATGCAAAAGCAAAGTTTTTCCAAACCATTTCCTCCCAATTACAATACATGATCCTTCCATTTATTAAAAAACTCTCTCAAACAAAAATCTTTTCAATTTTATATGTTTAGATGAATCAACACATACAACTTTATTCATACAAGAGTTAATGAAAAACCAACAAAAAACCATAAGGTCCCGTGTGGTTTGCAGTATTGGATTGGATTCGTAGGGATTTGGAATTGACTTTTCATTTCAATTCCATGTTTGGTTTGAAGGATTTCCTAAATTTGAAATCCCACAAACATAAGATTTTAAAATCCCATGGGATTTGTATCCCAGAGGATTATTAGATTGGTATCCCATAAACATAAGATTTAATTAATATTCTAATTCATCAAATATCTATAATAATATCAAATATATTTTATAACAAAATATATTATTAAAAAGTTTTTATCAAGACGATCAAAATGACACCAATATCAAATACCTAAAAAAATCTAAAAATCGTATAACATACTGATTGTCTTGCATTTTTTTTTTAAATTCAGTAATCTTTATTTTCATAAAATACGACGTGGACTTTAAAATGACAAATCAAATGAGATGCTTTTATATAACATTCTAAATAGATGGGGGATAAATATCTATAATAAAATCAAATATATTTTATAACAAAATACATAATTAAAAGTCTCGTCAAGACGATCAAAATAACAGCAATATCGAATACGTAAAAAAATATAAAAATCGTATGATATATTCATGTCTTTGTATTTTTAACAAATTGATTTTTTTTTGTATCTTTGTCATTATATTTTTGTATATTTTATCATTTTTCATTTATGAAAGACCTTAAACAATGTAAATTTTGGGACGGACCCTTTTCAAAATCACGCATTTAGGGGGTTTTTGGGATTGCTTATTTGAAACAAGTTATGCTTTTCTACAAAAATCCATATCAACTTATTATTAGTTAGAACGGTTTAATTTCTTCGAAAGTTTATTATTACCAGTTTGACACCGGTATAAGCTCTTTATCCAAATACTCAAAAATGCTTATCACCTCTGTTACACCGTAATAAGTTAATAAGTTATTTTAATAAACAATCTCAAACAAAAACTTTAAAAATCAGAATTTTAAAAATGAGTTTTGTTAAAATAAGTGTTCTTGAAGACTTATGCAATGTGGATGATTCCCATTTTGAGTGATGAAGGAGTATAAATAGGGATGAATTGAAGGAGGATAATAATGGAGGAAGGCGTTGACTAACCTTCAACCTTAGTCAATGGAATTGTGAAAATGGAAGTCAAAATTCGTCGTCTTTTTAGCAGTCTCTTTCACCCACGCCCTTTCTGTACATCAATATTTTACAGTTTCATGAACCCCAGATTGAATAATAACTACTTCCCGCCATCTTAGCCGTTGGTGATCACAAGCGTGATTCCATGGCAAAAAGGGAGCCTCTAGCTTTATTCTCCTAACCCTCATCTCCTCCTTTCTATAAACCTCTATTTCACCCATCTTTCTTTTCACGTTTTTTCTTTAATTATATATACGCAATTCTACCAAACCCATATCTTATTTTCCACCATTTCTGTTTGTTTGATTGTTTGTTTGTTTACTTGCTTCTTTCTTTTTCTTTTTCTTTTTCCTTTTTGGTTTTCCTTTTTGGGATTTTGATATTCGGCCTTTATTGTAGGAGATGATTAGCTAAAGAGATTGTCCAACTTTACAACCAACATCTGCCCACCTGCAAATTATCCCTTGTGTGATTTTGATTTGCATTTTTTCTTCTGGAAACCCATTTAGATTTCTCTTGAAAATGATCGGGACTGTGTCTCTTGGTTCTTCCATTGTCATACTGCGAAATGGGGCTGGGAATTTGTTGGGTAATGACAAGAATTACCCGTGGTTATCAAAGAAGAAGATCAACTGTTTGTTGTATTGCCAAAGTGAAGGGAATATGAATACGACCAATGGGGTGTCATCTGTTTTGACCAAAAGATCAGTCTTGGTGAACGCAGATCCTGGAACAGCTCTTTTGGATACTGAGAGCTTGGTTTTGGCTCCAAATGGGAATGGGCAGCCTGATAGTTGTAATAATACTGCAACTAAAGATTTACTTCCCTATAATGGTGCACAGAATGCATCTATGATGGATATGAATGAAAATGGTATTGGAATTGTGAGTATACTCAAAGGAAAAAGGTTCTTTGTTACTGGTGCAACTGGGTTCTTGGGTAAAGGTACATCTCTTTTTGTTCTATGCATGGTGCTCTTGATTGTATAAACCAAATGTGAATGTATGTGTGTATATATATCACAATAAACTCAAAGACCCATATCATAAAATCTCATATTGAGTTGGGATTGTTCAGTTCATTTTCCATCAAGACCTGTAAGGATAAATATGTCTGTATTGATAAAGTTGTCTGTATGATAGAAGGTAATTTTTTTTTTCTGATTGGTGTGCTGAATAAACAGTTTGAATGTCAGAAATGACCATTTTACCCTCAGTTCATTTATTCACAAGTTGAACATTCAACAAAAATATGTACCAAAAAACCCAAATCAATAGATTCAAAGAACAACATCAGTTCATGTTAAGCAGCAAGATGGATATGGCAAGTTTCTTGAAGTTAATGATGTCTATTACTATATGAGTTCCTTTATATATTTTATAACTAAACTCAAAGGGGTTCTTTAGATTAATTATAAAGGGAAGTGTGTATTAAAAGGTTCGGAATTTCGAGAGAATTTGTGAATATAATAAGAGATTTCAAGAAAATATGTGAATATGTCTTGATTGAATTATCTTTTTGATTTTAAATCGGTGATTAGTTTAAGGGTTTGGAAATGTAAATATTCTTGAATAGCTAACTAGTTTCACCTCTGCCTTTAACCAACTTTTATCATATTCATTTGGTTTTCAATAGAGAAATATTTGATCCCATTTCAATTTGTTGTTGCATTTCCTAGCACTCTTGTGCATGCAAATAATGTTCAACAAGCAGTAAATTTTGCTCATTTTGGTGTCTAAAAGATCGATTATTTATGGATGTTAGCAACAGTTTCGAATTGTTCACCTTTTCTAACTCGAGTGCTTTATAAATTGTTCAGTACTTATAGAGAAGATTCTGCGCACAGTGCCTGATGTGGGGAAGATATATCTCTTAATCAAGGCAAAGAACATGGATGCTGCCATGGAAAGATTGAAAAATGAAGTATGCAGTTCTTTTTCTTATTTTTTGTTCTTATAGGAGTCCTGCTGCCATTTCTACATGATCTATCTCATTATCGTTCAGTAGTAAAAATTAAATTAATTTAGTATTGCATTACAGATAATCAATACTGAACTTTTCAAGTCTCTCCAACAAGCTTATGGGAAATCATATCAATCTTTCATGTTAAGCAAGCTGGTTCCCGTGATTGGGAATGTTTGTGAATCTAACCTTGGGTTAGATGAGGATGCAGCGGAGGTGATATCGAAAGATGTTGATATAATAGTGAATTCTGCAGCTAATACTACTTTTGATGAAAGGTTAATCTCCTAATTACCAGTAAATTAATTGAAAAAATTGGGAAGAAAACCATAAAGATTCACTGAAAGTTATCAAACGGAATTGCAGATATGATGTAGCTCTTGATATAAACACCGGAGGGCCTAGTCGCCTTATGAGCTTTGCTAAGAAGTGCAAGAAACTAAACCTCTTCCTGCAAGTTTCTACTGGTAAAATAATGAACTCCAAAAAGGAAATTTTCGATTTTAGAAGTTAGATGGCGTTTTTGTGGGAATATGTGGAATTCCATTAGATTACTCTCTAAAAGAGACTTTAGGAGAGAAAGGAGGTTCCAACATATATTGAGGAGATACAGTCCAAGTTTAGTTGATGTGTGATTCCAACCCGCCTCTTCAATGGAGGCTAGATGGTCGCAGATTGTCCCAGAGTGTCGAGAGGGGGCTCGACGGCCACAACTTGTCCCAGAGTGTCGACTCCCTACCTTGACTCTGATACCATGTTAGAATATGTGGAACCCCAATGGATTACACTCTAAAAGAGTGTTATCGGAGAGTAGTCTAATAGGGTTCCATAGACTCTGGTACCATGTGAGAATATGTGAAACCCAATAGATTACACTCCAAAAGAGTAATCTAATGGGGTTCCACATATTCTTACAGTTCTTCCTTGACTCTAATACCATGTGAGAATATACGGAACCCCAATCGATTACACTCCAAAAAAGCGTTTATGGGAAGTAGTCTAAAGGGGTTCCACAGACTATGACATCATGTGAGAATATGTGGACACCAATAGATTACACCCCAAAAGAGTCTTTCTGAAGAGTAGTCTAAGAATACGTGGAACCCAATAGATTACACCCCAAAAGAGTTTTTCTGGAGAGTAGTCTAAGAATATGTGGAACCCAATAGATTACACCCCAAAAGAGTCTTTCTGGAGAGTAGTTTAATGTATCCCACATATTCGTACAGTTCTTCCTTTTACAAGTGTTGGTTAAAGTTGTATATATTTCTTACCCTCTTTTTGTTGCTTGTAGCATATGTTAATGGACAAAGACAAGGAAGGATAATGGAAAGGCCGTTCAATGCAGGCGAAAGTATAGCAAGGGAGAGCCTCATCTATGGCAATCAAGAAGTAATGACTATTCCAAAGTTGATTGTGGAAGATGAAATAAAACTGGTTTTGGAATCAAAGCAAGCTTTCGGAGAAAATGCAGTTGCTCAAAAGCTTAAAGAGTTTGGATTAGAAAGGTATCATGGATTTGCATCTAATATGTGTCTTCTTTCTTTTGTACCCACTCGTTACTTTTTCTTATTTTTTCCGTCTATGTTCACCATGTGTTAGTCTTAGTTCTTGCTACTTGTTTGCTCACACTCTTGCAAAAAGCCGTAGGTCTTCAGGAAACAACCGCTCTACTCTTTGGAGTAGAGGTCAGGTCTGCATGCCTCACATACACCCAGACCCTACTTTCGAGTGGGATTTCCTGGGTAGGTTTGGTTTGTCTTCTTTCTTCTTTGCTCACTTGTAACCCCCTACAAAATGTATTTATGTTCAATTTTGTTATTTAACCAGGGCAAAGCTATATGGGTGGCAAGACACATACGTTTTCACCAAGGCGATGGGTGAAATGATGATCAATAAAATGGGAGGAGACATACCCATAGTCATAATCCGGCCTAGTGTCATTGAAAGCACTTACAAAGAACCTTTTCCGGGATGGATGGAAGGAAATAGGTACATTTTTCCTAATTACTGAGAATTTGATTTTCACAATGAATCATCTTAGAGTCTCACATCAACTAGACTTGAACACTTTCTCTTTTATTGTATGCTGGAACCTCCCTTCTCTCTTCAAGGGCTCTTTTCGAAAGTAATCTAATGGGGTTCCATATATTCTTATATGGCATCAGACCCAAGGTCTACCATCGGGGACATCTTTACCCATCTAGCCTCCGTTGAGGAGTGTGTTAGAGTCCCACATTAGCTAAACTTGAACACTTTCTCTTCAATATATGTTGGAACCTCCATTCTCTCCCCAATGGCTTCCACATATTCTCACACGGTATCAAAACCAAGGTCTACCATCAGGGACATCTTTGCCCGTCTATCCTCTTTTGGAGGGGGCGTGTTTAGAGTCCCAAATCAGCTAGACTTGTACACTTTCTCTTCGATATATGTTGGAACCTCACTTCTCTCTTCAAGGGGTCGTTTGAAAGGTAATCTTTTGGGTTCCACATATTTTCACAAATCAAAAAGCCCTCATTATAAATTACATTGAAGTTCAAGATTTCTTGATTTCTCTCTCATTTGTAGGATGATGGATCCAATTGTACTTTACTATGGAAAGGGACAACTTAGCGGATTTCTTGTTGACCCTAATGGCGTTCTTGATGTTGTAAGTCCTTTTCTTGATGAAGCTCATGTTTTCGTGTCTTAAACTATTTGATCTTGTTTCGTGAACCACCCCCACTAAACTGTTGCAGGTTCCAGCCGATATGGTGGTGAATGCCACTTTGGCAGCCATGGCAAAACACGTGACAGGTGGCAAATCCGAAGAGAATTACGTATATCATATAGCTTCATCGGTAGTGAACCCGTTGGTCTTTAAGGATCTGGCAAGGCTGCTATATGAACACTTCAATTCTTCACCATGTTTGGATTTAAAGGGCAGGCCTGTTAATGTGCCTATCATGCAACTTTACCGATCCATGGAAGATTTCTCCGCTCATCTCTGGAAAGACGCGATTAATAGAAGTGGATTGACGGCTTCGGGATCTACGAACAAAGGGAAGTTTTCACTTAAACTTGAAAATATTTGCAGAAAATCAGTGGAGCAAGCAAAGTATTTGGCCAATATATACGAACCGTACACATTTTATGGCGGAAGGTAACATCTTTTGCATACATGCCTCTCTCTTTAACACACTTTTAACAAACCGGGGTCTCACGGAAACAACTGCTTTACTCTTTGAGGTAGAGATCAGTTATGCGTATATCTTACCCCCATGGACCCCACCTTTAGGTGGGATATACCGGGCACGTTTGGATTGACTTCTTGGATATTGTTACGTGAATCTTGTTGATGAGATAGTCAAAGTTTTTCGATATTTATGAATATGCGTGAACCCAATTGGTCTTGAATGAACACTTGACTCCAGAGTGAGAAATTTTCATTTTCGTGAGAAGATGAAAAAAGGGGAAAATGTTGTAACACTCACATAATATAAAGGTTTTTTCACTGGTCTCACGACAAATCTTCACATGATATAAAGGTACCTTCGCCATTTCTACAAAAAAGGGGTTATTCTTATCAAAACCTGACCCTTGACTCCTAATATAGAGTTCCGCGGGTCATATCTATCGAGTGTTATGCCCAACAGTAGGCAAAGTTCTTTGGTGTTCATGAAAATACACGAGGGCAATTTGGTCCTTTTAGGTCTAATTGAGTATATCTATTGAGTGTTATACCCAACAATAGGCAAAGTTCTTCGGTGTTCACGAAAATACACAAGGGCATTTTGGCCTTTTTAGGCCTGGTTGAGTTTCGCTGGTCATGTCTGTCGAGTGTTATGCCCAACAACAGACAAAGTTCTTCAGTGTTCACGAAAATACATGAGGGCACTTTGGTCCTTTTAGTCCTAGTTGAATTTTGCTGACTCATGTCTATCGAGTGATATGCCCAAATAATAGGCAAAGTTTTTCGATGTTCACGAAAATACATTAGGGTAATTTGGTCTTTTTGGGCTTAGTTGAGCATATATCTTCTTTCTTATCATGAATCAAGATCAAATTTATGCATAACAATGCACTTGCAGTGTGAGTTTCGCAAATACCACACACATATAACACTCGAAAACGTAAAGTTTGAAGCTTTATTCATTCATATTTTTGCAGGTTTGATAACAGCAACACTCAAAAATTAATGGGGATGATGTCTGAAGAAGAAAAAAGGACATTTGGATTTGATGTGGGGAAGATAGATTGGAGAGATTACATCTCAAATGTTCATATTCCAGGGCTAAGGAGGCATGTAATGAAGGGAAGAGGAATGTGCACCTAAATTAACCATATACAAATTAATTAACACAAATTATATATATATATACACACATATATATATATATACATATATATATATATTATATTATATATATGCATATTTTATATAGATATCAAACCTTATTGTAATAAATTATTGTGATTTACCTTTTTATTATTTTCTTTTCAAATTAAATGGGTTAGAACCCTGATTCGGTTTTACTAAATATTACAGTGTATGAGATCAAAGGTATTACTGATATTTGTTTTCAATGTTCTGACAGTTAAGAAATGTGATTCTGTATAAAATGGGTTCACTTACATGTGTTACCATGTGATATGTGGTATGTAAAGTAAGCGGTCAATTTCATAATTAGGTTAGTAGTTACGTACCATCTTTTTCTTTCATATAGTTCTTGTTTTTTTAGGTTCGATAACTTTTACCATGAGCTACGAATGGTGAACTACAGTACATCATACGCATTTCGAAGATCTTAGCTCCGCTATTATGGAGATATGCGCATATCTCCATGACACACCCACTCGACCTACATGTGAACCTTAGTACGATTATGCAAAAATCCATATCTTTATGCGATTATTGAAGATTTTTCTCAAACCTTCTTGTATCATTCAAACCGTATCTCGAATCCGTCCATCTCTTAATCAAAGATCTAATATTATTATACAAGTGATCGGCTTGTCTGTGTTGAGTTTAATCTTCAACTCGAATGACTAAACTGAAGAGTTAGCAAAAAGCGATACGCCAAGTGTTACATTTTGACTCTCGAGTTTCGCTTACACCTACATCCAAATGGGAGATTAGCTAATGGTTAAAAGAACAGATATAATGGAATTACAGAAGTACTCAAAGTTAAATTGCATAAAACTAGAATTTGTGACTGTGGTCACATACTCGCCACAGTGGTGAAAAAAAAAATGAAAATGCAGAAAATAAAATTACAACTAGTTAAAGGAAAATGCAAGAGTAACATAATGCGCCTCAACTACTAATTCACGTCCAAACATGCTCTAAAATGTGGTGGTAAAAAATATGCAGAAAATATTTCTTGATGATGCAGCTGTTCGTCCTAGTGGTGACACTGTTGCCACAATGGTGTACCAGCTCCAAAAAACACATACACTAATCAAGCTACAAACTTTTATCCTAAACAACTCCAAATGAAAATAAATAAATAGAAAGAGAAATCACGAACACGTAAAAGAAAAACGCACTAAAATAGAATAAAAAGACTCACTAATAAAGTGTAAATAACATTCAAAATGAGAGTTATCAGAAGACAACTTATAAGACACTTCAAACTCATAAGTACTTGAGAATAAGCACTTCACAATCTTTTGAATAAGACTTCGAGTCTTTTGAAGAGGACTCGTAGACTTCTCAATAACTTTAAGGTTAAAAGGCTTATTGTCTTACGATTTTCACTTTAAGACATTCAAAAACTCAATTTTTGCAAACACTTCTTTTCTTAAAATCCATAGAGGTTATACAAGTTTGTACTATACAATATACACCTCATATCCCGTGTTATAGCTTAACTAATAACCCATAAGGGTTAACTGGTAGGTTTACATTATGTTCTGTATGTATAAAACTATCAGTGTGGATTAATTTGTCGGTATAAATTGGTTGAGAGATTTTTTCATAGATAGGAGGAGCAAAAGTTTTAATTGGAAATGACAGGTTTGAAAAAAAAATTGTCTTTTTATAAAAGCTAATGTATAAGTCATTTTCTATATCATTAAGCCACTACTAAACAGTTATGCATAATTGACCTAATAAACTGTGAGTTCCATTAAACTCATTAAGCTACTAACAAACAGACCCATACTTTCTTATGAATCTAATTACAAACTTGATTATTTCGAATTCAACTTGCAATAATCATTTTTACAGAACATCTAAACAGATAAAACTTTTATGTTATAAACCTCTATAATTAAAGTTTTTTTTTTTGGACGTTTTTGACAATCAAGCCGTCAATTATGGGGCACTTTTGCAAAAAAAAGAAGTTGCACCAAATACTTAAAACTTTGTATTTGCTCCCTTAACTATTTAAAGATGTCAAAAATGCTCCCTAGATTTTGAATCCTGTTATGGCTGTTGAAATATTTGTTGGGCTAAAAGGCCCAATCTTACACCCCTTTTCATGCCATGGTGAAACAAAATCCATTAGAAGATTTTGATTTTTAACGAGATACGGTGTTCACGAGAAGAAATTGTTGACGAAAATAACTTGAAATCGGTTACGAATCACATTTGGTGAGAATTTTCTGTGAATTTGATCTGATCGGAGCAAAATTGTGGATCTAATTAGGGATTTCGAGATCTGCCACCGACAACCACCACCATGAGAGTGGCAGGGCAACAACCACCACCGTCATCTCCGTCAACATTAACAGCAAAAGATGCGGAGTCTCTCTTCCGTACCAAACCCATATCCGAAATCCGAAATGTCGAAGCTGCAACCCGAAAACAGATCCAAGACAAGAGCGAAGAGCTCCGGCAGCTTGTGGGCAATCGTTACCGGGATCTCATCGATTCCGCTGATTCAATCGTCAACATGAAGTCGTCTTGCCACTCAATCTCCGATAATATATCCGCCGTTCACGATGGTATTCTTCATTCCCTTTCATCAACCACAATTAACCCAAATTCTGCATCGTCAAACCCAGCTAGGGCTCGAATTTACGGCATTGCGTGCCGTGTTAAGTATATAGTTGATACTCCTGAGAACATCTGGGGTTGCCTGGACGAATCGATGTTTGTCGGTGCAGCTGCTCGCTACATGCGCGCGAAATTAGTTCACCATGGTTTAACAAGCAATGATAATAACAAGAATGTGTTATTGAAATTTCCTTTACTACAGCACCAATGGCAGATCGTTGAGAGTTTTAGAACACAAATCTCTCAGCGTAGTCGCGAGAGGTTGTTGTTGGATCAAGGTGTGGGGCTTGAGATTTCTGCTTATGCCGATGCTCTTGCTGCTGTTTCAGTTATTGATGAACTCAATCCGGCTCAGGTTTTGAGGCTGTTACTTGATTCGAGAAAGTCTTGTGTTTCTCAGAAATTAGGTAGTTGTAGGGTGGTTAGCGAGGATGTGATAATGGTGTTTTGTGAAGTATTGAAGGTGATCCAGGTTAGTGTAGCACATGTAGGGGAGTTGTTTTTACAGGTTTTGAGTGATATGCCTTTGTTCTATAAGACGGTATTGGGTTCGCCCCCTGCTTCTCAGTTGTTTGGTGGGATACCAAATCCAGATGAAGAAGTGAGGTTGTGGAAATCTTTTAGGGATAAGTTGGAGTCTGTAATGGTAATGCTGGATCGGGATTTCATTGCGAAGGCTTGTTTGGATTTCTTGAAGAGTTGTGGGAAGGAGATTATTAATAGGGTCAATGGGCGGTACTTAATTGACGCAATCGATAGTGGTCAACAGCTTGCTGCAGCTGAGAAGTTGATTAGGGAGACCATGGAAGGGAAGGATGTGTTGGAAGGGAGTTTGGAGTGGCTGAAGAGCGTTTTTGGTTCTGAGATCGAAATGCCTTGGAATAGAACCCGTGAGCTTGTTTTAGGCAATGATGATGATCTTTGGGACGAGATTTTCGAAGAGGCTTTTTCAACCAGGATGAAAGCGATAATTGACTCTGGATTTGATGAGATGAATAATATCGTCAATGTGAAGGAATCAATTCTCACTATTGCGGAGGGTCCTGGGGACCAATTTGATTTCCGTGCTTACTTGAATAGGTCTCCTCTTGGTGGTGGAGTTTGGTTTATGGAGCCAACCAGCAAAAAGGCTGGTCTAATGACTAGTTGTAAAGCATCTTCCGAGGAGAGTGATTACCAGAGCTGTCTAAATGCTTACTTTGGGGATGAAGTTGGTCGAATTAGAATGGCAGTGGACAACCACTGCAGGAATGTTCTTGAGGACCTATTGAGATTCTTAGAGTCGCCAAAAGCCTCTTTACGTTTGAAGGAACTAGCACCATATTTACAAAGCAAGTGTTTTGAAAGCATGTCAACCATACTTGCAGAACTCAAGAATGAAATGGAGTCCTTGTATGCAGCCTTGGGGCATGGAAACAGGGAAGATGATTCTTCACCATCTTCAGCCATAATTGTCGAGAGGTCACTATTCATTGGAAGACTTCTGTTTGCATTCCAGAAGTACTCCAGAAATATTCCTGTTATACTTGGTTCTCCCCGCCTGTGGTTGAATGAACCCATGGCAGCAGTCTCTGGTAAGGTATCACCACTTTTGAGGTATTCTAGCGGAATGTTTGATTCTTTCACTTCTGAAAACCATGGGAAGAAAATGCTTACTTCACCTAGAAGACAATCTTCGCTTACCGCTTCTGCCTTATTTGGAGTCGGTGATAGTTCGAGCCCACAACTTGGTGAACTTAGAAAAACAACACAAGATCTTTGTATTAGAGCTCATAACTTATGGATAACTTGGGTTTCTGACGAACTTTCAGCTATCCTCTCACACAGTCTCAGAAATGACGATAGTTTATCGGCGACCACTCCCTTGAGAGTAAGTGGCTGTTAATAGTTGTTTTTTTGTTGGATTGATCTTGAGACATGTTCTTCCATCACTTTGTTATTAGCACTAAACATGCAAATCTCTAAGTTTCTGGCTCTGAACATATATTCCTGCATAGGTGGTAGCATAACATGTCAAGGGCGAACACATATTCCTCAAGTTAGTTGATCTTTCTGTTAAATAATAAAATTCGATTTTATCACAAATTTTTCTTGATAGATGAATAAATTCTCTGTTTGGACCCATTTTTTACTTTATTTCAAACATTACTATAATAGAAACTTAAGCACAAATCAGTTCCACATTTTATTGATTTATATGGTACCCCTTTTAAGAGATTACATTTAAATTTTGAACATAGAGACTCAGGCTTGTAATTCTAAATATTGTGGAAATGTTTGGAAACTTATTAAGTTGTCATGGATGGTTTGGCATCAGACATTGAGCTTAGTAAAAAGGCACATATGATGATATGAAATTGTCTTACCTTTTGTACATACGTGTAACATGTTTAATGCATCATTATGATACAAATGGAAATCATGTAACTAAACTACTCTAGGTTTCCCACCTGTACTTTGGGTTGTATTCTAGATTTTGACATCTGTTAATTCTTCTGTACTTAAATTGTTACCATGCTATAAGAACTTGACCTTTTAGCAATGAAGCTGTTTGAAAGAGATTAATAGTAAATCAGGCCTCTCTAAGGCAGGGTAAAATTGAGTACCATTGAACAAGAAAGCTATTCCTGGTTTCTGTGTCAAATATATTAGTGGATCACTAAAAACCGCAAGATTTTTTTATGTAGAAAATGCAACAAATTAAGTCAATACTCAACATGATATATCTTTTTATTGTAAATATTTCGTTTTTCTAGATTAGGATATAGTCACATTATATACTTAACATACAAGCTAATTAGTAGCCCTAAAATACAACAAAAATGTATGCATTTAGTGTTTATAACAGCTTATATATTTATCGTCAATATTTGTAAATAATTTTATTATTCTAGATTAGGATATAGTCTCATTATGTACTTAACATACAAGCTAATTAGTAGCCCTAAAATACAACAAAAATGCATGTTATTAGCCTATAAAACAACTTATATATATAGGTGAAGGTTCAAATAAGAAAGGGAAAACGGTTGAGAATGTACGATTAAATGATTCATTTGTGAATCATTGTTGATTGTA
Organism: Cynara cardunculus var. scolymus; assembly: GCF_001531365.2. NCBI lineage: Eukaryota > Viridiplantae > Streptophyta > Magnoliopsida > Asterales > Asteraceae > Cynara > Cynara cardunculus. Next base: position 25,017,227 of record NC_037537.1, read on the forward strand.
CTTGCTTCGGTACAATTCTCCCCCATTATCTGGTGTTCCTATGAACATTGCATTCCATGTAATTGTATCGAAGCAAGTACAGTTACCCATATATTTTTCTATTAGTAGTGAAATTATAGATATAAAATTTGATCAGATTCTCAGTAATTTAACCTTTTGTCACTCCTCTTCTGGAAAAATCCAAAATGGAAGCTGGATTCTTGAAGTGAAATGGAGTTACTAAATACTACATAGATAACGCACTCACCCAAAATTGTCCTCAAATTTGTGGGAATCTCTTAAGGAGTAGCTAATGTATGTTCTATATCAGCCTTTTTTTCTGTTCTATCCTAGACTGTCTACACCCTTTTTGTCCCTGACCTGAGCAGTAAAAAGCTTATTCTGTTAATTTTTCTTTATCTATCGAAAACGAACGGTTTCTAGCTGACTGATGCTGACATATGCTTTTTAATTGTGTAACCTAAATTACTTTTCTGTATGCTGGGCAGGGCTGGGAGGAGACAATAGTCAAACACGAGGACTCTGCTGAGGACTCATCAGAGATGAAGATATCACTTCCTTCCATGCCATCCTTGTATATCACCTCATATTTGTTTCAAGCTTGTGAAGAAATTCACCGAGTTGGGGGTCATGTACTTGACAAACCTATTCTGCAAAATTTTGCTGCAAGATTATTGGAAAAGGTTTTTATGCGCTGGCTTATATTTCAATCTTGTTGTTCACAGAATGCTATCTGATTGTGTTTCTGGACAGAAGTTTCATAATCTTCTTGTATACTGATGTAGGTGATCGATATTTATGTGGATTTCCTCTTCAATGATGAGGCTAGTGCAACCCGTGTTTCTGAAAAAGGAGTTCTGCAAGTCTTATTGGATCTAAGATTTGCTGCTGACATTCTATCCGGGGGTGATTTAAGTGGAAATGAAGATATATCAAAAACATCAAAAACATCAAAAACAAAAACCGCGTACAGGCGGAAGCAAGATGCGCAACAAGCAAAGTCGGTTATGAGAGATCGCCTTGATGGGTTGGTTAATCGCCTCTCACAGAGGCTAGACCCGATAGACTGGCTCACGTATGCTTTCACTTGGCTCTTCTATTTTTGGATAAGATTCGCTGGTTGTAATCTGTGGTTCGGTTTTTTTTAGTTGAATTGATTTAACTCCCAAGAACTGAAAAGCACTCCATTTTACACTGCATTTTTGAAATATAATTTGGTCATCATCTTTAGCGGGTTTTTTCTTGTGTAGGTATGAGCCATACCTTATGGAGAACGAGAAGCAGTCTTACCTTCGACATGCAGTCCTATTTGGTTTCTTTGTGCAGCTTCATCGGATGTACACAGATACAATGCAAAAATTGCCTACAAATTCGGAATCAAATATAATGAGATGCTCTACAGTTCCTCGTTTCAAGTACCTTCCCATCAGGTTGATCTTACAGTTACTTGAACAAGTGTTTGTTTATCATTGTTACGATACTTTCTACACTTCCTGAAATATGGGTATATTCATCATGATGACATGTTACATTGCTGATGTGTCATCATCCTATGAGCTGTTTGCGTGCACATTTTATCCATGGATGTTTTTCCAATGGTTGGACTCAAAATGGCTTTAAGGGTGTGTTTGGTATGCGGACAAGACTGGACCTGACTGGCCAGGGGTGAAAGAATTGTGGAAGGTTTTAGGGTTTTAATTTGGCATGGGTAGTTTAGTAGTTTACCTATTTTGGTGGGACAAAATAAATGCATTTTGTCTCACTTAGGGCCTGTTTGTTAGCAGCTTAATGAGCTTAATAGGAGACACAAATTATTCGGTCAGCTATACATGATTGTTTGGTAGCGGCTCAATGATATAGAAAGTGGCTTATTTAGTAAGCTTCTTTTTTGGGGGAGGGGGGGGGGGTTTATGCAGAAAGCCAAGTTTTTTCCAAACCTGCCCCTCCTAATTAAAAAAACCACCCAAAACAAAAACCCCTTCCATATATGAAAAAACCACCCTAACAAAAACCTTGTCAATCTATACAGACAGATTAATCCACACTGACAACTTTATCCATACATGACTTGATGGAAAACCATCCAAACGTCCAGTCGTGTGTATCAAATGCATCCTAATAGGCATTTTCTCTAGTTTGTATTGCATGGCATTGCAAATAAGTTGATTGATTATCAGTCATGAATGGATTCTATTAATGGAAGCTGCAGTAATTGGGTTATTGACGTTGCTTTGATTTGCAGCGCTCCTGTATTATCTGCTAAGGGGACAAGTAAGTCCCCGATATCAACGTCGATGGATGATGTTTCTTCAAGGAATTCTTGGAGAAATTACACCAATGAGGAGCTATCACGCAATATCGATATGGATGACAATACTAGTTTTGGAGTGGCAGCACCTTTACTCAAGTCTTTCATGCAGGTAATTTTTTTTATTCTTACTCAAGTGTTTTGAGTGGCTTATTTAGCTAAATAACCTCCTGACGAGTGCCCGTTTAAATTCATGACTTTTTTGACAAGTTTCTCGGCATTCCTGTGTATGGAAGCAGTATTCTTTTGTTAAGAAGGTCATGGATTTAAAAAAACTTGTCAGAAGGTCGTTTAGGCTATGTTTGGCAAACTAGTTAATAAGTTAGCTGATGCTGATAAGCTAGCTGAAGAACTGATCATGTTTGACAAAAATTAGCTGATAAACTAGTTGTGAAATGTAAAACGACAAAAAAGGACGTGTTAAAAAATTAATAAACTCAAACATATCATAATATAATTAAAGCAAATCACTAATAATATATGTTAATTAATAAAAATTTAATTTTGATTGATAATTTTAATAGGGGCCTTCTTCTGAGAACCCATAAAATTGTGATAACCTTGAGAACTGGTGCATCATGTGCTATTTTACATGATTTTTCTCCATCTATGGCTTGAATTTAGTGTATTGATTAACATGTTCACATTGTGAAACAAATATATGTTGACCAATATATTAAATTCTAGCCTTGGATTACGACCTAATCAAAGGTAAAATTGGAAGAAAGTGGCAAAAAACCCGAGCTTATTGAAATGCTACTCCAACTCTCCAAGTAGTGTTTCAATAATGGCCATCCAAACGGGCCTTAATAAGCTCAAAAAATAAGTTACTCTATGGTTGCCAAACATGGTCTTAACGAAATGACCCGTTTTGAGTTTATGTTCATGGGAAATCAGAATGCTCCAAATTTTGCAACGACATTTATGTATCAAACATCTTTCGGAGAATACCAGCAAGTGGACTTCCCATGAAACATAAACTTTTCTAAACACAGGAACATCGACCACTGGAAGTTTCTAAAACAGGAAACTTACGAAATAAAAATCCCATTTGATGTTTGTTTCACGAACTTTTATCCACAACTTGATGTGTGGTACAAATGTCAGGTTGGGAGCAGGTTTGGGGAGAGCACAATGAAACTAGGATCCATGCTAACAGAAGGACAAGTAAGCAGGTTTGGAGACATTTTACCTGCCCAAGCAGCTGGACTTCTTTCGTCATTTACAGCCGGACGATCAGACTACTGATTTCGTTTGTCCAAACACCATTCATCATGATCAGTATGTTTTTTTCTATTCCAAAACGGCTGGCAAACGTGGGTAATCGGGTGCCAACTTAAGGCGACAATATGCCCACAAGACCCCTGCGCTCAAAGGGATGTGAACGAGCATTTGTTGGCCATAAAACGTGCAATTTTCGGGCAAACTTGTGAAGACGGTGGCTATTGTTGGATTGGATTATAGGGGTTAAGTTTGTGTGTTTGTGAATGTAAATTTTGATTTTGCTGGTTGTGTAAACGAGTGAAGTTATGACGATGATGATAATAATAATTCATGTGTTTTTTTAAAGTTTATTTAGGAAGAAAAGAAGTGAGGAGAGAGGGAAAGGGTAAATGTAGAAGAGAAGAGATTATTTGTATACTTACTTTTTATAGTAATATCTTGGTTTCATTGTTTTGGTTCCTTCTTTGTTGGCTGAAATTATGATGGTATTATGTCTATTTTTCACTTCAGTTTTAATTAATACATTTGTTTAAGGGTTAAGGGGGAGTTGAGTAAGTTTTAACCGAGTAAGAGTCATTGATTGGGTAAGCATCTATCTCTCTTGGGGTCGGACTGTTGGGTAGTGGTTTAATGATGTAAACATGTGCTTTATTTTTAAGGGGAGCTTTATGCAGAAAGCCAAGTGTTTTTTAAATCTGTCTCTCACAATTAACAAAAAAACATATCTTTCTATCTATGAAAAAACACTTTCAAACAAAAACATTCTTAGTCTATATAGCCCCTTGTAAACAATTAGGAAACAATAACTAAGGGGTATTTTACCAAAAGCTTACCTGGTCAACATGACAATGACATAAAATTTTACTCTGTAAGAGGTCAAGGACTAAGAATCTTATTTGGTGATTGAGGGAGGTGACTCTTACGTCATTAATGCTTATCGGGAAGATTGTTGCCTGCTATCTCATTTTGATGGCCAATAATCTTACCCAATAAGGTAAGTAAATGTGATAGCTCTTACCGGTAAATGTTTGGTAAACGACCTCTAAGTTGTACCAAAGTAGTATGGACCAAAAACTGTCACCACTATAGGTAGGGGTGCTCAAAACCCCGACCAACCCGATCCAGCCGATCAACCCAACCCAACCCAACACGAAATAACTCAATCCGAAGCAACCCGATGCCTAATCGAGTTGTAAAATTGTCAAACCGTAGGTATTGGGTTACTATTATTTGAACCTAACCCAACCCGATGAACCCGACATCCTTTTATTTCTTGGATTTAATATGATTGTTGAATTTCTATTAATATGTACATTAGACAATTACACTATTATGTATGCTCTTCATACACACATATTTTCAATCTATTCACATCTTTATATAACTCATTCATATATATGTTCAGTAACTGTGAACATATATATGTAAATTGAGAAAATTAACTGAATGTGATATACGTAAGAAGTATGAATAAGTTATATCAAATGGTTCGGGTTGGGTTGGGTTAAGATTTTTCAAACCACAAACATTGGATTGGGTTGTTCAAATGTCTCCAACCCAATCAACCCAATCCACGATCACCCCTAACTGTAGGGTTTAGATATAATTTTGTAACCTAAAAATGAAGCGGAAAATAATTTAGTTACATTATTTATAAAACTATTATAAAATTAAAATCCTTCGCCAAATTCAATGATTAAAATCTAAACAAACTGATACGGTGTAGAGAGTTTAAGTTTCATATTTTACGAGGGTTATGACGGAACATCTTAGAAATCAAAGTAGATTTCCTCTACGTTGATCCACACATGAACTCGCTTTTATCTTCTACCGTACTGGGGGTTAACCCAAAACACCCCTAATTCTAAAATGTGTGTTTTTTCACTAGTTTTATCTGATAGCTAAAATTGAAAAGACTGAATCAACAAAAATTTAGGTTTATCACCTTATTTATAGGTTGATTGAATTATAGATAGATATATCTCTAAGGTTTTATAATTACCCGTAAATATATTTATTCTAACATAAATATCTATATTTACACATTAAATCGCTTAATTATCATAATTACATTTTAAATTACATTTTAACACATATTTATAATTATTCTATAAAAATAAGCATTTTAATAGAAACGTACGTATTCTTTATGTACGACCCTTATAGATTTACATACTCATTAGCAGTATTTTTATACGAACCTTGTCATGGACATATAATAACTTATAATAATGATTGATTCCACAAGTTAAATGGTTAGCAAGAAGTTGATTAATGTTCAAGGGTCATCATTGTGGTATGGAAAACGTTATTTGAATGGTTAAATGGTGAAAAGTGAAAATTATGAGATAGTTTAGGGACTATTTTTGTAATTTTCTATTAATACATGGCGGTTATATTGTAGCTTATTCAACTTTATCGAATACCATTCCCAAGTACCAACCCGGTCCGACGATCTTCTTCCGCACCGACGGCGAACTCCCATATCGGAGAGGTGAATCCCACGGCGAGTTTTTACAGTACGTAAATCATCTTTCCTTATACCTACTTTTCATCTATGCTCTAATTTCTACTATGAGTAGGAACATATGATTCCTTATAAGCATTTGTTCTTGATGTTAGGGTTCCATCGAATCAAAACCTACAATCATTTGATTAGATTCACGATTCCGTGGATCTTCCTTAGGGTTTGATGCAATTACGTGTGTATCCATTCACAATACTGACAATTTTGATCATCCTCTTGTCCGTTTGGATTTGATTGTATGATATGATAACTTATCAACTATTGGTTTTTCATATTGTTAGTTCATTGTACTTAGTTTGATGTTATGGAAGTTCTCTACTGAATTAATTTGGTTTTACAAGATTGAGTGTGGCATGGACTTGATTTCAGCATTGCTGTGTTGCTTTATGCATTTATTTATTGTCTCAATAAATCTGATCAAAAGGTTATCAAAGTAGTAGGTTATGCCTAAAATTTACCTTAGGAAAGTGTATGAAAGCCATTGTACTAATTCAATAAACAGGCAGAATTGACACTCCCCTTGGTTCAACATCAAGTGTATGCATGCCTTTTATTGGTTACAAATGTTTTGTATTCTGTGTCAACCAACTCAGACTATTCAGTGATTCATGTGTATCTTGAAAGGGTACTCAGAGGTCAAGACTAATTTGTGTATGAATTATATGGTTGCCATCATAAAGGTGTTTGATTGGGTCACATCTTGTCACAATATTAACTGTGAAGGGTTTAATATCGTCTTGAGTTATTGAGTCGCATCATACACTTTTCTGTGGTAATTTTTAGACATAACCTACTATTTTGATAACCTTTTGATTAGAGTTATGAGACAACAAATAAATATGTCAAGCAACACTGCAATTCTGAAGTCAAGTCCATGCCACACTCAGTCTTGTAAAACCCAAAACTAAGTAAGTAGAGAACTTACATAATATCAAACTTTTCAGAATTTTTTTTGTCACAATATTAACTGTGAAGGATTTAATATTACCAAATGCTGTCAACCTTGGCAAAACGTTGTAATAGCTATTGTGAAATATTGATTATTTATATTATCTGCATATGAAATAGAGTACGTGGTTTTTTAATCTGTTTTTGTTTCCTCATTCTTCATCCTTTGAGTTTAGATCGTTGAAAAAGGGAAGAAGTCTATATTGTGAAGCTGAGATGGGAGATATGGATCCTAACTCTTTGAGATGCCGGCATTGTGCAGGTCCCCTCACCAAGGAGATGGTAACTTCTATTACGAACTAACCTTATTCTACAACTCCTTGCCATAATTTTTTACATATTTAATACATTGAAAAGTTGGCCCAAATACGGTTTATGTAAGGGAGGACTCTCCGTCGTAGTATAAAAAATTATAGGGTCATGAAAGGTGCCACCGTATCATTTTGTTCTGTACAACCGTATATATTTTGAAACTGCAATGGTGACACAAGTTTCCCTTGGTAGAGTTGATTTGCATGGCTTTTCTCCCACCCCAGATGCGGGTTCGAATCCCATTTGTGTCATTTTCCTTAGTTTTTAGCTTTTAATTTCAGATGTATTATGTTTCTGAATTTTTTTGCAATAAGAGACTTGAACACAGGACCTCAATATGAAAAGCAAAGAACTAATCAATAGACCAATGATAATTTTATGAAAAATATCCATATCTTTGCTTCTTATAGTCAAATGGTGCCCAAACTTGGAAATTTTCTAGGTCTGCCTCTGGCATTATGTATTGGGAGCCTGATTTAGCGTGTACACCGGAAATTAATTTAGTTGTTCCAAACGGTAGCACTCTGGAATATCCTATTATAAACGTGATTGCACTGATTTGTTTCTGAAGTACTACCGGATTGACATGATATAATAAGAATAATCACGATGATCATGTATGTAGGCAAATTGTTGAACTGCATAATCACTATGATTTTCTGTTTGTCATCTTTTATTGTGTGTCTGTACTTCGTTATATGTTTGTGATTGATGGCAGGAAACCTGTGCTTGGACTGTTGGACCCCTTATCAGAGATAGTTTTTCTATGGTACTGTCTTTTCTCTCCTCTCCTCTCCCTCCTAAATGAAACACCTCCCCCACTAAGAAAGAGAACAAGGAAAAAGAGGAAAATGATCTATTTGATATTTGTTGGAGTCCCACGACGGCTGAATTTGGACCATTCTTCTGAACAAATGTTGGAACCTCCCTTCTCTCCCCAAGGGCTATTCAGGAGAGTAATCTAATGGGTTTCACATATTCTTACATGCTATCAAAGCCAAGGTCTACGTCTTGGACATCTTTAGACTTGACACTCTCGGACATTTGTGCCCGTCTACCCTTCGTTGGAGGGGCGTGTTGGAGTCCAGCATCAGCTAGACTTGGACCATTTCTTCTTGATATATGCTTGAACCTCCCTTTGCTCCTCAAGGGTCTTTTGAAGAGTAATCCAATGAGTTCCACATATCATGTTTTCATTTACACAAACGAACTTTCATATTGTTTGTATTGTGTTTGGAAAATTTATATCACAGGGCAGAAACATCCATTTGTACTTCAATTTTTTTCCTTTTATATCAGTATAAAATGTCCTTGGTTCATTTCTCTTGTTGACATCTCAGATTGGTTCTGCTGTTGGTGGTGTGTCGAGTGCATTCTATGGATTCAATCTAGGTATGTTTCAGCAGTGTTTTTCAGTTCCTACTCTTCTTGATTAATTATAGTTCAATTGTAACTTGTTCTAGTTTTCTTATCTTCCATCTATAGTAGTTTTTTTAAGTATATAATATTTATATACAGCAAAACTCGCACACACTCTTCCTCCTTGGTGAGGCTTGAACCCTTGACTTCTAGGGAGTTTGATCTACCTGTAACTCGGATACCGTTGGACCAATGACCCTTTGGTGCATTGGTAGTTGTCTTCTACTTTCTTTTGCGTTTCAAGCACTAGTTCCTTTAGGGTGCGTTTGGTACACCGGACAAGACAGAACAGAACAAGGATCACTATTCCATGTTTGGCAGGACTTTTTATGTAGAACAGACAAGAAGAGAGTGGAACAGGCGTGTTCAACCTCTACCCCATGGAACAAGGTGGAACATACCTATATTTTACCAATATAAAAACCTAATTCTCTTCTAAAACATCAAATACGCCTCTCTTTACATTTTATTCATTTTTTAAATTTTATTTATCATATTTTATGCTCTTTAAACATTCATTTTACAATCCTCAAAAAAATATTTTCATACAGTTTCTATATTTTGATTAATTTATGTAATTTCTTAAATATTAATAATGATAATAAAATAATATAGAAAAGGTATAAAATATAAAATTGGAAACTACATAAACTTTTAGTTTGGTATCATTTTAATCGTTTTGACGAAAACTTTCTTATGATATATTTTGTTATAAAAAATATTTATTTTATTATAATTTAATAAATTACATAAACTAATCAAAATATATAACTTATATAAACAACTCATTAGGGGTAAATTAGTTATTTTATCTGTTCTGTCCAGCTCCTTAGGGGTAAACGTTGAACAACTGTTCTATCCTATTCTGTTCATTCCTGTTTTGCCTATCCTGTCTGGATACCAAATGCACCCTGCCCTTGGTAATACTTATGCATGTGTTCTGCTAGGAAATTGAACTGTAAGGTGGTAAAAACTCGCCAGATCAAACATTTTTTCATCATTGTTTTCTTTCTTGTAGTGATGCCAGTTGTTCAAAGGCGGGTGAAGGGACCTATGTGGTTGCATTTCCTGATTGGGGTAAGTTTCCTACTACCATCATCGTTAATTTGGTAATTCTTAAAACAAGGGTTTCAGATTTGACATGCATAGTTTAGTAATTTACCAATCTTGTCCCATTTCGTTAATTATGGTCCCACCTATTTTGGGCATTTGGTGGACAAAAATGCATTTTTGTCCCACTCTAATCCTGTCATGTCCCAGTATAATGTCGCACCAAACGTGAATAGTCCTGTCCCACGTACCAAATGCACACCCTTCTAAGTCTAGCATCACATCGATGTCATTGAGCCGTTAAGCATGTATAGTTTTATATTTCATTCTCACTGGTATATTCTGGCACGAAGCCTTAAATCTGTCATTCCGCGATCATCTTTTGTTCATGTCTATCTTCAATTCATTTCTCTCGTTGCTGAATCTTGATGCAGGCCCCGCCCGTGATAGTGTTTTCATCGGCTTGTGCAGGATTGGCAGGTTTGTTTCATATAAAGATACATTTCCATAAGCCTATTTTCTTGACATCTATCGCTTCCTTATCTTAAAATCATTTTGGTTTTAATGGGTGCTATCATATTTAGGGTTTGTTTGGTTGGTTTTTCATCAAGTCCTACAAGGATAAAAATGTCCGTGTAGACTGTAGATTTGGGAAGGTTTTTGTTTGGGAGAGTTTTTCCATAGATAGAAGAGCATGCTTTTTGATTGAGAGGGGCAGGTTTGGAAAAAACTTGGCTTTCTACATAAAAAACTCCCTTGAAAGCTTACTGAATAAGCCACATTTTATAGTATTAAGTCACTATCAAACAGTCATGTATAGCTAACCGAATAGGCTGTAAGGGGCTGTTTGACAATTGGTAAATGGTTTGGTGCAGAATGATTAAGTGGCCAAAATGATTAAGAGGCTCTCATGATATAATGCAAAATGAAATATAATTATTTGGTAATTGTGTACAATGAAATTAGGGCTCTTAATGGTTAAGGGAGATCCAGGATACAAAATCATTCAGAGGGTTTTAGAACTATTAAGAGGCAGACTTTTTTTTTTGCCAAACAAGATTCACCTCTTAACGATTCAGAAGTTGCCTCTTAATTGAACTATTAAGAGGTAAACAAACAACCCCCAAGTCCCATTAAGCTTATTAAGTTGTTAACTAACAGATTCTTATTCTTACTCCATCTGCTAGTTGATGTGTATGATTAAATAACTTAATGTATGGTTGTGAAACTAGGAATATTCTTCCGTGGTCCCGAATTAAAGTGTTCACATTTCTATTTTACCTTGTTCGAAAATAAGTGCCCACTTTCAAAAAAAATGCCCACTTTCCAATTCCGCCTTTGATTTTGAGACAAAGAAATTCATTACTCCCTCTATTTTTGTGGGTACAATTATAATTTAGATTATCAAAGAGTGTAACAACTACACATTTAAAAACTATATGCCTTTTTCATCGTGAACATTTATTTTGGGAAAGAGGGGTAACCGGGAAAATTGTCCCGAGCATTTGTTATGTTTTCGGGTCCATATGCTTTTGTGTTACTCTTTCTATATCATATGCAAATGCATTATGCAGGATGGAGAATTTTGATTGATAATACCATTATTTGGGGATTCTCCTAAATCATAGGGTGGGTCTCCTCTACTCGCTTTCCCGGCTAACTCCGTGCCAGCAGCCGCAGTAAGACGGGATTTTAGAATGAATGCTGGGCTGGGCCACCTCGAATGGCGTGAGCCCCTTGCGGGGAGACCCACACGTACAGTTTTTAGTGGGATGTGGTCGATGCAAATCCGTTCAACATGCATTAATTTTCACCAATTTTTTCTTCAGTTCTTAACTATTTTTGGTTCTAATCGTCTTTGATTATGGTCTCGAATGGATGAAAACTTTGTAGGCGGTGCAATCCCAGCGCTAGCTCAACTTGCGTCCTCGTCTTATCACGCAGCAGTCTCGTCTCCTCCGTCATTATCTGCAGCACCCCCTCGGGATGACGATATCAACAAATCGAAGAGTTCGTCCACTATATAGCAAAACGACGACGATGCTTCTATTATTGTTCTTGACCGTGGATTTAACGCTATTTATGGCATCAAATGGTCTTTAAGGTCATGAATTATCGAGTTAAGTGGATCTGGACTGTTTGTACATGATTCAAATTTCTAACATACTAGTATTGCACAAGCATGAGGTATGTTTGAAAATTGATGTGAAATCACTCTCTGTTTGGTTTGGTTTGGTTTTTCATCAAGTCATGTATGGATAAAATTGTCAGTGTGGATTAATCTGTCTATATAAATTGAGAAAGTTTTTGTTTATGAGGGTCTTTTAATAGATGGAATGAGTTTTTAATTATGAGAGACAGATTAATCCTTTTTGCATAAAGCTCCTCCCTAATACATGTATTGTTAATGTATTGTTTTATAGATGCAACAACATTGATATGAAAGTAGAGTAACAAAAACTTTTATTGTTTTATCTAAGAACCGATAATTTGTTTAAAACAGTCACATATTAAAAAGTTAATGTGTTGTTTCATGAGTAAAATAAGACTGGTATGAAATTAGGGCAACAAAAACAATTATTCTTTCATATGAGACCAATAATTGGTTTGATTTCATATAGGAAACAACACTGTTAGAAATGAATATATCTAGATTTGGGGTGATGAAATCGGTTATGGCAATCGAATAAGATTTTTATGGAAAAGATTATTCCTAAAATAAATATGTTAAATATGGTATCATATGAGATAATAAGGAAGAATATTAACCCGAAAATATGAATTAGTAAAAAAGATAAAAATGCCCTTGCTTGTAAGGTTTGTAATATTTATACGGTTTGGACTTTATAACTGGTCTTTAACAATCGATGCATTAAACTGTCCAAGTTCAAAATATTATAATTGGTCGAACTTCTAATAACTAAAATCAAGTCTTTTGTAACCGGATCTTAACTAGTTTGGTTGACATAACCCAATAATTTCACACCTCATACTGATTATTTCATTACGTCCTTCTAGGGGTGCTCATGAGTTGGATTGATCGGGTTGAAAACATTTGAACAGCCCAATCTAATGTTTGCGATTTAATTTTTTTTAGCTCAATCCAACCCAAACCAAAGTGCAAACCCAAATAGTACGGATTGGTCGGGTTGATACTTTGGTACATTAAAATATTATTCTAACCTTGAATATTTTTTTCTTTATTCATAATTTATTTTTCAGCGTCAACCATTCGATACAACTTATCCATACTTCTTACGTATAAAAAGATCGGATTGGGTTGAATTCAAATAATAGTAACCCAATGTCAACTCAATACCTATGATTTGAAAATTTTACAACTCGATTAAAAATCAGGTTACTTCAGATTAAATTATTTCACGTTGGATTAGATGGGTTTGTCAAGTTTTTTACCACCCCTACCTCCTTCCTCCAAGCTTTTGTGTTGGGTCTTGATCACCAAAACTTTTAAACGTTTAGTGAAAGAAAAAAACACTATGACTCTTGACTGAGGGTGTTATTTGTTATTTCTTCCAAGTAGAGGGTAGTATGTGAAAATTTGGTAGGCATAGCATCAGTGTACGTGTATAAAACGAGACCAAAACCCTAACGATAGGGTTTAACACTACTTGATCTTATCTGAGCGGTACTCAAAAGGGACTACGGCGGCGGCGATGATGGTTGTCGTGGCGGAGCAAGCCGGATATAGCTACCCATCCACGACATCTTCTGGTGTTTGATGGTTGCCGGAGGCTCCGTTTTGATCTTCCCGTTTGCCTCATCGCTATTCTCCTCCGTAATCCCCTCAGGTCACCGCGATGAAGACTGCCCGCTTCCAGAGCCCTAAATGTGATTATTAATCCGGCGATGATGGCCGCGCGGGCTTACCAATCCTCTTAATTAAGTTTTTATATGTTAGATTGAAGTATGCATTCGTTTTTCTGTGATTAACTGGCTGAAATGATTCATTTGAATCTCATGCTTGCTACTATATTTTTCAAATTAGTTCTTATTTTTTGTTTGGTAAATTAGGGTTTTATTTGCAGCTGAGTTCGTAATGATAGATTGATATTTTTGAATATGAATCTCATGCTTGCTATACTTTATATTTTTCAAATTAATCGTTACTTTTTTGGTAAATTAGGGTTTTCTCCGTAGTTGAATTCGAAATGGTAGATTTAAAATTCTTTGGATCTAACTCTGGGTAGAAAGTTGATCCTTTGATTATTAGGAACTCGTTGTAATCGCATCATGTATTGATGCATCTACGACATGTTCTTGCCATTTATGTGTTTGAAATTCGTATACACACACACACGTAAAATTGTATACAATCTACCATGGAATGGCTTTCATTTCCTTAAACATATTGACGACACCTTACAACTGAGGTGTAGTGATCTTAATTTCTTGTGCATTTTCGATTTTGAATATTTTCGTAAGTATGGTTTTTGGCTGTTCAGTATAGAGGAAAGTCTGTTAGTGTTATGGTATATTTGTTATTGAAGTCGTATTGCAGGTGTTTGTGGGATGATGAATTATGTTGAATTTGATCCAGAGATGCTTGTTATTGGTTCATGGTTGATGGAATAGAGGTAAGTTTTCGAAATCCCAACAATGGTGGATCTTCAGTGGTATGTTGAGTATCCTTCAATGATATAATAAAATTGCTTCAACAATTGACAAATATTAGAGGGCCTTTTATCTAATGCTTGGTAAGCGATTACCCTGGGGTTGTTTGTTTACTCCTTAATAGTTTCATTAAGAGGCAACATCTGAATTGTTAAGAGATGAATCTTGTTTGGCAAGAAAATAGTCTGTCTCTTAATGATTCCAAAACCCTCTAAAATATTTGTATCCTGAATCTCATTTAACCATTTAGAGTCATAATTTCATTGTACATAATTACCAAACAATTATATTTTATTTTGCACGATATCATGAGAGCCTCTTAATCATTCTGCTCCAAACCATTGAGCAATTGCCAAACAACCCCCAAGACCCTTACGCATTAAGCTCTTATCCAGTAAGAGATGAGGCATCGAATGGCGAAGAGAGGCAGCTTGGCAGGGAAGGAATGGGAAGTCGTCAAAGATGACTTCTTTGTTATTGAAACGAAATGGCTAAACAGCACCAGTGATTCTCTGAGCCGGTCTGGATTTCCAACGCCTCGGGGAACTGGTCGAGATAGATGACAGCGCCTTTTTCCCCGCTTCCTTACCGGGAGGGCAATCTTCTCTTATGGCCTTCACCTCCCGTCCGGCCCGGAAATAGAGAATTCAGCCCCCTTCTCATCCATTAATTGCTTACAAACAATCCATTTTGATGGTCGTAGCGGTTACCGAACAAAGGTAATTGGGGATGACGACTCTTGTGGTAAGCACTTGCTCGATAAGCATTTTAATAAACGGCCATGATTCATTGGCTTTTGAATTGAAATTGTAGTGCTGCTGATGGCTATACATCATGGTTTTGATTACATGAAATTTACATCCGGCCGATATAGGTCTAAACAAACGAAGATCAACCAAAAGTACATTGTTTATCAAATTTTTTATTAAGTTTTGTATGGATAAATTTGTCTGTCTAGATAAATGAGGGTTTTTGTTTATTTTTTTTATCTGAACTAACAGTCTGAATGACATAAATAGCTGATTTATCCTCCAATATTAATTATTTGAACATCAAAACAAAAAATCATGAAGAGGCCGACGATGAGGTGTCTCATATGGGAAGGAGGCGGACATGCGGTGCTTTAAATAAGGGGTAGGGGTGTCATTTTTGTGGCTGAACGGGGATAACACATCATTTCTATCTGTACGATTATGTCATGTTCTGTGCAAATAAGCCGTAAGTAAACAACCCAAATGAGTTGTGTGAATAAGCCAGATAGACCAATAAGCCTAATTAAACTGCAAGTAAATTCTGAACCCAAACATTTTTAAACGACCATCCAACTTAAAAATATAAGACAATAGAATTAGGACCCAGTCTTTTAGGTTTTTTATGTGTAATAACGTGATTTGATATGGTTGATTAATTACTCCAATCATTGGTTGTCATTCGACTTGGTCTTTGTAAGATCGTTGATTGTTTCTATCATTCGTTTATTTTCTTTATATCTTTTAATACTTGTTTTTTCAGATCACAAAAAGCACAAGATTAAAGGGTTTGATAGTATACATGTCGGTTATCATTTATGCTTTTTGCATACGTTGTCAATATTTTAATTCTTGTATTTATGTCTACTGTGTTTTTTATTTATTAACCTGGATATCCAACCCGTTATTCGAGTCGACTAATCTCAAGATGACTATTTGCTTTGCGGGTAACACAAAGTCACTGTATTTGAATCTTTACAGGCACAAAGAGATTTTTATTCCTCTTTGAATTTAAAACTGGTACCTCTAGACACTTTTGATCTTTGAAGTCAAAATCAAATCAATCAAACACCATCCTTGTGTTGTTTATTTATTCATGGGATTTAAATGTCTTGTAATTTTGATCTTGATGATCAAAATTTCAAGTTCAAGAAATTAATAGGAAAAAAATGCAATTTCAATGTTAATTAAATAAATAAATGCTAAAGAGTAATATGGTTTTAAAGTATTTTTTTTCTTATGGATTTATTTTTTAATACTAAAAAATAGTTATAATTCTTTTAAATTTTAGACATATGGGGTGTTTAGGATTGTTTATTTGAAACAACTTATGTTTTTCTACAAAAATATTTATCAATTTATTATAAGTCAGAAGAATTTAACTTTTTCAAAAACTTTTTATTACCGTTATAAGTTGTTTATCCAAACACTCAAAAGTGTTTATTACCGGTGTCACACCGGAATAAGTCAATAAGTTGTTTTTATAAACAATCCCAAACACCCCATAATCAACTTTTTTTAAAAATTTGTAGTTAAAGCATACAACAAAATTCAAAAATCAACCATTAATGTTAAACTTTTTATGAAAATTCTCTGCCAATCCCCTAAAATTGAGTTTTAGGTGGCGTTTGTTTTTTAAGGGGTGCTTAAGTCTGAAGTCTGAATTCACTTCTGAATTTTAAGAGGTGGTGCTGAAGTCTGAAATCTGAATCAGTCGGACTGTTTGTTTTTACGTCTTAAATCTGAAATCTGAATCATTGAAATCTAGGCTTTCTTTGCAAGCATTAGAAGCTCTAAAAGCAATTAAGAGGTTTTAAGTGAAAATGTTACCTCTAAATAATTTAGACATAATCAGAGCTTTTAAGCTCTTAATTGAAAAAAAAAAAAACACACTTAATACTCGAAGGTCTGACCGATTCAGACATAATAGGGTATTAAGTGTTTTTTAGGTAAAAACAAACAGGGCCTTAGACAATAATCTTTAATGAGATTCTTAAATTAAAAGAAAGACGTTTCAGGACATGTTTATTTACAGCTTAATAAATTTAGCGAGAGTCACAATTTATTAGGTCAACTATATGATTGTTTTATAGTAGCTTAATGATATAGAAAGTATCAGTGCGCAACACCACGCCATACCCGAAAAACCCGCCTGAAAACCACCCGACCGTACCAAAAGTCTTTAGTCTGAATTTTGGGCCGGTATATCGGTTCGGGTAGGGCCTAAGTGTTCGTCACCTGATCCGTCCGAAACCTGAAATTTAATCTTTATTACTTTAATGTTTAACTAAACACACCAAGCTATTGCATGCTCAAGCTACTCAATAACTAAAATAAGGAATCAAATGTCATTGACAAAAAATAGGATTTCATTTCTTGCTGCACAAGTCTTAATAATCATATAATATTCAATAAGTTTTTAGGGTAAACTTTATGTATAAAGCTAAGTTTTTTCCAAACTTGTCTCTCCTAATCATAAAAATGCTTCCTTTATCTATGAAAAAACTCTCTCAAACAAAAAGTATTTACAATCTATACAGACAGATTAATTAGCATATTGGTATTTATCCATACAGAACTTAATCGAAAACCAACCAAACAGCCATGCAGTCCATTGGACTTATCCCTCTATTAACCTTATGAATTGAAAATGAAAATCAAAGGTTGTATCGGGTGTAAACTTACCCGACAATCCATGGAAATATTCCCTGTATTAACCTGTTCCAAGATGGGTGACAGCAGTTGTTTGGGCGGAGGTAAGGTGCGATCAAATTAATGATAAGAAGAACAAATATTTAATAAAATATACAGAAAAAGACAAAAATAAAATAATTAAAAAGCCAAAAAATAAAAAGGGGTAAATTACAATTTTGGTCCATGTATTTAATTATTTAAATAATATAAGTTTTATTAAAAATAATTACCTATAAAATATCAAGAAGATTTTGTTATAAACAAGCTTAGTCAACCCTGACCCGTGTGATGTATATAATAATTTTATATTTTTATCAATTATAGGGACTTGTTTGTTTTTTCAAAATTGCTTTTAATTATTTTTGAAGTTTGATTCGTTCAGACGTTTGGGTAGTAAGAGCGTTTGTTTTATTTCTAAAATAAGAGCTTAAAAGCTCTAAATGTCATCTGAAATTTTAAGTGGTAAACGTATCTCTTAATACCTTTTAATCCTAATCCGCCTTCTATCAAATGGTTCGTATTTTTGTGGCTGGAAGAGATTTGTTAGCAAAAACTATTTATCTTTTATATTTTTGCACTAACTTGACCGATTCAGACTTCAGATACAAAAATAAACAATTTTACTGATCTAGATTTCAGACTTCAGGACCACCTATTATAAATAAAAAAAATGAAATCAAACTTCTACAACTCTTAAAAAAACAAACGCCACATAGGTTTTTCTGTCCAGATACAAGTGGTCCGCCTCTTCACAGACATGTTTATTTCATCGAGAGTCTCTCACTAAAAATAAAAAACAACATACAATATTTTAAATAATAACTTTGTTTGAAAAATGAAAATACAAGTCATAAAGTATATATATATATATATATATATATATATATATATATATATATATATATATATGAGCCTAATCAAATGAGAACTGTTTTATTTGTGGTAACCGTGAGATCCAATCTCAACCATAAATCAAAGGCTAAATTAGAAAATTAATAATTTTGGTAATTTTAACTTAAAATATTAACTAATAATTGACTAATTATTATAATAATCACTTGGATTATGGCATACTAGTTAAACCTATTAGTGGAAAATATCATATATCTCGGGTTCGAAACCAGACACTGCCAAAGTAATTACGATCATGGAGGTTCATCTGCGATGACTCCAGCTCATTAATGATTGCACAGGGGATTAGTCAGTGCACTTAAGATGTCCGAAAACCCAAGATTACCAGAAAGAATAAAAATAATAATAATAATAATTGTTATAGTTAACTATTATTTTTAAAATTAGTGAAAATTTTATAAAAAATGAACTTATTGTCTTAGAAAATATACTCTTAAAATAGACATTTCTATATAATCAAAAAATGTTTATTTATTCTTTAATGCAAACTAATTTCATTATAGAAAAATAAAGTGAGAAAATAAGCTACAACCTACAATAAACCGAAATGGTCCCGCAACTTTCATCTGTCAGGCCTTTATTTGTTTTTCCATTTACTGTTTTCCTTATTTATCAGCGATTTGAGATTTATCTGAAATGTTACAAACACTCCTTGTAAAGAAGTTTACCTGATGCGAACTCGTTAGGCCTATACACAACATCCACATTATTCATCAGTGATAAGAGATTAGCCTAAAATATTATAATTCGATTAAAATGGCGTCTTGACATAATACTGTTTTTTTGCTTACATGATACATTGTGGTGTAGACGACAAGTTTACGTACTTCACAAGTAGGGCTGTAAATGAACTTGTGATGTACTTGTTTTTTTTTTTTTTTTGCTTACATGTTCGTTCATTTATTAAATAAAACGAACTTCCCGCCGAACGGTTCGCTGAATGTTCGGTTCGTTTACAGCCCTAATCACAAGCATCGAATCCTACTTTTGAATGAAGTATATTAAGTTCATTTGGTTTGATTATTATTGTTTAACGCGAAGCAACATTGAATATGTCGAAGCACCTAAAGGCATTTGAACCATAATAAAGACGCATACCTAACAAGAAAACTAAACATGTAACCCCCAAAAAAGACATCAGCCCAGAATCTCAAAAAATGAAAATACCCATCGAATACGAAAGAATCTTGTAAGAAAATGGTTAAAAGGAACGACCCACGCATCAGCCAAAATTAGATGACCGAAGATGGTGAAAATGAAAAGACATGGCCTGTGAGGGGTTTCTAGAAAGATAAAGACGAAAAGTCTGATAGAGAAATGAAGCCTGATATGAAACTTCTGACAAGAAGTTTGACGAAACTGATAGACAAGAACCTAAACGTTACATCTGAGGAAAAACACCGAAGATTCTCGACTATCCAAACATCCAGGCAATGACTCCAAGCACGTAAAAAGATAACAATATACCCTACCATATTCGACTTTCTTGTCAACATCCAAATTACAAGCTCTTGAATTATCGAACACAAAAAGCATAACCTTTTAAACGATAAAGAACCTAAGGACCCTAAAGTCTAAAGTGCGAAAAATAATTGAAACTTTCTCGATCTAGAGCCATACTTTTAATAAACTTCATATACAACTTTAATTGCATTACTTAGAACGCGTAGTATTTTATTTTTTTTATCTCAGTTGATAAATGAGTGAGACGACTTTGCACAAATTCAAGATAGATTCTGGGTCTGATTCCAGGACCCCACTAGCCTCAGCCGTTGAGTGAGCAAAAAAAATGTCCCATCACATTGATATCCTCAAAGACACGTTATGTATAGAACTGATTGATGTTGCTGATAATCAACTTTTTCTGCTAAATATTTGAAAAGAATTATATGGTATTTAAATTTATAGTGGTTTTTTTTTTGGAAAAGTAGTCAATGGAAAGGCATTGTATAACGATACCTTTAAGGCCTAACCTTTTCAAGGCACTTTATTGACATTTTTATGACCCTTTATCATTTGATTTTATACTTTGATTAAATTACATCTTGCCCCCTCACTTCCTTTTGCCATCTTGCATCTTAGGGGTCGTTTACCCAAATGCTTACTCAGTAAGCACTTATATATAGGAGTCAACACTATAATTTATTTTTATGCGTAAGATTTTAGTACATCAAAACATATAAAACGCAACAATTTACTGGGTAAGCGCTTATCTGGGTAAGAGTCGTCATCCTCACTTACCGGGCAAGACTCTTCATCATTCTCGTTGCTCTTACCCGGTAAGATTCTTGGCCCTTCTTATGTTCATCCGATGAGAAAATTTATCCGATAAACACTTACCAAGTAAGTGTTTAGTAAACGGCCCCTTAGTTAGATTTAAAATGTCAATTTTGTCTGTCTTGGATTTGAATCCAGGTACTGTTAAATTCTTGTTTTCATGGAGGTTCACTTACAATGACTACACGTCATTCATGGTCGTTTGAAGATTAATCAGTGTATGTAAGCTGACTTGATAACCTACGAGTACCAAAAAAAAAGTGATGAAGTTTTAGTATATAATTTGAAATTTACATAATTAGGATTTAATAAGAAGAATATTGTGTATATTATTCATTAATCTCAATTTTAAATGTGAGGGACAAATTGGACCAAAAAAATGCACATATTTAAAGCCAATTTAAGTTTAACATTTTTAGAGTCTATACTTTCCATCTTACACTATTTAAGATTCGCATTTTCATTCTTTACATTTTTCACGTCAATAATTAAATACCTGTAAGACTTAAATCATTACTTCTGTAACGTGTAAGCCTTAAAATACTGTTTTTCAAAGTACAGATTGTAAGCTAAAGATTGATTGAAAATATGAGGGATTTGCCTTTATACGAGTATAGGGTTCTAAATGACGTGTTATACACAAGATGTGTCTTTGACGCCCCATGTTAGCCTCCACCAGCTGTGTATGGCGAGTTGCACACGTTTTTTGACTTGTGATTTTATTATTTTACATTTTTCTGGAGAAGTTTACGTGGAAAGATAATTTTCGCTCATACAGCTGATCCAATCTTTTGAAATGGGATTGTACGTCGCTTCTTTTTGTTAGGATTAACAGATAATAATATACTTCTATATGGTCTTAAATCAGTGTTACATGGAACTACTGCTGGTATTAATTTTTTAGTCACTATTAGAAACAGAGACAACAACGACCGGAATTTTGCTACGAATTCATCCGTCATTGATTTGTGATGGATTAGCGACAGATCAACGACAAAACCCAAGTTTTTAATTTTTACTCGTATTTTTTTGCGATGAACTTATGACCCATCATTATTTATGAGTTCTTAATATAATATTTTCTGTAAGCTCTTTATATGCACATACACATGATATGAATACATAATTCTTATATAAGTTTAAATTGTTTAATATCATTGACTCATTGAGGAAAATGTAAGAACATCCTTATCACATATGATAACACACATGAGGGGGGTCTAATGGTGTGCGTACGACTTGGCCCACAACCTACAACGCACCAAAGGTCGAATGCGTCTCTGATTTAATATCAAATGTGATTCACTATAGTAGATAGGTATTCTCTAGCATTTTCGTAAAATAAATGTGTTCTCGTTCAAACCCCATACAAACCAATTTCAACCGTTCATCTAGTCTACTGCATATTGATTCAATGAATATCTCGATTATTTTCTAATATAAGACATGGATGATAATAAATATCTAAATCATAATAAATGAACTTTAATCATTTCTATAAATATTTAATTAATTGGTTTATATGGTTTGTACTAATAAAGTGATCTGCAAATGATCTGTTTTCTATACATTTGCAATTTTGTGTGTGTGTGTGTGTGAGAGAGAGAGAGAGACAGATGCGTATATACTGCCTCAAATTATATCTGAAAGAACACCATGACTTCTAAAGCTTGAAGTGACATCGAGACTACATCACTTCTCACATCATTTATAACCAAGCTTTTGGTTTTGAGATGATGC
Source organism: Cynara cardunculus var. scolymus (assembly GCF_001531365.2). NCBI lineage: Eukaryota > Viridiplantae > Streptophyta > Magnoliopsida > Asterales > Asteraceae > Cynara > Cynara cardunculus. The sequence continues at coordinate 25,040,019 of NC_037537.1, forward strand.
ATAGGCAAGGGTCAAATGTGTCAAAACTTGAAAATTAAGGGGTGAAATTGATATTCTTACAAAAAAGGTTGGAATGATATCATGGGTCCCACCGTCTTTCTGCCTCCGCTAGACCCACCACCCTATCTCCAACCATGAAACATCAACCACTTTCTTAATCATATTTTATTTTACCATTAAAATACATTTTGGCTATTTTATTATTATTTTTTTTCTTTCAAATATCGTATTTTTATTATTTAATTTTTATCGTGAGATAAATGTGAGATCATCGAATCTATACAATATTATAAAATATTTGATATTTTAAAAATTATTTTTATGCATGAAGTACTGTTTATTAATGCATATTATTTAAAATTCAAGATTACAAGTAAATTGTGTCTAAATACAACTTACTAAAGCTTCATGTTTGAATTCGTGTAACTAACTGCAAATAAACATAATCAAATAGAGGATAAACACCTCATTTTAAATATAAAAAATCTAAAATATAATTAGGATAATAATTGAGTTTTAACAAATTACTTAATTATTATCTTTATAAAAACTTATATTATTAAACCCAAAAAAAAAAGTAAAGAAATATACAAGAAAACGAGAAATTTTAAATAGTTAGTTTGGTACCAATATCAATATTTTTTTTTCAAAATTTTATTATATTTTCATATTTATATCTATTCAAAAATAAAAACATTATTGTTTTCTCAAAACCACATAAAACCGTATTATAAAATCAACTAAGACAAAAATAAATAAAATGAAACATTAATCGAGATGTATTTTGCTGTATTATACGAATACCCTTCTTATGACTTGGGATCATGTGAGACCGAGGGTTTTTGTGAGATCCGTAAGACCAATTCTCAATCCTTGGATTTAGATTTACAATCTAAACATTCATAATCACAAATTGCCACGAGACTTCTCAATAATCACAAAATTGCCACCGTACAACTTTATAGCATTAAATTATTAGCTTATAAAGTTAATCAATGAACATAAGCTTGTCTTACAGGTCTCATGAAAAACCCTTAGTCTCACGTGATCCTACCACCCTTCTTATATATACATAATGATAAAGATAGATATAACATTTAAAATTATTTATGGAATAAATCTTCTTCAATCGTTTATATTTAAACAATTTATAATTAATGAGAAATGACAGTCTTGATTTTATTTAAATATTTTATTTCATTTTAACTTCAAAATTAAAATATTTTGCAGCAAAAATGTTGGTATTTTAAGCCAAGTCTTTATTAAGAATTTTCTCGAATACTTTCGTATAATTATGATCTTAATGAATAAGCCAGCGATAAAAACGAAAAGTGTGACACCTGCACGAGTATTAATATGTTGTTGAAATTTTGCAGAAGTTTTCCACATTAAATTAAAACTTCAGTAAGCGTAAATGGAATGTTTTATGTTTTTCCACGTATAATAAATTACAGGGTCGTAATCGAATTTAAAGACTTATACACATTTTCAACTTTATCTTAATCACTTATTTTTACTCAAATGTATCAATAAATCTATTTGAATTAATTGACGCTTGAAATTTTGATTCGATCGTGTTCGTTTTACCGCCATTAACGAGTATCTTCGAGTCTACGCAACTTTTGTTTTTTTTCCTCCCACAAAACGTAAGAGCATCTCCGATAGATCCTCCAGAATTAAAAAAAAAAACGATTCAAAAAGAATAAAAACAGATTTAATTCCAACAACTTTTTCATTTTGAAGATTACAACATTTATTTCTTGCAACTAAAAAACCCCTTAAACAAGACATGTATTAGAGATTGTTTGACAATTGCTGAATGGTTTGGTGCAGAATGATTAAGAGGTTCTCATGATATAGTGCAAAATGAAATATAATTGTTTGGTAATTGTGTACAATGAAATTAGGGCTCTTAATGGTTAAGGGAGATCTATGATACAAAATCATTCAGAGGGTTTTAGAACCATTAAGATGCAAACTTTTTTTTTGCCAAACAAGATTCACCTCTTAACGATTCAGAGGTTGCCTCTTAGTGGAACTATTAAGAAGGTAAACAAAACAACCCCTTACTTGCAAACTCAAAATTTGAAATAAAATTATAAATTTTAATATATGTAGCTTGAAGTTGATACAAAACAAGTGTCAACTGAAAAAAAATAATACCAAGTACAATTGGTTGTTACATGATATAGTATTTTATATATCAATTGTAACTGATTTGGTGCACAGTATTGAAGAAAAAAACTTGGTACCATACCAAAATTTTTATTTTGTTAATTTTAAATAATTTGTTGGAGATGTTTTAAAAACGTAGAATTTTTATTTTTATTTTTTAATAAAATATAATTATTATTAATAGAATATTTAAATTTAATTTGACATTTTGGATAGAGCATGAGTCTTGTAGAAGCTTGGCATCTACGCGTTAAGTTTCTTCTATTTAACTCCCATGGCTTCCCTCCCTTTTCCCTCTTTCTAAACCGTTCTTCCCCCTTCTTTCTCCCAATTCTTCCCATTAAATTTACACTCATTTCTTCATCGCCATCTTTGATTGTTAGCTGTGACTGTAAACAGTAGATGATGGAGAGATCTGCACAGAAAATGGTGAAATCGAACGATGATGATGCATTGATCGGACTTCCTCCTGGATTCAGATTCCATCCGACTGATGAGGAGATCGTCACTCATTATCTTACACCTAAAGTTCTGAATCGGACATTCACCGCCATCGCCATCGGAGAAGCTGATCTCAACAAGTCTGAACCCTGGGATTTACCTAGTAAGTCTCGTCACTGCTAATTAATTGACTCGATCATCGTTTTTCATGTGATTTTTGTGTTGAAAGTATTAGAAAATTGATGAAAAAATTGAATTATGATTCAGAGAAAGCTAAGATGGGAGAGAAGGAATGGTTCTTCTTTTGTCAGAGAGATCGGAAGTATCCAACGGGGATGAGAACCAATCGAGCGACGGAATCTGGTTACTGGAAGGCTACCGGAAAAGATAGGGAGATATTCAGGGCGGTGCGGAAGTTGGTAGGGATGAAGAAGACATTGGTGTTCTACAAGGGGAGAGCTCCGAGAGGGGAGAAGACGAATTGGGTGATGCACGAGTTCAGATTGGAAGGCAAATTCTCATATTACAACATGCCTAAACCATCCCAGGTACCTACCTACCTACAAAATGGTGTAATACATTATTTTTCTCTCCATATGTTTTTCAAAAAATTTCCACAATCAAAACCAAAAATCTCCAAAAAAATTTAGTGAATAATTTGACCTGATCCTAATATATACACATTTTTTATGTCAAAATCATGCATCGATAATGTAAAAAGTGAGTTTTGATGTTGATGTATGGAAGAAATAAATCATTAACGGGGTGGTTGGGATTGCTTATTTGAAACAATTTATTATAAGTTAGAATGGTTTAACTTAATCAAAAAAAAAATTATTACCGGTTTGGCACCGGTATAAGTTATTTATCCAAACACTAAAAAATGTTTATTACTGATCCCATACCAAAATAAGCCAATCAGTTGTTTTTATAAACAATCCTAAACACCCCCCAAATATGAATGTAATATTAACTATATTAATAAAAATTCAATATATTTAATAAAATATTATTTCTTTCTTTTACACATTTAATTTCAATATCTCTTATTGATGGTAAAAAAATTTAAATATTACTTTTTTTTATCTCTTATAGCTGGCTTTTGGAGTAAAAAAATAAATAAATCTGTAAAATATTTTTTTTAGCATAATTGTTAAAGATGCTTTTAAAACTTAAAGTTGAGTAATTTTTCAACATATATTTTATGTATGTTGTTTATCAACTAATTTTTATCAAACTTAATAATTGATTTATGAGCAATCAGTTAGGTTTTAAGTTAACAGATAGCTTGTGAAATATCGATATTATTTTTTTTAAATACCAAAAATTATTATATTTTTGTCTATAGAAAAATTATTACAACACATACTTTTGGGCATGCTTTTTGATTTTTGAGCTATCGAAATGTCTTGTTTTCCTGTACATTTCTTTTTATTTTTTATTCTTTTGCTTTTAATTTTTTCCCTTGATTTAACAAAAAAATAGGAAAAATGCAAAAATGTAAAACAAAAATAATTAAAAATGCCATAAAAAAAGTCAAATATGTTAATTAATGTGCATTTAAACTCGAAATTAATATTTGATGAGAAAAAAACATATATAGAGAGGGGACCCATCAAATGCAAATTACTCCTATTTATATAAACCATGCAAACCACCTTTATCCGTCGATTTTATTGTTTAAAAGTTGTTTGTTTTCCTCTTAATAGTTCTATTAAGAGACAACCTTTGAATCGTTAAGAGGTGAATCTTGTTTGGTAAAAAAAAAAGTCTATTTCTTAATGGTTCCAAAACGTTTTGAATGATTTTGTATCTTAAATCTCCCTTAACCATTAAGAGCCTTAATTTCATTGTACACAATTACCAAACAATTATATTTCATTTTGCATTATATCATGAGAGCCTCTTAATCATTCTGACCACTTAATCATTCTGCATCAAACCATTCAGCAATTGCCAAACAACCTCTAATTTAATGATTTTGTTTAATGAAATTGTTTAATGATATGAAATTGTTTCATATAATGTTTTTCAAGATTAAGTTGTTTTATATATGGTTATGAAATTATTTCATATAATACTTATAAATTTTTTATGAAATTGTTTCATGTATTTTCTTTAAAATTAATATAATTAAGATAATAATCCCCATGATTAACATCCTCCACAATAAAATGATTAATCAACCTCTCATAATTACAAAAAAATAAAAAATTATGATTAGTTGAATGAAGTCTGTACAAATAACATGGTTTGCAAAGTAAACATCCTATGTATATGTGTGTGTATGCAATCAAATGTTGCATAAAAAACCTGAAATTCTTGAATTATTAGTTGGTTATCATCAAACAAGTCATCATTTTTCGTAACAATTTATTTAAGTGTGAATATATGTTGTATTGGCCAACCTTTTCCTAAACCAAACCACTTTCTCTTAGTTATTGTCAATATTTACGTGCCTAATTATATATCTGTTACAGGAGGAATGGGTTGTATGTCGTGTTTTTCACAAGACGACAGGAGCACAAAAGAGCCCGGTTTCGGATCACGGGTTAAACTCCTACGTCGAAGATCTCTTGGATAGTCCATCATTGCTACCTCCATTGATGGATCCTTCAGCCATGAATCTTGATCCGACCTTCGCTACCAACCCAATATGCTATTTCTCTCATACCCGACCTGAAAAACTTGAAGACAATCAAGATTATAAAAATATCCTTGTTTCTTCTTGTAATTACAACTTCGACACCAACACTTACCAAACCGATTTGTCTAACCAATACGTTAGTAAGAATCTACCCTATCTTGCATCCACATCAGCCCTTTACTGGTCAAATACGGATTTCAAGAAAGAGAAGGATCAACATTGTATTGGATCCGAAAAGACAAGTGTGTCCCGGGATACTGGAGTAAGCAACGAGATGACTGCTACTACTACCGAGACATCATTTACATCCTTGTTATCAAAAGATGGTTTGAGACACACGGAGTACGACCCCGATGATCATGTTGGCACATCTACGTTTTCAGAGCTGGATTCGTTGTTGGAATATTAACCGATCTGTTCATATATATATATACACACACTTAAACTTGATTTCTTAGTTTTTGTCCATAGAAACTCTTAGGTAAATAGTGAGTGGATTTCTCAATATGTTCTTGATTTAGGGTAGAAAATTGATTGATTTAAAGATAAAATAAACTTGATGTGAATTGTTTTGTTATATGTTCTCTGGGGGTAATATTCTTGTGGTATTTATTTTATGTTTCTTTTTCCTTTTTGTTAACCGTCACTGTTTGGACCACCTTTCACATACATCGACTAATTACAGCCCCAAGGCTCGGGAGAACAGCTAGGAAAATCCCTGCTGGCTTTTGCAATACTAGAACCAGTGATCTTTGAGGAGAATCTCCAAATACCCAGATCTTATTGTCAGTAGAACTAACTACACAAGATTCTTTAATTTCCTTCTATTCATGTTTTTTGTTGCACACATTGTTATGTAGACGAGTTTGGGTCAAGATACGAGCCGAAGCGTAAAGATGGTGAATGGCTCCGTTTTGAGTTCTCAAGTGGTTCATTTCAAGGTTTTTAGCCCAAAAAATAAAAGATACGTTGGTGTGTTGATCACGAAACTTTTCTAAGATAACTTAATAGATATATCTTAAATTTAAGTTTTGAAATTTACAGAGGTCGACTTTCAGTTGAATCTACTTACACATATGTGCGTGATAGGATCAAGAATTCAAGATGGACGTCGAGAAGATAACGTAAAGAAGTTTAAAGAGAAAAAAATAAATCTAATTTCCTTTCAAACAAAATTTATTGAAATAATCTTTTAAAAAATAACAACCGAAAACGACTAAAATCATTTACTCACTCAGGGTCGAGTTTCAGTGAGAATGAGAGTTAAAGGTGAAAAACGTAACAAGGGATCCCCACCTTTGGATGTACCATAGAATGAGATGTACCATAGAATGAGATACACCGGATCATTTATCGGATCAAGCGTAATTCATGTGTGAGTTTTGGATTTGAGATTAATCCAGACCCTCTCTTTTTCCAAATACAAACCCTCTAATTAGTACAAACCAATCTCAACCGTCAATCTACTCTAATGAATTTCTAATTTTACAAATACCTTGATTGTTTCACGATCTAAAGCTTCAATCATTAAGAATGAACTCTGATCATCTTCCATCATTATCCAGTTCATAATAAATAAACTTTTATCATTTTCATAAATATCTCATTTGATTGATTTATATTTAAAACTTAATACCAATCCATACATATAATATATATATATATATAATGTTTGGGTTACAGAAACATAATCAATGGGATGCATGAAGAATGATTGAAGGAATGATGGAGTGGAATGGTTGAATTTGTGGAGTAAAGTTATAAAACTTTTGTGTCACATAACTTAAACGTGGCATGTGCCGAAATTCCAGGGACTGTAACTGTAAATTCCGAATATTCTCTTCTCGCCTGTCAATTTTTCTGCCACACGTCTCCGCCTCCCGCAAGAAACTCCACATTAAACCCCCCCTTCTCTTTTCTGTAAAAACGTCCACTTCATATTATAAATAAATATATATATATATACATACAATTTAATCATAGATGTTCGAATTGGTTTATCACACGTGGCACAAGTCATCGTTGCTCTCGCAACGTAAAAATTTATACGTCTGTGACATGTATCACCGTATCATTTGCTTATGTGTAATCATATATATATATATATATATATATATATTAAAACTACAATGATGATTCAATTTTCTTTTGATTAAGTTGGTTTGTATGACTTTTCTTCCATTTCAAATGTGGGTTCAGATAATGAGCCTATTTCCTTAGAAGCCCAAAATTTCAATCCTGATTAAATCGAAAATCTATTTTCATTTTCATTCCCTGTTATTTTCATTTATATTTGAGAAAATGATGAAAGATGTCAAAAATATACAAAATATTCATGTATTATTTAATACAAAAATTATCTGAAATTGTACATAAAAGGTTTCTTACACAAATTGAGTAATGGTTTGATTTTAAAACGTATGATGATAATTAAAACGTGTTTTTTTTCCCATAAAGGTAGATCCATCTTTAATATAAAGAAAATAAGACTTGCGATCACGTGAGACCAGATTATTTTTGTGAGATCATTTTTTTACAGTTGAAACTTTACATCAAAATGCTGTAAAGGTAACTTTCACAGTGTTTTTGCTATGAAGGTTCAATTTTTTTTTACTTTCACAACGTTTTGTTGTGAAGTTTTAATTATGAAAAAGTGGTATTACGGGTCTTACGAAAACATGTTGGTCTCACGTGAACCCAATTCTATATTTAGGGGTGTACAAAAAAATGTCAACCCGCAAAACTCGTTCAACACAACCCGCTAACAACCCAATTAAACCCAACCTACCAAACCGTGAAATTGCTAATTAGGAGGGTTGAAATTGGGTTAGCATAACTCAACTCAACCCAAACCGCCAACCCGACGCTAATATATATTATTTTTATAAAACTATGTGTGTGTGTATGTGTATATAATATTTACAAAATTATAATTTACAGTCCAAATATATATATATAGAGGGATGTTATTCTACACCCTTTGCCATTCCTACACCCTATACAACC
>NC_037537.1:25048472-25081724 GCF_001531365.2 Cynara cardunculus var. scolymus
AGAGAGAGAGAGAGAGAGAGAGAGAGAGAGAGACTTGGGATCATATGAGACCAGTGATTTTTCGTGAGACCCGTAAGACCAATTCTCATCCATTGGATTAGATTTACAATCGTCAGATCTAAACATTCATAAACGCCACGAGACTTCTCAATAATTACAAAATTGCCATCTTGCAACTTTAGACCATTAGATCATTAGATTATAAAGTTGATCAATGAACATAAATTGGTCTTACGGGTCTCACGAAAAACCTTTGGTTTCACGTGAACCCAACCCTACACACACACACACACACACATATATATATATATATATATATTCTAGTCTAATGTACAACCCAAAAATTAAATACATGTATCACTTGTCCAATTTTTAGCCCAAACTTAATCCAATTATTATCTTGGTCAAATCCAATAGGACCAATACTCCAATTCAATTCACTGATTCAGTTCTCGACTTCACATTCTCCTATCGTCTACTCGTCTAGCGTCCCCAAATATGCAAATCGTGACTGCCGAATGCCAACCGGACTTGGTTGTTTGCTTGGTGCCGACCGGACTGCTCTCACTCTTGTCTCTAATTCGTACTCCCAATTCTGCTTCTCGAGTTCCCGAATCCTTTTCTGCTTGCTACGGCCTACGGGGCTGTGGTTGCTTACTTGCTACGGAATTGTGGTTGTTGTGAGCCTGTGAGTAAACCGTTTTCTACTTGCTACCAAAATAGTTTTCAACATGTACCTCGTCTTTTGTCATTTTTTATTCTTAAAAAAATAAATCTGAAATTAAAAATCATGATCAATTTAAAACTTGTAATTTTTTTAAAAAAATGTGTACCTTAAGACTTAAACTTTGAACTCCATCGTTCTTGAATTCTTATATCCAAAAGCAAGAATTTATTTGTACGATTTGAAAAAAGTGGGGTTAAAAAATTGGTTCAGGATTTGTAAAAGTAAACGACTTCTTCGATGATTATCTATATTATATTATAAAACATTTGACAAAAACTCTTAAAAACTATTTTTTATGCATGAAATACTGTTTATTGATGCATATTACTTATTACAAGTAACTTTGCATAAGTATAACTTATTAAAGCTCAATTTTTAAATTCGTGTAACTAACTGCAGATAAACATAATCAAATATAGGATAAACATCAATTTTAAATATAGAAAATCTAAAATATAATTAAGATAATCATTAAGTTTTAACAGGATGTTTAATTATTATCTTTATAAAAAATTATATTGTTAAACCAAAAATAAATTACTTTGTTAATAAATCTAAATCTAAATCTAAATTATAATAAAAATTGAATTAAAGAAGTTACGCCAAAAAAACGATAACTATTAGATAGTTAATTTGATACTAATATAAAATTAATTTTTTCAAAAGTTTATGCTATGTTCAAATTTATATTTCATTAAAAAAATAAAAAACATTATCGCTTTCTCAAAACCATATAAAATCATATTATATCGATAGAGACAAAGAATAAAAACTAAACACTAAAATCGAGATTTATCTCGCTGCATTGCACGAGTACCCTTCTAGTTTTAAAAATGATTTTGGTGTACAGTTGATTTATTAGTTTATTGATTGATAATGTTAAATAAAATCCAAAGTCAATTAATTTTGTGGTGGATAACAAAAACCGTTTGGATTTGATATGATTAACTAAAATTACGCCCACTTGTGTTTGATTAATTTGGTTAACTGATCCAATTAGGGTTTGACAACCGAGTTTCATTCATTTATTCATAAACACGTTTTTTATTATTATTATTATTATAATTATCTCTTTATTTTTTCAAGTCAATTATGCTTTTTATTAATTAGATTTGATATTTGTTTTTGGTTTTAGTGATGAAGATACGCAAGATGAAATTTGAGAGGGCAAGGTGCATAGGGGTATATAAGTAATTTGATATTCAATCAAAAACTAAAATGCCTATAGGATTATTTTGTGTTGTGGGCATTTTTGCTCTCGATAGATGGAGAGGTAATTTCTATGAAAACTCGGATTTATGAAAAGAATAAATTTTCTTTTCGATAGATAAAGGTTTTAAGAAAAATATTGAAATCATAACGACCCTGGAGAATGTCAAAAAACGTAATAAATGAAGTTTGGAAACATGAGAAAAGTAAACGGAGATGATAAAAGTATAGGATGAAGTCATATATAACTAATTGACATATGACAATAAAATAACGGAGATTCAGTACCATCTTGGATAAACTCGCCCAAAAGCTACTCCATGCTTACCCCCTCCCGTGAAGAGTCCTCACCACTTGACATAGGTTATGATATCTAGTTGTTTCATCTCTACCCAAGTTCAAAATGATATGAGGCGTGACATGGCAGAATGACGATCTTAAACCTTAAGTCTTATACGCCACAATGAGGATAGGTTATGGAGGAAGGTATAGATTATTTTACGAGAAGATATGGATTAGTTTAAGAAATAGAGATAGATTAGTTTAGGAGATAGAAATGGAATTGAAATAGGAAATATGACTATTGGCTTTACCCAGTTCGGTTCCGCTATTTTCCGGAAATTCTTAGTATCGAATACCGATTTTGAAGTTTTTTTGGGACTGAAAACAGAACCGATTACATGCATTCGGTTTCGGTTCGGTCTAGGGAAGACGTTCTTCTACTCTCATCCCTAGGTAAATGTATGTCATATATATAATTACATATATATATATATATATACACATATATATTTTTTCATTTTATTATTCGTATGATAACGAAATTTTTACATTCATATTAGAAAAGAAGAAAAAGTATATATATTATAAATACTATTATATAAAGAGTTTGTAATCAAGTATTCAAAATAAAATTTAGAAGGATTTTACAAATTCGTTTTAACCACGAGTCCATAACATGTGTGAATCCATGAAACTGTGAATCATGTGATTAGTTGATTCTGTAAAAGTTAAAATCTAAAACTAAATGTATACAAACACAAAATTAAAAAAAATTAAATTTCTAAAAGAAAATAAAAAATTGAAAAAGACACGCATCTAAAAAAACGCACATAGTGGCGCGTCTTAAACAAACACCACATGCTTTAACGTAACGACAAAAATGCGTTTTACATGTCATGGCTTGCGTTTTTGAATGCTACTCTCTACCACCTCCCAATCCCGCTCCCCCGTTCAGCCCTCTACCACTCTAACCTCTCCCTTGCACCCAGTAACTCCAAGTCGTCACATAAAATCTGCTACCTTATTCACACGTCTCTCTAAACTCTTATATAAGCTTATACCTTCGTAAATGTCTAAGAGGCCGTTTACCAAACGCTTACCTGGGTAAGCTCTTATCAAGTCACACTACCTCACCGGATGAATATGGTAAGGACCAAGAATCTTACCCGGTAAGAACGAGACAAGGACCAAGAGCCTTACCCGGTAAGTGAGAACAACGACTCTTATTATGGTAAGCGCTTACCGGGTAAATTGTTGCATACAATATCATTTTGGTGGACTAAAATCATACCCGGTAAGTAAATAATAGTGTTAAATTTTACCGATAAACATTTATCGGATAAGTGTTTGATAAACGGCCCCTAAATCATATCCAATCTCAATTGTTGTTCCCGTGTCCTTTGTGGTCTACCCTCTTCCACACCCTATGTATCAAATAAATTAATTGAAGATAAAACAAAAAGAGTTGAACATTCATGTAACTGTTATTTTTTAAACTTAAAAATAGATTTTCCAGGAGGTCAACGATTCTCCTTTGACTTTACTCTATTTTTGGCTTTAATATTATATAACAATAAACAATAACAAGAAGGATCCTTGATCATGAATATATGTAATTATTAATAATAATTCAATGTATCCTTATGTTCAACTTTATTTTCAGTCCCAATCTTTAGATACGTATATGTATATGTGTCTTCATGATAATGAACTATAATCTTACCCGGTAAAGACTTGTTGGGTAAAAAACGCTTATCAATAATCCTTTTTGATGAGTGATAATTTATCATGATAAGGTAAGTGATGGTGACACTATTGCAGGTAAACACTTACCGAATAAACGTTTGTAAAAGACCCCTTAAAGTGTTCGGACAAAAATGTCACTAACAAGACCTCGCACCATTTTAGACCAAACAAGAAGTTATAAACACGAATAATTGTAGGATGATTGATGAAATGACCAAATGGAGAAATTGGGATTTTTTATAACCGTGAGTTTCCAGACCAACTTACATCAACCGACTAATCCGTCGGACGATCACGAATGGCCTAGAGTCATCGTAAGTAAACCTCCGTGGCCACAAATATTTTGGTAATGCCTGAATTCAAACTGAGGACAAATAGATTTTCTACTACATCCCCTGAATCTTAACCAATGCGCGACAACCAAGTGGTCAAAATCCTAATCCCTTGATGGGTTCAAATCAAAGATAAATGATGAAAGTAGTGATTAATTAAAAGAATGAGTAAATTATTTGAGCCAATTAATTAGCTACTTATACAAAGATATATAAATGGTGTCATTGATATACATATAATATATAAATATATAAAAAAATTGCTATAAACATGGAAGAAAGAAATTAGGATCAAATTAAAGGTTCAGAGCATTTACTGACCAAAGCAATTAGCAAGGGAATTAAGTGGGGGCTGCTGATACAGCTTCAATTGCAGTGCCTAATGGCCAAGCAGCTTCAACCAGTGCATCATTGTATTTTATTTTCTTCACCAGTGTAACCTCTTGCAATGGATCCAAATCTGCATCACGCAGCATGCAATCTTTATTTCTATTCTACTTCTAAATTAAATATGTTAGAGTTTCGTATTAGCTGAAACTGTATCATTTATTTTATATATATATTGAAATGTCTTTTATATATACTAAAGGTTAATGGGTTTCCATATATTCTCAGAAAATTAAATTAGATTTCAAACTTACCGAACCCATCTACAAGCAATGAGAACTCGTACACCAAATCCATGCATAAGTAGGGTAGGTTAGACGACTCCACACGAGGATATATGGATTTGGCATCCCTGTATCTGGTTAAGCATACACGCTCAGCAGCCGCTTGGAAATCTGATGGCCGAATTTTCGCAACAGATTTAGTCACATCAAGTAGACCAACCTACATCAATATTAATATTAGGGGTGTTAATTTTGTAGATGACAAACCAACCAATTCTTTTACCAACCATACCAAGTTCTCTACCAACTTAATTGGTTGTAGTATCGTACCAACTATCTAAACTTGATTGACATATGGTACTAGAAGTCGTATACCACGGTAATACCGTATCGTACCGACTTATTTTTTAATTATTTTAATTAAAGTCTAGTATAATACATCATAATTTGATTTAAAATTTTAAATGTTCTTATTTTTAGTTTTGCTAAATTATGATATGGTTGGATAGGTAGAACTTGATTGAATTCATCCATGCAACCTTAACAACTTTAGTAACTCGTCCACACCCCCACTTATGTCGTTGCATCTCAATGGCAGTGTGTATTGAATTATTAATTAATGATTGTATTATATGAAAATTATTTAAATGCTTATGGATGTTGTGATAAATGGAACAACGCATATCGACATATTATTTGGATACTCGATGGTTTAAGTGAATTTAAATATAGTTAGTAAAGATGTTAAGATAAACAAATTTATAACTGCAACTTTTAGTTTGTACAAACTCGTACCAACATGTACCAACCAAAAAAAGTTGGTACCAGTTTAGTTGGTACCAAGTATAGTTGATTGGTACATGATATAAAATTTTATGTATCAATTATAATTAATTGACACATGATATTTGGAAGAAAAAAAAATGGTACCATATCATGTTCACCCCTCTAATCAACATGAATAGTAATCGTTACTTCATATTTGTGTTAGCGTGTGATACAACATGATGCAAAGATTCTATTATAGGCTAATAATGGAAAGTTATTGCAATTTTTATTAAAAAATAAAATTTGAAATTTATGTATGAATAAAGTAGGTTAAACATGTCCTAATTTAAAGACCTAATTTAAAGAACCAGTAAAATATCTAAAAGAATATATCAATAATGGTGTGAAATTAAAAAAAATTATAATTTTCTTTTTTCGTATGATTGGTTTATTTCAAAATTCTACAATAATTTAAATATTTTTAGATTTAAAAATAAAGATATAAATGATTTTAGTTTTAGTGATGAAGTACTATTTTCTGGATAAAAAAATTATTGAGTATATTCATAGAACCTCAATAATTATCTTGTATTTTAATGTCTTTATCAAATAATTTTACAAAATTCAATGAACTTTAAGAAAAATGTATGTATACAGTTTCAATAATTATGAAATGTTAAGCAATTCCTAATACCTAATAAATTGTTTTTAAAACTTTCAGTTAAATGATTTATAATATATATATATATATATATATATATATATATATATAGACTTGAGATCATGTGAGACCAAGTGTTTTTCGTGAGACCCGTAAGACCAATTCTCAACCCTTGGATTAGATCTACAATCGTCAGATCTAAACATTCATAAATGTCACGAGACTCCTCAATAATTACAAAATTGCCACAATGCAATTTAGACCATTAGATCATTAACTTATAAAGTTGATCAATGAACATAAATTGGTCTTACGGGTCTCACGAAAAACCCTTGTTCTCACGTGAACCCAACCATATATATATATATATATATATATATATATATATAGATGTTTATGTTTTGATAAGAACTCAAAATTTCGTAAGAACCATATAATCACTTTGCTGCCAGAGGTTCACTTAAGTTAACATAGTGTTTCCCTATGAAATTTTGAGTTCCTACCAAAACCCAACTCTCCCCCCCCCCCCCCTCTCTCTCTCTCTCTCTCTCTCTCTCTCTCTCTCTCTCTCTCCGACCTTCAATCTCCGGCCTCCGGTAAACATTAATTCGGCAGGTACCAAATAATCACAAAGATACACAATGTGATACCCATTGTGATACATTGTGATACCATACCAACTATGATACCAACTCAACCTTAAAAACAAAGATACACAATGTGATACTCATTGTAATATACTATGATACCGATTTCACCGGAGGGCGGAGATTGGAGGTCGGAGAGATGAGAGGAGAGATAAGTTTTTTAAAAAATACCTAATATGCCCTCTAATTATAATTTTAACTCAAACTACCATAATTATTAATTTCCTAATTTATCCGTTAATTTGTGGTTGAAATTGGACCTCACAGCTATCACAAACTAATCAGTTCTCATTTAATTTGGCATATATATATATATATATATATATATATATATATATAATATATGCTCTTTCACACAATTAACTTTGAATTAATACTAACCTCGGCAGCCCTATCAAAGAAATATGAAGCCACATATATATATATATATATATAATATATGCTCTTTCACACAATTAACTTTGAATTAATACTAACCTCGGCAGCCCTATCAAAGAAATATGAAGCCACATACAACTTCTTCTGTCCATCGCCACCACCACCATTCCATACCCCACCAAAACTGCATTTCCTGTAGTTGCAATTTGATTCATTCACTTTCAGAGCCTTCACTACTTCTTCCCTACACTTGTTCATGCTTGAACCAGAAGGAGGGGCTGAAACTTTATAATCAGTTTTTCCGTACGAGTAAATCCCTGTAAACATAAATTGCAGTGCGGAAGGGCTTACAAACTCTTTAATTAAATTTTTTTATTTTCCTCAACTTCTTGTCGGAAGTTACTTACATTTTGTAATTGCAGTAAAAAATAGAAACAAGAATAAAGTTGAGGCATACGGCATACCATCTTTAATGTTTTAAGGGCTGTATGATTGGTTTTGCATCAAGTCCTGAATTAATAAAGTTATATGTGTGGATTAATATATCCGTATTAATTGAGAAGTGTTTGGTTTGGGAAGGATTTTAGGTTTGAAAAAACTTGGCTCACTTAACAAAATACTTTCTATATCATTAAGCCGGTACCAAATAATCCAAGTTCATTAAGCTGCTTACAATTAGACACTTAAACCCTCAACCAATAGTTGGTATATACAAAAGCAAAGTAAGATAATGCAAAAACCCAACTTGAGAATACCTTGGTAGCCAGCCATAACACATGGATTATGAGAATCTTTAGAAGTCCCTAAAATCTCTGCTCGAGCAGCTAATAATCCATAGTGCAAGTAGCTGATAGATGATACAAATATCACCAACAAAAAAGGAAATTAGGTAATCCATCTATAAAGAACACCGTAATTGCACAATTGCATATACATACATGAAACTAACGCATAAAAACGGCATGGTATTTACTGTTCGGGTGATTTTAAGAGCATCTCCAATGTAAGTTTGTAAAAACTACCATTGTGGAGAGGTTCTTGTAAGAAACTCGTGCCCTCTGGATGCTTAAACAAGAGCATTGGTCCTTACCATGAAGTTTGTGAGAAATGATATTTTTGTTATTTTTTATTTTATTTTTTTGACTTTATAATTAATATATATTAATATAATAATTATTGATGATGAAAGAATCAACGGGACCCATAGAAAGGAGGTTCTTACCATCATTATGGACTTTTAAAAGAGTTCTTAATTTGATAAGTTGGCAACAAAAAATGCAAAAATGAGGTTTTTATAAGAACGTTCATTGGAGAAGCTCCAAACGCACACCCATTTACTTGCTAAATGCACTTTCTTCACTCATATGAACATCAAGACTTCCTATTTACATTTTCAATATATGATTTGAATTGATTTTTATGTAAATAAGTGTGCTCATAGCAACACCTATAATGTGGGTGTCAATTCAAGGAGTACCTAATGCTTGAGGGTGTGAATCCTTCTCATTGATTCTTTTTTCCCTACATGCTACATGCCATCTCCTGAGAAAATAAATAAAGTCTTCAAACTATAAGAGAGAAAACCTGTGAACATAAAGGTAATATTTTGTTCCCATGAGAAGCATTTCCTTCACATACGGATCTAATCCAGTTGATGGTTTCGGAGCCTTTGCAGCGTCTTCCTCTGAGATGGCGTATGCCATTTGTACTGATCCACCACCCAGATCAACAACCCCAACAGTGTCCGAGTATTTCTTGCCTAATGTTTTTAAAAGATAATTTATGCTCACCTGTAAATATATATCCAACGTGTTTCAACAAGAACATGCAAAATTGTGTGTATTGATAACTGAAATCAGAATATCAGATGGAGATTCAAATTAACCTTAGGGAAAGGACTTAAACATTTACTTAGGAAAAGACTTCACATACACATAAAAAACTATTCCCATAGTCAACTTTGCAAGCATAAAGGACATCTTAATAACCATCAAGATTACAGCTTATGACCGTCCAGATTCCCATAAACGAACAAAAAATTCGATTAGTAATCAGTGTCTAGTAAATCAAACCAAACTGACACAGTAAATCTCACTCGAAGCAGCATTGGTGTCTAATACCACCAACAATTTTTAATTATCTTCACATTTGTTGGATGCATGAACGGACAGGAAATGGGTTCATAGCTTAAGCTAAGACCACACATGGATTTTTGAAACCGTAATAACTATGTGGCTTACCCATTGATAAGCAGCTTCCTGAGTACCATCCAGAACATTCACCCAATGATCATTGGACTTGAAGCTGCTCCTCTTGAACACATCCTTCACCTAGACAATTTTCAAAATTCAATGTTTTTTACAGATAAAAAAAAAACAAGGAACTCTGGATTTAAAAAAAAAGTTGGAGCAAAGTGATGTATACAGCTCGCAGAATTTTCTCCGATTCATCAAATCCCAATTGTCTGAGACCTGCAGTTGCCTGCATAGAGAAATACATATCAGCTATTGTGTATATAAGCATACAACTCAAACAAACTACAGAAGTAGACTTAAGTCCTACAAATCACCAACCCCAAGTTTGACCGGTGTATTTTGACGCATATCTTGTGGAACAGCATTTTCTGCTTTTTCTATAAGAGGGAGAAGAGAATCTGAAGCACCTTTAGGATCATTTGCATATCTACTCAAACCTGGTTTTAACTGCAATAAACGGAAGTATCATTGGTTTATTCAGATATATTTCATATCTGAAGCACCAAACAACTATATTACTCGTTCATATTAATATGAAATCTGAAGCACCAAACAACTATATTTCATTCAAAACTAAATGATACAGAGGATTAAGTTGGTAATTTGTTGTCATTTAGACTGTCATTCAAAACGGTTACCAAAAAACCATATTTCATTCTACACTATATCATACAAAGCCTTTAAGCATTCTAACCACTCAATCAAACCAAATTTCTGGTTACTTTGACCACCAATTTCTGGTTACTTTTACCTCCTCTTTCTCCGTCCATTCATTTTTCCTACAGTGCTGCCATATGTTCATAAACTAATGTATGTTTAATATCGTCAAAATAGGCCAATCAGAACTAGAGTTCAATAGTGCTAACACAAAATATAACTTTGAGACGGTCTATATCAAAGAACTAACAGGCCAACAAAAAAAGAACTCAATAAAAATCAGCTCCTGAAAGTTACCTGAACAAAAATCTCAAGCTCCTTACCAATGTGCACGAGATCCAAATTCTGATCGAAACAGTAAACGTGAACTCTAGTCCCAGAACTCCCAGCATCAAAAATCACAGCATAGCTATTCAAGGAAGGATCGGTGCCCCCATAATTCGGCAAAAACTTTCGGTTCGAAGGAAAAACAGCATCAGACTGAGAACCCGCAGAAGGCATCAGCAGCAGAACGAAGCAGATGAGGAGAAGAGGCACCGAAATAACCAAAATAACCCCCCGGTAGCGATAGAGTAGGTCAGAGAGGGACTCATTAAACTGCTGTTGACGAGAGCGTTTCAGCATTTTGTCGATTTGATCAGGAGAGGAAAACTAATACTTTCAAGGAGCTCAGTGACCGACGGTGTTCAGTACCAGATCCAACTGTTTACGTTGGTGGCAGGAGGCTTCATGGATTGATGAGAAATCTCCTGTAAAAGCTCCAAAAGCTACAGCTCTTCCAAAATGAAGTATACGCACTTGTATATATGAATCAAATCAATCGATAAATCAATACACTCTCTCAGATCAATCAACCAACCGATTCAAAGAACCTGTAACTATAATGTAAAACGAGAATTAAATTTTTTACAATCGTATGAAATCAAACACTTATCGGATAAGATCAAATCCAGCGTTGCTGTTGTACACGCTTCTGTAAATCAAAATATGGATCAATTGATGCAATACTCTCAGATCAACGTACTGACCATATGATTAATTCACTGGAAACTAGAATGAAACCGAATCAACGATCTTATGAAATCAAACAATATTCATTGGAGAAGATCAAAGTACTGCCATTCTTGTATACACACTTGATACCAAACAAAGCAATCGATCAACGTATAGAGTCTCAGATCAAGTGTCCAACCGATTGAACAGAAATGATGATGCAATTAAAACGATGAAAATGAAATTGATGAATTTAGGATAAAATGAAATCAAACATTTGTCGGAGAATAGCAATGGCGTTGAATTTCTCTGCCGATCGCGAGATTTTGTTAGAGTTGTTAGCGAATATGCAGTGCATGTTTAAGCATAACCGCATCACACGTGATGATAGAGCATGCCTAACCGTCAAGGGCATTATCGTCATTCATGAAAAAGAAAAGATGAACAAGTGGCTTAGAGAATTAGTGCCATAAATTAAAAAAAAAAACTCATTTTCTCTATTTATTTTAAAGAATCTGTTGAAAATGTTCTTGTTAAAGCAAATCTGATGGAAGTTCTTATAAGAACCCATTTTTTGTACTTTTGTTTGACATATTATTTCCATCTCACCGACATAAAACTTCACAATGATAGTTCTGATTAGAACCCATCTAGTGGGTTCCATGTATTTTTTTTTAACATCAATAATAATTATAAAGCCAATAAGATGTAATAAAAAAACTAACAAAAAATCACTTCAGACCAAGTTCAAGGTAAGAAAAATCTAGCCAAGGTTCGATTCCAGGGGTACACAATAATTGTGGTCATTGAATTAGTCAAGGCTGATTTTTTTGCAATCACGGTTTGCCGAGATTAGTCTAGACATAGCCTAGAACGTCCTTTCAAAAAAGATGTGAGGTTCTTATAGAACTCTCTAACTGTAGTTCTTTTAAGAACCTACACCTTTTTTTTTTTTTTTTATAAGAACCTTACATTAGAGATGCCTTAAAAAGCTTTATCCTTCAAGGGCATCATGGTCAATTTTACTATCCCAATGAGTTTTCTTTTTTGTGTGATGCTACATGCTCCTATTTTATGTTAGAATCAAATCAAATTATACATTGAAAATGTAAATAATAAGTATTGATTTTGATGTATGTGACGAGAAAATTTGTAAAAATGTATTTAATTCAAAAGAAAATCAACATTTTCAAGTATTATTATTTTTCTTACTCCAATTAAATCTTCAAAATGTTATTTAATACAAAGAGAAAACTAATCGGAAAGAAAAAACTATCCATATTTTTTTTGGACAACCGTTGGTTTTCGGGTCAGTTTACGCTCACCGACTAATACATCGGATGACCACTAATGTCCTGAAGTCATCACAATTGAATCTCCATGGCCACAAGGGCTTTCACAGCACCTAGATTCGAACCCAATACTAATGACCGTGATTAAGATATTAAGATTGATTAAAGTGTAGCATGCTAAACACTTACCTTAGTAAACCCTTACTGATTCAATTATTTTACCAGGTAAACACAACAATGACCAAGAATCTTATCGAGTAAGAGCGAAGACAAGGATAAAGAGTTTTATCTGATAAGTGAGGGTAATGACTCTTACACAGTAAACACTTGGTTGGTTATAAACGCTTAACATCAATACATTTTGATGGTCGGTAATGCTACCTCACAAGGTAAATGAGAAGGATGACTCTTGCCGGTAAGCGTTTGATAAACGATCCCTAAAATCCATGTCGTCACTAATTATTCTCTAAAGACAGTCTTAAGAAACCCCGAACTCACTGGACATCTAGCAAAATGAAGGATCTATCTCAGTAGATACGAGTCGAGAACTGCATTGAAATGTTCACCTCAAATCTTAGGTGATTTTGTCGTCAATTTCAGCCCTGAACGGGAAAAGTAGCCACTAAAGATATTCATATAGTGGCGGTAAAACGAAAGTCTTTGGACAATGTATGTCGACAAATCTTCTAATTTTCGACGCACGGGTCTTGGTGTCGTCTTAAAGTCGCTACAGGGGCATCATATGGGCAAAGTAGGTACACGCCTACACGGTACCACCAGATGGTTGGCATAAGAGCCCAATGTCCATAAGAAGCCTGCTAGATGGCTAGCAAAAGAGCCCAATGGTCATAAGAAGCCCAAAAATCAAAGGAATTGCGACTAGACCGACACTGCGGCTGCCAGACTCGAACCTACGACGGTAGAATCTTTGTACCAATCACAAACAAAATTGAAGAAAAATGAAGCAAGGTCTGAATAATGACACTTGAACAGATAACAATAAAATTCATAATAGCATGGTAAGCTTAAATATGAAGGATATCAGCATATCTACATGATTCGCATCAAAGGAAATCTAATTGCGAAACAATAATTTGCTACCGAGAAGAAACCCGGCCGGAATTAATTTTCCGGCTCGTTTTCAGGCCGTCTTCTGCTTTGAAGGTAGTGGAAAGAAGAGTCGGAAAACCCAAGCAGCCAATATCGCGCCCATGAATGGGCAAATCCAGTAAACGTAAAACTGCTCCCATGTATTGTGTTGATTATTTACGTATGCCCAACCAAACGCCTACACATTGCATTGCTCGTTATTTTTGTTTTATGTCGAAAAAAGATGAAATAAACACCATAAGCAAGATGTTATTGTTGTACTAAAGCATCGAACAATCAGATTTAGGGTGCGGTTGGTATGTCCTAGGACAAGTCAAGACAAGCCAGGACAGGACAAAAACTTGTTCCACGTTTCGTGCGACAATTAGACTAGAACTGGACAGGGTCCATCTCTTAGCAGCTTAATGAGACTCACAACTTTCAGCTATATATGACTATTTGGTAGTCGCATCATAGAAAGTGGCTTATTCAGTAAGTTTCTAGGGAGAAGCTTTATGCAGAAAGCCAAGGTTTTCCGGCACCTACCCCTCACAATTAAAAAACACGCTCCTTCCATCTATGAAAAAAACCCTCCCAAACAAAAACATTCTCAACCCAACATGATACCTTTATTCCTACTGGACATCATGGAAATCCAACCGAACAACCCCCCAAATGAGACAAAAATGCATCTTTTTAATGTCCCACCAAAAACCAAGGAGATGGAACAAGTTTGGTAAGTTACTAAACCACCCCTGTCAAATTAAAACTCTAAAACCTTCCACAATTCTTTCACCCACCCACCTCACTTCGGGACGTCAATCATGTTATGTCTGGTCCTGTCTAGCATCAAATACTAAAAGAATCGTAGGTGGATTAGATTAATAAACTTACGTTGGCAGGATTCATTGAAGGGCCGGTATACCCAGAACCAGCAATAATCAAAGTCACAATCGACATTGAAAGCATCCAATTTTTCATTAACGGACTTTTGGGACCCTTGAGGATAATGCAAAGGACGAGAAAGTTCATCACGAAAGTTAACAACCCTTCAGCAATAGCGCCCGTATGCAAGTCGACTTTCAAAGAAGGTCCACCGAGCATGTGTTTGTATTTTGGTGGCATCAATTCGACAATCGCCAAGGCACCACCAACGGCACCCAATGCCTGTTAGAAACCAGTTTTTCAGGAACTTAAAGATTTATAACATAAATAATTATTACAGTTTTTAATCAACTGAATGACAATTTTAGCCTTAATAATAAAAAGGGTAGAATTGGAAACAAACTTAAAAAGAAATGTGGACACTTATTTTGGAGATGTGGGAGTATCTCCAATCTTGACTTGGGAAGTCAAAGCTTGTTTCTTGGGAATAGAATAGCCAAGGAAAGAGATGCTCTTTGACCTTTTAAAGGACCGTTTACCAAAAGCTTACAAAGGTAAAGAGTCACCACCCTCCTTTACCTTTAAGATTCTCGTCGATCAAAATCTATTGTTGGTAAGAGTCATCTCCTTAACTTACTGGATAAGATTCTCGGCCCTTGCCATATTTATCCGGTAAGGTAAATGACTAGGCCGTGTAAGCGCTTAGTAAACGGTCCCTTACAAGTTATACCACATGTGTTCTCAGATATTGGATTTTCTGATGATGAATCATTAAATATCTATGGGTATAATGGAATTATTAAGAGGTAAACAAGCAACCCCTAAATTATGGTTGCGAAGGGGAAGTGATGGTGAGAAGCAAAAGAATAGGTCTTCACCTTTCGATCAATCCTAGTTGAATGTCAACAACAATAAGGTGCACTGAGATCAATTTCCTTCTAAAGCGCAATTGTTAAAAGTGATCAAGGGTTTATATCTCTTCTTAACCTTCGCCTATGATCAAAACCCTAAACTAGCCCTAGTTTTGGGAATAACAGTAGCAATAGCAATTCCAGGATTTTAATTCAAAACCCTAATTTAATTAAACAACAATTACCCCCAATAAGCTAAAAGAAACACAGATTCAACAATCACCTGAGCAGGAAAACGCACGGCAGCGGAGATGAGGGTATCACCGCCGAGACCAGCAGCATAGAACGCAGCAGTGCCGGCGGGATTGAAGCTAGCACCACCTAAAGCATGGCCGATAATACCGAAGATGAACAAGAGGATGAATATGAGGAAGATCGTAATCAAAAGAGACGCCATTCCTTGGATTCCGATGGCCGTGGCGATGACGGAAGTAGCAGCACCAAGAGTAGAAGCACAGAATACCCACATAAAAGTCAACACCCCATCACCGATAGCCGCCTTCACCACCCCCATATCTACCGGATATCAGTAGATATTGACCGGAATCTGAAAAATTAGCGAATTCCCACCAAAGAGATGAAGTATATACGATCAGAGATTGACCAGCGAAGCAGGAAACATGAATCCGGTAAACCTGTGTTTGGAAACTTGGAATTTAAGTCGTGTATGCTACTTTTCTTGGTGTTTCCTTGTTTGTACTTTTTTTTAGTTTTATATAAATAAAGTTGTTTATATGGATTAATTTATTTGTATAAAGAGAGAAAGTTAAGATTTTTATAAATGGATAGGTGGTTTTTTTAATTAGGATGAATATGTTTAGAAAAAAAGCTTGATTTTTTTATATAAATAAGTTATTTTTTATAATGTTAAGCACTACCAAAAAAATCATGTATAGTTGATTGAATAAATTGTGAGTCCTATTAAACTATTAATAAACAAGTCCTTAGTTTATAAATAACTTTAATTAAGTTATTGCATTATACAGAACAAAATAAATAAAAAAGTTTTAACTTTACACACAAATTAAAGTTTTAATGAAAATATATTTTTTTAGATCAAAATCCTTAAAATTTTATTATACAATAAAATAAAAGTATGCAAACCCTGTAATAAATTAAGTTTATAGGACGTTTAAAATATTTAAATGTTTTAATAAAGTGTTTTATAGGACTCAAGTTTATATGATCAAAAAATCCGCTCAGCCTCTCTTTCAACCCCAAGTTCATTTCGGCCCGAGCTTGAGTTTGTTTTACTGATCGAAAAACGGGGTTTGAAGGCTCGATCTCGGGCCCAAAAAGAGTTGGGACTTATACGTCTCTATTACAAACCATACATTTGGACATAACTTCTTATTGCCATCCTTAAATATCAACCTATAATATTCAACCAAATTAATATAAAATAATTTACAATTCAGTATATAAATACATAAAAATACTCAAATAATTCTAGTTTGTCCGATACCAAAATATCCAAAACATCATAAATAAAGATAGTGAGTCTAATATATATAGACCTTGCTCTTTCCCTTGTTTACGATCGAACTTTTGCTGCTAAGATATATACAACTAGTTATTTAAATAGCTCTGTAAGTTTCTTGTCACATATTTTAGATTCACATGCATAACATATGTAGAACACCATGCAATGAAAATGTGTAATTGATTTATTAGAACATTTGACATCTTGATCAGATCTCATAAATCCTATCATGGCATGCAGGGGCGGACCAATTCATGCCCGAGTGAGGTCTCATGCACCCGATCAACTGAATTTCACAAACAAATTTTCTTGAGGATATGAAAGGTGAACCACTAAAGTTTGAGCGGTGCTCCTAGATATTAGAGAATACAAGAAACATTATGTAGCATCTTGATTTTTGTCCCAGTTGAACAGAGTGATCCAGTAAAGAAAAGCTGATTATGAAGTTTGACTATAGTGCCATTGAGATAGTGATATATGTAACAATAGCAATGATGGTACTAAGAGTATGGTCGTCCCGACATTGTGTGTCATGTGGTTGAGACATTTGTCACAATAGCACCCTTGGTACTAAGAGTATAGTAACCTTGACTTTTGTGACATGTGGTTGTGACACTTGTCACGGTAGCACCGGTGATACCGAGTGTTTGGTGGACTCGATGATTGTGCCATGCAATAGTGATACTGGCACAGTATGACAACCAGATCTTTGATAAGATGACATCCCAAGTCTTATATGTGTTTCACCATTAGAATAGTTTCATAGGGTCTTTCTGTCCAGGTGCAGATAGTTCGTATTTTCACAGACATGTCTTAGTTGTCCGCTGTCAGGTTTGGATAGTAAGAGTCGAAGAAGGAAAATCACTCAATTCCATATTGGTTCCAAATTAGAGGAATGTTATGGTAAACTTCGTCTCATATAGGCAATGGTTCTTAATAAGCGATAAGGTATGGACTCTTGAAGTTGGACATTGGCCAATAATCATATAGTGTAATTTCTAAGTGAATTAAGCACTCGGTCTTAATACGCGATAAGGTGTGGACTCTTGAAGTCGGGTATCAATTAATGATCATATAGTGTAATTTCTAAGTGAATTAGCTTAAATCGGATAATGGAGATCTCAAGGTAAAGGCTCGAGGAGTTGAACTTGGTGGCTCCACAAGCGAAAGACTCAAGAAGTTGAACTTGCTAATTTGATTATCCAAAGGTGATGCTTATATAACATTGATTTGTGACTTACTTATGTGTTCCGTCACAACAAATCGTAAATTGGGTCTCTTCGGATATTTTACGACTAATTTTATGAATAACTTGATTCAAAACTACGTTTTCCGTTCCAACGTTTTATAGCTTCATTCTTGGTCGTGTGAGTATTGAGTTCTGGTTGCATATAATTGAGTATTTTAATTAATGAGTTTTCATCAAGAAAATTGTAGGTTTTAATTTGTAAAGATGTTGCTTTACGATAAAAATATTTTAATTGCGAAATTTTGATTTAAACCAACAGTCTTTTTGGTTTATCTTTTTATAATTATGATGAAAAATGCTCGAACTCACTAGGCGTTAAGCCTAACCCTTTTATTTTATTGAGAGTGTTACACATCAACCAAAAAAAACTAAAAAATTCAATCGCAATTAACTAAAAACCCGAAGAAGTCAACATAGATCAACCAAAAAAAACTAAAAAATTCAATCGCAATCAACTAAAAACTCGAAGAAGTCAACATAGATCAACCAAAAAAAACTTCAAAAGGAAATCATCTAAACGGTGGAATTCAGCTAGAAATACATCAAGTGACTTTATGGACCTTTGATCCGATTTAAAGGTACAACCGCTCAGTAAAAATTTAGGGTCCACAACTGCTGACATGTATAATCAGTTCTCCTTATAATTTGACTCCGATGGGCGTTACCTAGACCTTGTCGATATTCTCCACAGGCAACCTAACCTTTTTGCAATGTCGGTGTTCCGGTTGGTAATCACATATACATATTAAAACACTCGTTTGTGCAAAACGCGAATAACCGACTTCGTATCGATCAGAAACATTCATATCATATACGTCAAATCAAACATTGTAATTTTGATCATCAATAGAATAAACAGAAAATTACAATGTAACCCACCTCAAATGACATAATTACCCCTGTACCACCCCCAAAGACCAACAAGGACACCCACCCACAGTTTCAACTCTCAAACACAATCACAGAAAATAAAATAAAAAGACAATTTTTGTGTGAAGTGATGGCCCAATTTGTGATCAGTTCCTCCGTAGAGCGGCGGCAGACAGCACGACCAAAACCACCAAAATGAGCGCCGCAAGAAAGGAACCCACCACCGCGCCACTGACACGTGGGCAGAACTCGTTAAACTGCTGGCAAAGCGCCGGCCAATTGGTGTTGGGGTTTCCGTTGTGTGCCAAATAGACGATGGCAGCCGCCGCCGATGCAGCTGCCATGGTCAAAGCCAACGCTAGCTGGAAAACAAATCGTAAGATTAAACCTCCTTATTTAAAGGAAATTCGAACCAACTTGTTACTGAATCCTATATATATAAATGGTTTAGGTGTAAGGACTCGAACATGTTTAATTAAGGCAATGCTTGTTAGCAGTTTAATGAGTTTAATAGGACACACAACATATTTGGTCAGTTATACATGATTGTTTAGTAGTGGCTTAATTATATAGAAAGTAGTTTATTCATTAAGTTTTGCAGAAAACCAAATTTTTCCAAAGCTACCTCTCCCAATTAAAAAGCATGCTTCTTATATTTATAAAAAAATTTCTCAATCTATACAGATAGATTAATTCAGAAAGACATTTTTATCCATAAAAGACTTAATAGAAAATCAACCAAAACACCCCTAAGTGTGTGATCGAACCAAAATATTTGTATTAAAAGATCACGTAGGTAGGCATACCGTGTCGAAAAGAAAGAGCAACATCCTAGCTCCTACGATATGTGGGCGAACGATACACACAATCGAGAACGGCACGGAGAGTACGAGATATGCACATGTTATCGCATTTCCCGCCAAGAAAAACCTGAATATCATGTCCACAAGATCATTCATTAAGATGCTTGGCCTTAAAAAAACACGGTCACTACAAAAAATTCGGTTTTATAGAACATCAAATACGAAATAATATATTAATAGATTGCTTTATAAGACTTATGTTCTGAATATAAAAATGTTACAACAAGTTGATTAGACACCTACCAAATCCTTTTAAGAAAATTTTGAAATAAGGTTTAATATCAATATTTTTATAAAATACTTTTGAACACGTTTTTTATAAGAATTTTTAATTAACGAACGTTTTATTCAAAAAATATCGTACAAAAATTTATTAAAACGCCAAAAAGTCTACTGGCAACTTCATGTACTACATTTAGCAGGACATTTAGACAAATTTAACGTCTTATAAAACCGATTTTACAATAGCAGGTATCGTTTTTAATCATGGACTTACGTGAACGTAGGGAAATCGTCGTAGCTGGCTTGGAACTGGAAGAACCGAGTGAAGAAAGGGAGGTTTTGGCTGGTGGTACCCATAACAGCAGCAGCACCTAGAGTAGCAGCAATGGCAAATATTCTCAGAACGAGATCAATAATGCCAACACCTCTCTTCCAGCCGGCAGCTGGTGGTGGCTGATCGCCGAGTCTCACAGTGGTTGGCACCGGAGGTCCACCCTTCCCTGACTTTAAAGACTTGATCTCCCTCACCGGAATGGCAATATCGCCGCTTTCTTTAGCCGAACGACTTGAATCCATAGAAAGGCTGTTAATTGACTAAGGATATTTGCAAAATTTGTTGAGTAATGCTTTTCAAATTCCCAGAAGATATGTGAAAGACTTGTATGAAATAGTATGAGGGTTTTGGGGTATATATATACACATATATACCTACATGTATATATATATATTATGTGTATATATATATATATATATATATGTATATATGTATATATGGGTAAGTGAAGTGCTTTTAGTCGTAGGTTAAAGAATGATTAGGAGAGGAGTTGTTGCCATTGCCAACTAGCTCCACTTCAACTAGAATGAAAGTGTACATTTGATATCAATTAAATTTGATCCACAAACCTAATGCCATGTTAATTTCTACATAAAGCAGAAATTATGTGACAATGCTAAGGTTGGTTTGGTACGATGATCAATGTTACGACTCGGGTTTGCAGTTGAACACAAGTCGGTTTGGATTGATGTGGGAAAAAAAGTCTGATACAATGTATAATAACGAAAACGAAGATTAAACCTATTGATTCTATGAAGGCTAAAACAAAAAACCCAAACGGAAAATGTAAGTAGTAGCAAAAACACAAAAGTGTCCAAAAAGTATTGTTTTTAGGACTAAAAAATCATGTAGGCGTGCTTCTCGTTTCAAGCTTCGAATCGACTGGTCATGGCCTAAATCGGAGTCTCGTAGCAAAAGTTATGACTGTTAAGTTGTATGTCCGTTTTAGCCGGATCATAGGCCTCCAGGAACAAGAAGGTTCGGTCCTGCACGCCAAGGCCCACATCAAAGTCTGACCTAGTTAAAACATTGTACGAAAAAAATAATGAGATTGATTCAAAAAAAAAAAAAACTGGTGTGGACAAAGCGGGAATTTATCACCGGTCTTTATCTGGTCTGACTAAAAAATCTGGTTTGAAAATGACTAAAACCGTCTAACTTGGTCTAAAGGGACCGATGATATCTAGTTAAGTCTCTTGGGTCTGCTCCAATTGATATTTCTAAATTATAAATACGGTTTTTGCCCCTTAGACGGTTCGACATGCATATGTGAGATAGGGTTGGACCGATTAAATCAACTTCATTGGATATTGGAGTCAAGTGCATTTCGCGGAATTCATTAACAAAAACAACATAAACTTATATTTTAGTATCTATAATCATTTAACCTACAAATCCAAGTTAAATTGAATGAGCCAAACGGTTTGGGTGACAAGTTACACCAGGTTCGGACATAATGAGGTATCTTTAGTATGTCGGCATGACCGGTTAACCTATTCTCGACCATTTTCTATGAATTTTTAAGTAATTAATGTATTCATTATAATTACAAAAAATATAATATTAAAATATAAATGTATTTTTTTAATAAAACAGTTTAAAATGTTGTAAGCAAATAATTTTGGGTGATTTCAACACTTGGCTGTTTTTTTTCTTTTATTATATTAAAAAAATAAATTATAATCTAAATCAATGTGTTTTAAAGTTGATGAGTTAAAATTGTCACTGCAAATTCAATAGAATGAACTCGTAAATATATATATATATATATATATATATATATATATATATATATTTGTTTTTCTTTTTTCCCTTTCACCAATTATCTTAAGACATGTCATCTATTTAATTAGTTTATATTTTCGTTATTTTTATGTTTATAAAAAATAAAAATATTTAAATTAACTGAAATAAGTTAAATAATGTTCTCCTATTTTAGATTGATTTGATAACTTTTTTTCCTTGGCCTTAATACAAATAGGCATAGTAACGGAGCGGAGATGGGCGGGTTTTGTAATTCCTGACGCCTCGGTTTTTAGTAACAGCCTCCGATCCTTGCCCCGGTCTCCTACTGGTACGAAGATTAATATCTTGTTCCCGGTCAAAACCTAGTCAAACATCGGTCCCCGTTTCCCGACTCAAGACCCGCTCCCCGAACCGGTCCAGTCCCATAATTCCTAATATAAATACTCTTGAAGTCCAACAGCAACAGAGGCTCACTATCAGAATTTTCAAAGCCCAAATACTTATTAAATAAATATTTATACTGGATATGGGGCGGGGCGGGGGGTACAATACCTAGCCTCAACCCCGGTTCGAGTTTACTGAGAATCCCAAGCCCCGAGCGAGACCCGTTTTAGGGGGAATCCCCATCCTCATTTTGAGTCGGGTGAGCCGGGTTCCCCACCGGACCGGGGCAAATCATCATCCTTAGTAATGAACTCCCAAACTATTATCACATTTTAGGTCAGGGACTGAAATGGAAGTTTATATAACATGAGGGACTTAAATGTATTATTCCACAACCTACGCATGGTTAATGTAAATTTATCATCTTTATCGTTTAAAAAAAAACTAAAAGGTAAAATGTCTATTTGTCGATAAAAAAAAGTATATTATAAGTTTGTAAGTTTGTTTCTATAAAAAGCTTTATACAAAACATCTTTCCTAACATCAAATTTAGTAATAAATAAAAAACATCATGAAAAGCAGCTTTTGTGACACCGACCAAACGACAATCGTAATACATGTGTGGTCACGAAATCTTATTAATGGTGTCAAAATTTTGTTGCAACCATCTTATTCAATGAGAGTATTTTCTACATGAAAATTGAGGACTCGGCATTGATTACTGACTCACAATGTGCCCTGGAAACAAAGCTATATCGACAATCAAGCCAGTACAATTTCATAACGTAAGGTAGATACTGTGTTTTTATGGCTATTAATTTTGGATACATTCAATAGTCTTTATCAATATTTATCACTCGGTTGCTTTTAACAAGAATCATTTATTTATCGAATAACTTTTCACAACAAGAACTAACGAAATTTATTCTTCAGAACCTAAAATTAAACTATATATATATATATACATACTAGAAGAGTACTCGCACAATGTAGCGAGACACATCCCGATTTTAATGTTCTATATTATTATTTGTCTTTGTCGATGTTATAATACGGTTTTATGTTTTTTAAGAAAGCAAAATAATGATTTCATTTTTGAATAAAATATAAATTTGAAAATATCATAAAAATTTGAAAAAAAATATATCAACGTTTTTTAATTTTTTTATTATAATTTAATTTAAGTTTAATAACGAAATAATTTATTTTTTGGATTAATGATATAACATTTTATAAAAATAATAATTAAGTATTCTGTTATAACTCAATTATTATCCTAATTATATTTAGATTTTTTACATTTAAAATGAGATGTTTATCCTGTATTTGATTATGTTTATCTGTAGTTAGTTACACAAATTCATATATGGAGTTTTAATAAGTTGTACTTGCGCACAATCTACTTGCAATCTTGAATTTTAAGTAATATGCATTAATAAACAGTATCTTACGCATAAAAAGTGATTTTTAAGAGTTTTTGTCAAATGCTTTATAATATAGTATATATATATCCAACAATTAGAAGGCAGATGTAACATATAGATAATATATAAATCTCAAAGAACCAACAAAATTAAACATATTATACATCTAGATTACATAAATCTAAGAAATTTAACATACATATCACTCGGTTTCTCACTTCACATAACATAAATTTAAACTTCAAGATTTTTTTAGAAGAGACAAAGTACAGTTTTGATGTAAAATAAAACATCAGTTGCAGAAACCATGATCTAATCACGGAATACCAATGATAGGGACGAACGGAACATAATAGCTAGACGGTGCTAATCCCCATTCTCTTGGCAGTGGCAAATCAACGGTCTTCGACGACCTGACATTCCTTCCGGTCGAATCATTCGTTGCCCCACATTTCCCATCATTGGTTTGTGACAAAGGGCATGACGTATAGAAACTCAAGGGTCGAGATGTGGTGTAAGAGTCGGTTTCACGGACATCTGTTATGCTTGTGACCATGGTATTTCTTGAAATGTAGAGTTGCTTTGGGCCACCCATGATCTTGGCTTCGCAATTGCTTGAGGGTAGTTGTGTCTCAAAGGCACCATGCTCGTTGGTTGTAGCCATGGCTAAGTTTTTCACTTGCTTGCACTTCACTAGTATCTTGATGCCTATGGGAGGTGAGAGCGTGCTTAAATGACTTGTACATTATGCATAAAAAATAGTACATTAAGCATGTGAAATTTCAGTCAGTGGTTGTGAAAATTCAAAAATCTAACATTTTAGCAAACCAGATAAACTCGACATATTACACCCGAATCTAAGGTCCAAGAGCGTAAGATGTGAGTCAAAAAAGTATTTGCTTCAAGACCCATAACTATTTTAAAATGCACATAAATTAAATAACAAAAAAAAATATTTCCGTTCGTGATAATGTGAAGGCTCGAGCCCATATACAAACCCGTTACTTAAAAACAACTGATTAGAAATCAAAAACTGTATATAAGATTAAAAGCACATGATACAGGTTATACAAGCATTTTCAAATCAAGAAACAAAACCTGCTAAATCAGAACCAGCAAGACAGTCGAGACAATTGACTGAGCTTTTCAGTACATGAGATGTCGAGAATTCGACGATCGAGAGCGCTAATACGAACAAGAGCATTCGAGCTAACATCGTTGCGGCCATAATAAACCGAATCTCTAAAAAGCCAAATAATATTCTGTCACTATAACAAAAATGGGAAATAAGGGGACAAATATTTATAAAAGGCATAGGATATGATCACAATAAATAAAAAAGGGACCCATAGACAAGAAAGGTGGTTGGATTTACAAGAGTGAATTTATGAACAATAGAACCAACAACTTCTTCCTTATTTATTATTCCAAAAATTTAAGCCTATTTTATCATAATTTTAATATTTAATATGAAATCTCGGCAATATTGATTATCAACAATTTTAACTGACTTTATACAGAACCCAGTTTTAATAACACCAATGCGAGAGGGGTATTTTTTGACTCACTTAGCGGGTTGAAGTAACGTCGGGGGGCTGTGATCGAACTCAAGACATGTCTTGTATTTAGGTAAAGTCGTCTCATCTCTTTGTCAACTGAGCTACATGCTAGAGGCAATATCTAACATAAAATCACAACTCTGAACATTTTATTGTATAGATGACTAGGAAAAACGTGTATAATAACACTTATTTATCATTTTTCGATTAACATGTTAATGATGATATAATGATCAGTATATACTGATATTTTGAACACGTAAATTCATCTGTTATTTTAAACAAGTCCTTACCTTTTCACTTATAAACATTTTATGTCGCATTTAATTCATAGTCATGAGTCAAATCAAGAGATTTTATCCAATTTGAAGAAGTTGCATGGTTCAATAAAATAATAGGAGGGGTATTTGTGGTGAATTATGGTGTGGTTTGGAGTCAAAACTGTAAAACCGAACTGCACATTGGGATTCAGATTTTTTTTCAAAATGCAAATTACATCGTATATATTTCAAACAGTAGAGAAAATTGCATCGCAAAATGCAGTATGGTTTGTACCTAACATCTGATAAAATATGTAATCAATTGTATCACAATATTTACGCTTATTGATATATTTTTTTGGGTTGTAATAATTATTTTTATGTAAAAATACAGTAATGTATAATATTATGGTACATATATCATATATGAATGAGATTTGATGAGAACCTAAAAAAAGAACTGAAAAAACAACCGAAAACGAATAAAAAAAAGTATTTCAATACGGATGTCGAGTTAAAAAGAATAAAATCATCGTTTTTTATGCAATTTATTTTGCTTCAATTTTGGTTATATTTCACTGATTTTTGATTAAAAAGTAAAGCTCCTACGTAAATAAGGAGTTGCACAACAACTACAAAAACGGGAGTTCCCTAGGAGAGCTGTCGACTCCAACTACTGTCCATGTCAATCCATACTAGATCCGACCAACTGTCCAGGAGATATTTTAGTCTAAAATAAAATTCGTTATAACAATTTTTAATCAAATCTATTAGATCATTTTAGGGGTTATTGTTGTTTACCTAAACATTTACCCGGTAATCAATTACTGCTAAAATTCAATATTACCACTTGATTATCAAGTAAGATTTTCATTCACCAAAACTGCATCGTATGCAACAAGTTATACGGTAAGCGCAAATTGTGGTAAGAGTCGTCGCTCTCACTTACTGGGTAAGAATCTCGGTCATGCATTCGTTTTTACCGCGTAAGATTCTTGATATTTGTCATATTCATCCAGTAAGATAACGTGACTTGGTAAGCGCTTACCCGAATAAACATTTGGTAAATGACTCTTTAATCTAACAATTTGTATAAGTTATTTAGTTTCTTAAGGTTCACCCAAGTTTTTTCCTCTCTCTTTGCGGTTTAAACACGATTTTGTAATCTATGAGTGTGTTTTGATCATAATACAAATCATGAACATATTGCGAAAATTCTATACTTTGCGATACGAGCAGTTTATGTAGTTGATGAAGACCTCTAAATAGAGGGACTTTTGGTGCAATAACATTTTATAAAGGAACAATTATGAACTTTTCAAAAATACAAGGACCATTATGTTATTAGGTGAAAGTTGATGTGAGAAAGTAAGTTATGGTGAAAACCGTAAGAAGGTGTTCTGAACCATCGATCACTTTTAATTTCATGTATATCCATAAATTACATTTTAGAAGAGAATTGATCTCTTACATCTCAGTGCACCTCATTAATGTTTACATTTAATTCAGATTGATCTAAGAATGAAGATCTCTTCTTACACTTCTCATGGGATCCAAGCGTATATTATTACATTGATTAACGGTGGTACGGTTGGAATTTATGAATATTTGTGTGGGCCCAAAACAAATTCCCACCTCCTTTCTCTCCCGTGATTATTTTCTACAGTAAATTACGATTTTATAGTTTGTTAATAATTTCGATTTTTTTCTTTATAATTTAGAAATTATAATTTTCGTCCGTGTAGTTTACAATTCATTATTATTTTTCCTTATGATTTATTATTTATTGTTTTTTGGTCCCTTTGGTTTATAATATTTTACACTTTTGTCCTTGAATTTACGTCACTCACCGCAGTGGCGACACAGTGCCACTTTCCACAGTTCAACACTTAACCTACAAATGATTCGTCCAACCATCAAAACACAAACTTTTATTTTCAACAACTCCAAACGAAAATAAATAAATAAAATGGAGAAACACAAACACGTAAAAGAAAAGCACACACTAAAAGTGAAGAAAAACACACATAAACAATGTGTAAATAATGCTCAAAATAAGAGTTATCATAATACATATTATATATTCTTTAATTATGTGTCACAAATACAAATAAGACAAAAAAACCAATAAAATAAAGGAAATACTATATGCATATTTTTTATATCAAAATCATGCATTAAAAATGTAAAAAATAAATATCAATTTAGATATTTATCTAAAAAATTAATAAATATAGATGTATTTAATAATATAAATACATTTAATATATCTCTAAAATAATTGGACCATTTCATGAAAATGATAACACAAACACCTGTAGATTTTAAAATAGGTCTTTGGAATTTAGTCTAAAATTAAATATTTAATGATTTAAATATAATAATTAATTAATAAAAAAAATAATTGGTCTCCCTCTCCACCATACCTAATACAATGGCATGCATTCAATGTAGTTGGAAAAACAGCCTTTGATGATATTTATTAGAATAATAATTTTACATAATAAAAATAATAATTTCATTTAATTAACCTCGCAAGTAGAATAAATAAACACATACACCCTTCTCATCTTAGGTGAGATCTGAACCGCTGATCTTCTAGGAAACTAAAAACTCATATACCATTAGATAAAAAAACCCTTCGTCATGTCTCAATCTATTATAAATTACATGTCCTTTTTTTAATAAAAAAATTATTTAATCGTATAAGTTAAATTTGTATTTAATAAAAGAAAATATATTATTCAAACTAAAAGTTTAAAACAAGACGTGGAGTAAAAAACGATAACTAGGAGTCGTTTACCTAAATGTTTATCCGATAAACGTTTACAGTTAAGAGTTAACACTATAATTTATTTTACCGGGTAAGATTGTAGTACATCAAAACGTATCTTATGCAACAATATACCTGGTAACCGTTTACCCGGTTAAGAATCGTCACCCTCACTTACCGGGTAAGACTCTTCATTCTTATCATCGATCTTACAGGGTAAGATTCTTTCCCCTTGCCATGTTCATCCGGTAAGGAAAGTTGCCCAGTAAATACTTACCGGGTAAGCGTTTAGTAAACGGCTCCTAAATCATTAACATGTTCCTTTTTTTTGGAAATTTGAAAATCCAATTAACTTTTTTATTTTGAATGGTTTGTTCTTTAATTTTTTTAATGAAAAATCATAACAATTTCTTTTTTTTAATGAAAAACTATTAAACCTTTTTATTTTGAATGATTAAGACCCGAATTTTTTTAGTAAATAAACCGTCAAACTTTTAAAAATTGGTTACCTACATTATTTTGAAAAAAATTGAATGAAAAAACATTAAAATTTCTCTTTTTGAATGATTTAAGTGTCTGATTTTTTATTGAAAAACCATTAAACTTTCTTATTTTGAATGATCAAGACTCTAAACATTTTTTGAATGATCAAGACCCTAAACGAGTTTAAAAAAAGGGAGACCGATGGCAGGAGCTAAAGAAGGAGACGGGCGGTACGGAAAACAAACAACAATGAGGGAGAGCGATGTTATTGTGTGTGTAGAGGTTTGAATAATGAAGGATTTGAGAACGATAAAACTGATTTATGTTTTGTTACTTTAACATTCGTCATTGATTATACTTTATATACAACTTTCTTCAGTTAAAAGAATATAGATAACAATTTCTAGAGATTCGATTGTTTAATTATTTTAAAAAATTTAGGGGCCGTTTACAAAACATTTACCTGGTAAGTGTTTACCGATGAAATATAACACTATTATTTACTTATCGAGTAAGATTTTAGTCTATCAGAACGATATCGTATGTAACAATTTTTGCAGTAAGCTCTTACCATGGTAAGAGTCGTCGCTCTCACTTACCAGGTAAAACTCATGGTCTTTGTCTCGCTCTTACCGGGTAAGATTCTTAGTTCTTACCATATTCATCTGGTGAGGTAACGCGACTTGGTAAAAGTTTGGCCCAGGTAAGTGTTTGATAAACGACCCCTTAATCATTTGAAATGATAAAAAAAAATAGTTCATACACTTGACCATTATGGAAAGTTTAGTTCGGTTTTTTTTTAAATTGATTCCTTGAGTTAAATGATCATTTTCTTCATTTAAATTAGTCTCTTAACTATATCTCTCCCGGGTTGATCCAAATGTCACTACTTCTGCTATATATTACAGACCTAGTTAAAGATCAAAAATTCAACACATAAATGTAATTGCGACGTTCAGATATGCAATTGTGATGGGCCAGTACCGCAATTACAACGAGCCAGGTCCACAATTGCGACGGTTAATTGGTTGAATTTGACATTTTTTTGTTTTTTAGCTTAATCCGTAACTTGAATATTATAAAAATAATGACATTTGGATCAATCCAAAAAAAATATAATTAAAATATCAATTTGAACAAGAGAAATTAGCTCAAAAATGACTATTTTTGAGCTAATTTCTCTTTTCATATTTCTTTTTATAATATTCAAATTTATTTCCAAAAGTTAAGTCCTACCCAAGAGGGTACGTGTACCGTTGTACGTGTCTCGTGCTTGCAGTTAATTCACCACCTCCACCACACCAAGTAAGTTTTGGAAAGTACTTTTCTTTGTGTGTTTTCATTTTAATTTATTACATAATTGATTTCTGTGTTTTAATGAAACTTAAAGTGTGTTTGGTGTTATAGAATAAGACAGGACATGATAGAATAACTGTTTAATGTTTGTAAGATAAAATTAGCCAGAACAGAACAAGTAGAATGACCAATTTACTCATAATGAGTTGCTTATTTTAATTAATTTATGTAATTTATAATAGAATAATTATTTTTTATAACAAAATATATCATTTGAAAGTTTTCGTCAAAACAATTAAAATGACACCAAATAAAAAGTTTATATAGTTTCCAATTTTTATTTTATCTTTTTTCTACATTATGTTTTATTGTTAATAATATAATAAATTACATAAACTAATAAAAATATAGAAACCGTATAAACATAATATTTTGAGGACGGTAAAATAAAAATTTAAGAAACATAAAATACAATAAATAAAATTTAAAGAGTGAATAAAATGTAACAAATTGACCTATTTGATGTTTTAGAGGAGAATTTAAGTTTTATTTGGAGGTTATATTGGTATAATATAAGTCCGTTTCACCTTGTTCCACTATGTTCCTGTCTGTTCCACATAAAAGTCGTGTCAAACATGGGACAAAGATCTCTGTTCTGTTTTGTCTTGTCCTATTTAGTGTATCAAAAACACACCAAGTGATAATTAGTTTCAATCACAAAAATGATCTATGAAATTTACCATAAGTAGAAAATTTCCAAGTTTCAATAGCATGGTTAAAAATAATCATCAGAATATTTCCAACAGCTATGTTATTTTATAAACTTTGAAGTTAAAAAAAAGTTGTTTCAACAACTATGCTAAACTCTGCTCTAAAATAGAAAAAAAAAAAAAAAGAATGTAGAAATCTTCAAATTTTAAAAAGAAAAAATATAACATACATGTTAGAAATGCTCGATATAGATCAGATACATAAAGTGTAACATATTATTTAATAGTGCTTATATACAAGATTATACAAACCAAAAAACTGTAGATTTAAATAAGTATTGTTACTATAGTTTTTAAATAAATAAATAATATTAGAATTTTTATGTAATATAGTAATGTTTAGGGGCCGAAACCGTAAGGTTTACGAAGTACTCATGGGCCCTAACAAAACACTGCAAGGCGCAAGCAACTCGAAGCCCGTCGTCAAGTTAAAGTGCAAGTCTTGATGGCCGAAAACCGGTCACGGGCCTCAACAGTGCCAGTGATAATCGGTCCCGGCATAAATGGTTCTGGTCAAAAATACTAAGCCCAGTTAAGCATTCCTATAACCGGTTATGGTTAGTTGATCCTGGTCCCAGTGCCTTAATTTTTTTTTAATTTTTTAATAACAGATTTTTTAATACATTATAAAATTTGAAATTGAGTCACTCAAATACACTTCTATATAGTGTTTACAAAGGCAAAAAAAGAAAAAAAGAACGGTCATATAACGACTATATTTAAAAAAACTATTTTTTTTTTAAATCGGGTTAGGCCAGGCCGGCCCCATAACCAGTCACGGTTGGGCCGGTCCCTCGAAACCCTCCAAAACCATAATCGATCCCGGTCGGCAGCCCTATAACCGGTTCCGGGACAGGCCGATCCTTTTCCGGTCCTCTAGCGGTCCCGAGCTGGTTTCGCCATCACTACTAGTAAGGACCCCTGGAATAGTCGTGGTCAAAGCCCAAGAAGAGGAAGCAGTCATTTGGAGATCTTGACCGAGTTCAATCTACATCCCCCCGGGCCCCCCAATAAACCTGGAGTTATGGACGAGAGCATACAAGAATCGGGGGATGTCATCTCAGACAAACAAGAAATCTCAAAAAATTAAGAATCCATCATTAGCAATTTCATTTGCACATATTTTATTTTACGTAGTTTAAGCTCTAATCGTGTATTAGAACCATAAACTGTGTCGTCGGTGACTACACCACCCATATTCATTCAACAAATGGATCGGTGACTCGAAGTCTCCTACTGTTCTTTTTTCGTCTTTAGGATTTTTCGAGTCACCAAATTATACGTGTGATTTATTTTACGCATTTACATTTCAAATCATCCGTTTACCACTTACTTATTTTCATATTTTCTTATCATTGGAACTGAAGTTGGATTTTGACTAAAATATTGAAATCCTGTCAAAACAACTAATAATTTCAGTAGATGTATTTATTTA
Organism: Cynara cardunculus var. scolymus; assembly: GCF_001531365.2. NCBI lineage: Eukaryota > Viridiplantae > Streptophyta > Magnoliopsida > Asterales > Asteraceae > Cynara > Cynara cardunculus. Next base: position 25,081,067 of record NC_037537.1, read on the forward strand.
TCTGAATATGGTCGGAATTTATTCTGTTTGGAACTTCATAAGATAAATATGTTGTTCATCGTTCAACATACGATAACTATATCTAAAATATTAAAATACAGGTATTTTGAAATATTCCGTCTTGAGGTTCTCAGACCAACGCTAATTTGAAACAAAATTAGAACATCACCTGTAAACACCAAAGTTTTATTTCACGTAATTAAATAACACAATATCGCTAAAGTAAAACAAAATTAGTGTTGTTTGAAAATGTAAAAACAAAACAAAGTTGATGTGAAATGTGATGTGAAAGTGAAACACTAAAATATTCATTCATGTTGTGAAACAACATAATATCGTTAATGTTTAACAATAAATTGTTGTTTTAGAAGGTGAAACAATGTAATGTTGTTCTACAATTTGAAAACAAAACAAAAGTTGACATGAAATGAGATGTGAAGCACTAAAATGTTGTTTCATATTGTGAAACAACACAATGTTTCACAGATGAAACAATGTAGATTGATTAATCTATGTAATTTATTAAAGTATAAGAAACAATATTTTCTATGAGATTTTATATATTTTCTGTGTTTTGATTAATCTATGTAACTTATTAAAGTATAAGAAACAATATTTATATATATATATATATATATATATATATATATATATATAG
>NC_037537.1:25082149-25084253 GCF_001531365.2 Cynara cardunculus var. scolymus
TATATATATATATATATATATATATATATATCATCGATCAAATGCAAATCATCCATATTTGTACAAACCGTGCAAACCATCCTCATCCGTCGATTTCATTGTTTAATCTTATGAAATTTTTTCATGAAATTGTTTCATATAATACTTTTTTAATGAAGTTGTTTCATATAATACTTATGAAACTGTTTTATGTATCTCTCTAAAATTAATATAATGAAGATGATAACATCCATAATTAACACTTTACACAACAAAAATGATTAATCAACCTCTCATAATTACAAAAAATGAACAAAATAAAAAATTATGATTGGTTGAATGAAGTTTGTACGGTTTGTATAAATAACGTGGCTTGCAAATTAAACCTACTCTCTCTATATATATATGTGTATATATATATATATATATATATATATAATTGTAAAATGACCTTTTTACCCTCATAGTTGACGGTGAAGATAAGGCAAATGCTAATATGAGAGACAAAACCGAAAAAAATGCAAACATTAAGGGGTTGTTTATCAAACATTTATTGTATAAGCGCTTATTGTGTATCAGTCACCAAGGATTACTCTGTAAGTGCTCACTGAGTAAAATACGCTTACATAATAATCTGTTTTAATGGCCGAGAATGTTAGTCGACAAGATAAGCGATAATAGTGATCTTGTTAGTGAGCGCTTACACGTTAAGCGTTTGATAAACGATTCCTAAAACTTATCATGTAATAAATAAATTAAATTGACCAAATCTATAACTTTTAAAGCATACCAAAAAGACCATATCCATAACTTAATCAAAATACAAGGCTGACAAGTATATTCATTTAGTAACCCTAAATATTTAAAAAACCTAATTACTGGATTTTAAAATATTTAAGATTTCTAACTGAACCTGCAAGTAAATCTAATCATTATTAGAATATTATATATATATATATATATATATATGTATATAATCGTCTAAAACATGGTTTATATGCTTAAAGTAAACCCAAAAGAGCCACTAAGCCGAAAACAGTGGAAGCCGATTATGGAACTGAAGCCGACCGGAGGCTACCGCCGTTGCTATGACGGCTAGAAGCTAGAGGACTACGGTTGGCACCGGCTGCATACACAGGGATAACAGCACCTCCACCTTTAACCCTTGCACTGCCACCCCTACCACCACCACCGCCGCCGCCACGTCTATCGAAGAAAATCAAACCGGAGTTTGCTTGCAGATTAATCGAAGATGCTTGAAGATGATAAACAGGGTAAATCAGCAACAATACCAAAATCAACATCATCTTCGTATTCTTGGAGATATCCATCTGCATTTGATTTGTTCGAAATTGAAAGGAAAAATGGAAAATTTATGGGTGATTAATTAGGAATCAGTAAAATGGGACCGATTGCAAAAGGTTTGTGATCAAGGTCGGTAGAATCGGATCCTCCCTTGCTGTCGCCGTCGATGCTAGTTGGTCGTTAGGTAAAATGGCTTTGCAACTGTACAAGCATCGTTTCTAAATCAGTTATATTAATGAGCAGACTAAAAAAGAAGTTTGAAGCGATCTTGTCATGCTACTGTAGAGGTGTTTGCAAGTGACTACAATCGAGCACCCAATACCAGCGATGAATAGCAAGGCTACTCCAAATTACACGAATCTTGGATTAGTTTACATTTCCCAATGGCTTTAGTAGATCACAGACAGTTCTTGAATTTGTAGAACAAACCTATATTTTACCAACATGTCCTTAAAATAAAACATAATTTTGTTCTAAAACATCACATACATCTTCTTCTTTAAATTCTATTTATTGTATTTTGTTCATTTTTTACTTTTACTTTACTGTTCTCAAGATATTATTTTTATACGTTTTTATATTTTTTGGCTAATTTATATAATTTATAAAATATTAATATAGAAAAGTGTAAAAATAAATTTGAAAATTACAATAACCTTCATATTATGGTGTCATTTAATTTGACAAAAGTTTTCTAATGAAACTGTTTCATGTACCACTTAATGAAATTTTAATGAAACTGTTTCATGTATTTCTCTAAAATTAAAATAATGAAAATGATAATATCCATGATTAACACCCTCCACAATAAAAATGGTTA
>NC_037537.1:25085868-25122755 GCF_001531365.2 Cynara cardunculus var. scolymus
AATATATATATATATATATATATATATATATATATATATATATATATATATACATCTCTTTTCTTGGTCTTTATCTTCAATGTGTTAACCATCTAGACCATGAAGAAACCGTTTCAAATTCAAACAAAAATCAACATAAAATCAACAACATTACAATCAAAGTCTTGCAAATTTAAACTATTTAAATTTTAATTAAAAAAATTCCTCGATGAGATTATGTTAAATATAATATTTAATTTAACTGAACAATAATTAGATACTTAAAAACGATGATTTATTGACCTATTTCATTACAACAATTGATTTTACAGAACACCTAAAAGCAACGTCCTGAAAAGATCATTTTAAGACTAAAGTTTATAAAGACCAAACCAAAAAGCGTCCTAAAAAACCTGTTAAAAACGCCTAAAAATGTCCTATAAACCTATTGTAACGCTTTTAGATAGGACATTTTATAGTTTGATCCTATAAACCTAGGTTCTATAAACTATTATATTATGACGCTTAGACAATATATGTGTCCTACAAAGCCAATTTTGTTATAATGTTTCCTACCTATACGTGATTTCAGAGATAATTTTTGTACTTAGAAAAATGCTATGAGAGATTCGCATCGAGACATAGTTATAGTAAAATTTACATCATCGTCTATATCATCAAATTGATGAATGTAAACATGCCGTTCATTTTCAACGATCATTTTATGCATGATTATATATGTTCTCATTATTTCTCCAGTTATCTTCTTGAACTACATACTTGTTGGCCCACAAATAATACTGAACCGTGGTTTGAGTACCCAAAAACTCAATACTGAGAAAGAAAAAAATACAGACGCTATGAGAATTCCATACACCATTTGTGGAAACAGAAAAACAAAAGAATAAATGAGAAAATCAAAAACTGTTCATGAAATTGATGGAAATGGATCCAATAACAATGACCGAATCACAAAACCCGTGCTCAAAAATATATTTTTTTCTGGGCACAGGTTTTGGCGGTAAAAGAATAAAATTGACTCAAGCAGGGTTTTCTGTAACGTGTAGAGCACGTTATAAAGAATTAATAGGACAGTTGGATATTCGAGAGAGAAAAACTCGTTAATTTGAAGAATTGGCCAATTTTCTCATCCCCACAATTAAGAATGTTCCATAAAACAGTTAAGAATGTTCCATAAAAGGCATCTATGTAACCTCAATTATAGGGGTGCTCATGGGTTGGGTTGATCGGGTTGAGGACATTTGACAACCCAACCCAATGCTTGCGGTTTGGAAAAATCTTAACCCAACCCAACCCAAACCAAAGTGCAACCCAACCCAACCCAACCCGTACGGGTTGGTCGGGTTAGTCGGGTTGGTCGGGTTGATACTTTGGTATATTAAAATATTCTTCTAACCTTGAATATGTTATTTCTCTACTTATAATTTCTTTTTTATCATCAACCATTTGATACAACTTATTCATATTTCTTACGTATATCACATTHAGTTAATTTTCTCAATTTACATATATATGTTCACAGTTACTGAATGAGTTATATAGAGATATGAATAGATTGAAAATATGTGTATATGAAAAGCATACATGATAATGTAATTGTCTAATGTATATATTAATAGAAATTGAACAATCATATTAAATCCAATAAATAAAATGATATCGGGTTCATCGGGTTGGGTTGGGTTCAAATAATAGTAACCCATTATCAACCCAATACCTACGGTTTGACAATTTTACAACTCGATTAGACATCGGGTTGCTTCGGGTTAGGTTATTTTGCGTTGGGTTGGGTTGGGTTGATCGGGTTGGTCGGGTTAGTCGGGTTTTTGAGCACCCCTACTCAATTATATGACCAATCATATATACCATTTTTTATTTTATCAGAAAAATTCTCTTAGGACCTATTTTAACAAATGAATTAATTAAGTCACATTCTGAAAAGATGAATAAACAGGTTTATATAAAAAAAATGCTATAAATATTCCGAAAGAGGCTATAATGACTGAAAAAACTACATCTTTACAAAATTCGTACCTTCTATTGAATTGTTTAATTTTTTATGTAAAGATAATGAATCATGTGCAATGCTTTATGAAACAAGGTGCATGTGCTTAGAGCGTGAATGAATTCTTATCGTAATCGTTAAGAATTAGATTCTTCCGTCATTGGAAGTATTAAAACGAAAGAATAAATGAGAAAAAATGGAAAAACGTTCATGAAATTGATGGAAATGGATGACATTACAGTGACTGAACCATTAAGATAATAAATCATGTGCAAGGCTTTATGAAACAAGATGCATATACTTAGAGTGTGAAGGAATTCTCGTCATAATTGTTAATCGTTAGATTCTTTTGTCGTTGAAAGTATTCTCATTTTTTTTATTAACCTGGATATCCAACCCGCTATGTGAGCTGACTAATCCCAGGACGACCATCTGCTTTGCAGATAACCCGGAGTCACCGCATTTGAACATCCGTAGTCACAAGGGGAGTTTTATTCCTCCTTGTATTTGAACTTGGGACCTCCAGGTACTTTTGACCTTTGAAGCCAAGCTCTAACCAATCAGGCACCACCCTTGTGGTTAAATATTCTTATTTTATATGCAATGACAACTAGTTGGATCATGGAGGATCAATAATTAGAGATAGTCTTTTGAAGACGACGATGAATCATACGTCCCCGTTCACTTAGCATGACAAAAAAGTGTATGCAACATACATTAACTTGACGTATTTTCGTCCTGATACGAAGATACAAGACGTATCATTGATATGCTTCCTTATAGAGTTGGGTATGCGGGAATTCCATAGGGTTTAATTTGAGCATTCACGTACCAAACACATTGTAGGATGTGTTTTTTTAATATATATATATATATATATATAATACTTATATACGGCGAAATAAACTCACACACACTTTTTTATTTTTTACTATACTTGAACCCTTGACCTTAAAAAATGTTGAGTTACAAGGTACCCTTAGGTCAAAATTATTCATATTTCTGTTCGATGAAGCTTTTTAATCAGACCAGTTATCGCTGAGAAAAGGTGTTTTGTTCCGTCATCAAATAAAATAAATAGTTAAAACCTTGGGGGATTTGGTTCGCATAATGTTTTTAGATGTAATGGAATGTATCAAAGTAATTTGACTTTTAAGGAATTGCAATGAAATCTTATCAGGTTTGACCACATGTTTGGTGACAGACATTGGAATGGAATATGTTAAAGGAATTAGAATATGTCTGTTTGATTTACATAATGTAGCTTTAGAATCGGAAGTATTCGTAAATGACCAAAATACCCTTTCTTGAAAATTTTGAAACCGAAATCCAACTATTGTGTTTCAGATCGGTGGAGGTCAGCGGTGATTAGGATCAGTGGTAATCCACGGTGGTTCAGATCGGCGATGGTCGGCAGTGGTTCAGATTAGTGGTGGTCGGTCGTGGTTGATGGTGGTTCAGATCAATTGTGGTCAACGGTGATGGTTGGTGGTGATCCAGATCGATAGTGGTTGGCAGTTGTTCAAATCGGCGATGATTTAGATCGGCGGCAGCGGCGGCGGCGGTGGTGGCAGTGGTGGTGGTGGTGAATATGCAGTTATAAATAATCCAGCCAAAGTAATAGGACAATTTTATTTTATTCCTCCGAATAGAACATGGCCATATGAGTTCGGATACCGTCAAGGGCAAAAATGTAAATATTGTAAATTAATGAGCCAAAAACAAACATCATTTATCATCTTCTCCTACTTAATCCCTCCCACTTGATCAACAACCCCATTGAAACCCGATCACCGCTCCAAACCTTTTTTCTCTCTTCGACGAACCCTTCACCTCTCTTTATTTAGCCGAGCTCGAGCTCTCACTGCAAACCATGCCACTATAAAAGTCCCCTCAAACAAACCTAAAAAACACAAACCAGAAGCAAATATGTGCCCCGAGCTCCTCCAAACCCTTATCTATGTGTATAGCATCGAACAGTTGTAGATTTTTTATTTGGGGTTTGTAATTAGGGATCAGACGGTTCCCACAAGATATATGAGCTATGTATTAATATTATAATTATATTAAATAAATTAAAAGTAAAGAAATTTTGTAAAATAAATAAAATAGTGAAATTGACCATGTTATCCGGGTACTTATGGGAGCCCAACGTAAAAATCCATGAAAAAATGTGTACTGTTATAGGATAAATATGTCATCATCTAAAAGATATGACGATCTAGATAAATATAAATATATTAGAGATAGATTATAACTAATATTTATCGTGACTATGTACTTGTATCACATCACTGTTTAAAGAGCTTTTAAATAATGAAAATAACATATTCATTCTCTCCGTTCTATTGTTGTTTTCTGTTAATTATTTTATAACATGTTATCAGCACCTAAACTTAAATTATAAAAACAAAAATAACAATAAATTACAAAATACAAGAACAAAAATCACCTTTTTTTAACAAACCAAAAGACAGAAGATATCAATACTATATTATAAAGCATTTGATAAAAACTCTTAAAAACTTTTTTATGCATAAAATACTGTTTATTGATGTATATTACTTAAAATTCAAAATTACAAATAAATTGTGTATAAGTACAACTTATTAAAGCTCTATGTTTGAATTCATGTAACTAACTGTGGATAAACATAATAAAATATCAAATAGAGAATAAACATCTCATTTTAAAATATAAAAAATCTAAAATATTTTTAGGATAATTATTGAGTTCAAACAGAATACTTAATTATTATCTTTATAAAAAAATATTATTAAACCTAAATTAAGTTACTTCGTTACATTAAATTATATTATAATAAAAATTTTGAATTAAAAAAAACAAACAAGAAATTTAATTAGTTAATTTGATACTATTATTGATATATTTTTTGCAAATTTTATATGATATTTTTAAATTTGTAATTTATTCAAAAATAAAAACATTATCGTTTTTTAAAACAACATAAAATCATATTATATCGATATAGATAAAAAAATAAAATGAAACATTAAAATAAAAATATATATCGATATATTGCACGGGTATAATTCTAGTTTACTTTAATAATAATAATAATAATAATAATAATAATAATAATATATTTTAATTTGGAAATTTGCAACGTCAAACCGCAACCACATCATTTCATATCCTACCACAAAAATAATCAGTGGAAGAAACAGAAACAGAAACCGCCGTCTGGGTCAAAATGGTCACTTGGAGCTGGACCTCCGCCGTGGTCGGAGCAGCGACGGCGGCCGCCACCGCGGCGCTGTTGTCGGCGAAGCCCAAAGACCCAACGTTCCACCTGGTCTCAATCAACATCACTTCCTTCAAACTCAGCATCCCTTTAATCGACGCCGAGGTCGTCCTCACCGTCCACGTCACCAACCCTAACGCCGTCCCCATCCACTATTCCTCCACCGAGATGTCCATTTTTTACGCCGGAACTTTGCTCGGCACCGCCCAGGTCTCCGCCGGATCTCAGCCCCCACGGTCATGCCAGCTCCTCCACCTTCCGGCACGGCTGAGCAGCAAGGAGTTAGCTCTTCACGCGATGCAGGTGGTGGCGGACGTCGGGAAACGGGAGATGGTGTTGGATGCGACGGTGGATATCGAAGGAGTGGCGAGGGTGGGGTGGTGGGGACATAGGTTTAAGGTGCACGTAGATAGTCACGTGATAGTTGATCCTGTGTTTCTTGATGTCATTGAGCAGGAAAATAAGTCGGATTTGGACTTGTTTGTTACTTAATAAAATCATTAATTTGTTGTGGTTTTTTATATTTTATCAGTTATTTTTTTTTCGATTCAATTTTTTAAAAAGATAACAAGAAATGAAAATTATAATATATATATATATATATATAACATCTTATAAACCAAATTTATCAAAAGGCTTAAAAATAATTTTTAATATACAAAATACTATACATTTATGCACAAAGTCTTAAAAACAACTCATAATGCATTAAGTACTACTACTTTATGCATTCAATTTTAAATTATCTTAATATACAATTAAAATTATGCATAGTACAAGTTATCAATGTACATTATTGCTTTTTCTTTTCATGTTCCCAAAATACTTTTGACATCTTTCACTTATGATTTCACCCTCTCATACCTCTATGTCTTCTCCCCATCTCCCAATATGAGATTCAAACTGATATTCACCATGAGTTATTAAAAGTTATTCCATTCATTTCCCATTCAATTGTCTTAGAACTCTCGGTTTCGCTCGCGATCTTTTGATTCTTTGCTTTTGGTGTAAATCGAAAACATTTGTGGATTCGTTTAAATATGTTGGATTTTAAACTGCCATACAATTTTTTTCATCGATAGACTGTAATTTGAACCGTAACTCTTATTTATTCAAATTGTATTAATATGTAAAGGCCAAGTGTAACTTATATCATCATTAGATTATTCTCTAATAAAACCAGTGAAACTTCAAAATCGTTAAAATTCACGGCTCTCCTCGCATTGTATGGGTACACAACTAGTATATATATATAGTATTGAAGAGAAATAGTGTAAGTCTTGACTGATATAAAACAGTATTACTATTTCTATGAATAGAATGGTTATAATTTTGGTTTACAGTACTTGCAATTTTGTTGAATAACATTTGTGATGATTGAATAGAAGTTGGTAAGCTTTTGAAGTAACACGTAGTTTTCGGAGAGGTTACTGTATAATCCACAGGTTTTTATGAGAATAGTCGTTTTATTCTTTAGGTAAAAATAAAGTCTGTATACATCTTATCCTGCTTTTTGTTAAGATATACTAAATAAGTTTGGGTTGGTTTAGTAAACATGGATGAGTCATGTCCATTAAAAACCCTTTTTGTGGATTGGTCAAAGTTGGCATGAGGAATTTGGTGTTGATGACCAAAGCATTGTCGACTAAAAAGAGATTATACAGGGGACCTTTTTTATCCTTCCGCGCTAACAATTATATATATATATATACTTGGGATTATGTGAAATTAAAGGTTTTTCGTGAGACTCGTAAGACCAATTCTCAACCCTTGGATTAGATCTACAATCTGAACATTCATAATCACAAAATTGCCACGAGACTTCTCAATAATCACAAAATTGCCACCGTACAACTTTAGACCATTAGATCATTAGCTTATAAAGTTGATCAATGAACATAAATAGGTCTTACGGGCCTCACGAAAAACCATTAGTCTCACGTGAACCCAACCCTATATATATATATATATATATATATATATATACACACACACACACACACATACACACACACCCACTTGGGATCATGTGAGACCAACTTGTTTTCATGAGACTCGTGAGACTACCTTTTTACAATTGAAACTTCAAAGCAAAACACTGTAAATATGTGAAGGTTACCTTCACAATGTTTTTGCTGTGAATGTTCGAATTTTTTTTTACTTTCACAGGATTTTGCTGTAAAGTTTCAAGTGTAAAAAGATGATCTCACAGGTCTCAAGAAAACAGGTTAATCTCACGTGAATCCAACCCTATATATGTATGTATATATTTTATGAAATTTTTGTTTTTTAATAATAAAACATGTTTTAATGACAAATATTTGTCAAAAAAGATCATATAATTAAAAGTGTTCCAAAGTGAGATTTTGAAATGGGCCCTCAAAGTTTTTGGGTCATAAAACTTCAACACAATTATTCTCTCTTTTAGACTAATCAAAGTCATCAATTTTCAACATTTAAAATATGTCTATTTAAATAAATTTCATATCTTACTTTTATCATTTTAAAATATTTTTGTTATTTTAATTTATAATATTTTTAATATAATAAATGTTATAAACTTTTATATTTTGTTTTAATAATACCATTCCATTTAATCTAGAATCTTGATACTTTTGTTATCTACAATCCTGATAATTTTAGTGAACAGGACCTTTTAAAGATGTCTACTCTAAATAAACAATATTGCAGAAGCAATTCATAAAACAAAAACGACGATCAAATGTGCGACCAAGCAACAATATATCACTTTTTTACTCGGGGACTGTTTATTAAACGCGTATCAACAAAAGTCATCACCTTCACTTATGCTTACCTTATTTTCGGTTATCAAAATGAATTGTTTGTAAGCATCTTTGTCCAGTAAGAGTCTGCTCTCTTACTTGACGGATAAGATTTTAAGTCATTGATATGCTCACCCAATAAAGTAAATGACGTCCAGTAAACGCTTATCTGGTAAGCGTTTAATAAATAATCCCTAATTATTTTATATTCGTAATACTTCCAAAAAAGTGATTGGAAAAAGAGGTCAAAAATCTTGACTAATCCCATTAGGATTACGAGTTTGCTTCTGTTTCCTTTTTTCCACATCCGGCTTCTCCTTTAATAGACAATAATTGTATATGATTTTTACCATTGTGTTATGAACAAATTAAATTAAAATTAACTAACCCAGGACCCGTTTACCTACTCGATAAACGCTAACCAGTAAAATTCAACACTGTCACTTATTTTATCAAGCAAGATTTTAGATCATCAAAACAACATTGTATATAACAATTTACTATATAACTGATAATCGGGTAAGAGTAGTTACCCTCACTTATCATCAACCATATTTTATCTTGTTTAAAACTTTGTATTAGTTTTCAAATCATTAAACATTATAAATTTAGACTTTATTTGCGCATCAATCATATTTTATTTGTTTCTACACATTCATAATTTACAAGTTTGAAAACAAAACAAATACTATTTTCCAACCAAGAAAATTTGGTATAAAGTAAACTTGATTAATACATAATACAATATAAAATTTATAAGTTGATTAATATACAGCATAAAAAACATGATATAGTAGTACCATGTTCGTTCCTAATAAATGTTGGGTTTCTTGAGTACAAAACTTTTCTTTTTTTAACAAGAGAAACCGATCAAAATAGCTAATTTCCCCAATCAAATTTATTTTTTAACCATTTTTTCAATCAAAATCTCATTTTAGCCAAAGTTTAAGTAAATGCTCTGCGCATCCGTAAACCTTATTTTCATATTTAAAAAATATATATATATATATATATATATATATATGTCTTAACACAAATTTGCGTAAAGAAACTTTTTTTATTACCTGGATATCCAACCCGCTATGCGAGCTAACTAATTACAGGACGACCACCTGCTTTGCAGATAGCCCGGAGTCACCGCATTTGAACCTCCATGGCCACAATGAGATTTTTATTTCTCCTTGGATTTGAACCTAGGACCTCCTGGTACTTTTGACCTTTGGAGCCAAGCTCAAACCAATCAGACACCACCATTGTAGTTAAGAAACTTTTTTTTTTCCTTTTGACTAAAATGGGAATTCAATACCAAAATAGCTAAGGGACCGTTTATCAAACACTTACTCGACTAAGCGATTACCAAATCACATTACCTTACTCGATGTATATAACAAGAACCAAGAATGTTACCAGGTAAGAGCAAAGGCAGGGATAAGAGTCTTACCCGGTAAATGAGGGTCGTCGTCTCTTACCACGTTTAGCGCTTACCAAATAATTTGTTGCATACAATACCGTTTTTGTAGACTAAAATCTTACCCGGTAAGTAAGTGCTAATATCAAAATTTTCCGGTAAACGTGTTGTAAACTGCCCCTAGAAAAAGAAACTTGGTCGAAAAAGATTGGGTTTTTTGGTCAATTTTCCTTTTAATAATTGTAAATCAAAATAAAAGGTTTTCATATTTATTATAAAAAAAAAAAAAAAAAACTTATCTTACTCAAATGATAACAAATATCTCCACCATATAAATTTGTGACCACCAATATTTTAACCAAATCTCCATCTCCTCCAAAACCTCAAAACCCTACACCTACTCCCCTATTTAATTGCATCACCCTCCCCTTCCCAACATTGACTTTTATGAATTGGTCTTCTTCTCTCTCTACTTTCTCTCTCTAAACCATTCTCTCTCCCTCAAACAAATCTCTTGTGTTTTTGTATTAGTTTTGTAATTCATATAATAATAATATAACCATCATCTTTTAGGGGGAAAAAAGCCAACAAAAACCAGACAAAACAATGGCTGCTTGTGGAAGCCTTCAACACATCTTTGATAATAAGCCATTAGACCCCCCACCACCTCTTCTTCATCCCCTCTCTTCATGTAAACACATCAATTCTCTCGAAGCCCCGCCCACCGACATGTTTTCGGGATTCAATCTCGGAAAGAAACCCGACTCCGTTCCGTCCTCACCGGATCATCATCACCGCAGCATCAGCCTTTCGTCAGCAAATTCAGAAAGCTTATCGGAAGCTCTCGGTTTCGAGAGCTTCGACGATATAGAAGAGCTCCCTGATGATGAATGGGAACAACAACAACAACAACAACAACAACAACAACAACAAAGTTTTGGAACGACAACGAAACATGCGAAATCGGAGGTCTTGGGGGAGACGAAGAGGTCGAGGATTAGCGGGAAGGAAATCCCACCACCGATTTCGTCCATCGGGAGGAGGGTGTGCTTTGAATCTTATCGATATAATGGCAGACTCATTCTTAAGGAGGTAAAGATCCCAGCACAAGAACTCCTGCATGCATACAGAGAAGACGGACGACTGAAACTGCAATTTATTCAGTTTGATGATGAACGAGAGGTCAAGAGGGAAAACCGAGAAAAATTCGGTAACGACAATGACGGGAAAAATGTGATTAGAGAAGACTCACCATAAGCAGCAGCAGCAGCAGCAGGCTTAATCATATGCCAATTTGTAAAGTTCTAAATCTTTTCTTGAAAAATAACTAGAGTGATATAGGAAGTGAATTTTATACCTTATTGTTTTAGATAGTAATTTCATTCTCTAAGATAACTAGTGCTCTTATGAGCTGAATGATACTTACAACCTGTATATATATACACACACATACATACATACATACATACATACAATATGCATATACATATATATATATATATACATATATGCATACATGTTCATCTTCAAACCAAATTTCCTTCTTTCCTAAGCATTTTGTTCACAAGTCCAGATGTAATAAAAGTTCCATAGCTTCTCTCTCTGTAACTTAAAAAATCTAGGTAGATACTTCCAGTACAATCTTCTATCCTTTTTAAGAATGCTTCCCAACCCTTGGATCTTTCTTTTTTTATAATAAAAGTAACATTTCTATTCATGTATTCTTTACTTTACACATTTTTTCTTATTAACCTGGATATCCAACCCACTATGTGAGCCGACTGATCTCAGGGCGACCACCTGCTTTACAGATAGCTCGGAGTCACCGCATTTGAACCTCCGTGGCCACAAGGGGATTTTTATTCCTCCTTGGATTTGAACTTGGGACCTCCTGGTACTTTTGACCTTTGGAGCCAAGCTCAAACCAATCAGGCACCACCCTTGTAGTTTACTTTACACATTTTGGGATCAAGGGTAAGTAGTTGTTTCACTTGTGTATGATATTGTATCATCTATTCGTTTAAAAAGAGCTTTATAACTAACTACTCTAGGCTCAAAGGCATACTTGTGAGGTTCCTAACCTAACCTACTTTCTAAGAGATTTCAGATATAATATATATAAGGTTGGGTTCCCATGAGAAATGTCATTTTTGTGAGAACTATGAGAAATATAACCTTCACATATACCCTTATATTGTTGTGAAGGTGACAAGACCTGAATGTGTACCTTCACCGGTTTATATATATAGGGGACCTTCTTTTGAGAACTTTAATTCGTGAGATTTATGAGAAACGGTGCATCATGTGCTATTTCATATGATTTTTTTTCATCTATGGTTGGATTATAGTGTAATCATTAACATATATTTGTTCCACAATGTGTTTCTTTCACATGTACTCGGTTCACAGTGTGAACCTTTTTGGCGTGTTTGTGAAACAAAACGTACACGTTAAAAAGTTTCATATTGTGAACCGAATACATATGAAACAAGCACACTGTGAAACAAAAATATGTTAATCAATACATTAAATACTATACTTAGATGGAAATAAATCATGTCAAACAAAACTGTAAAGTATAAGTTCTCACAGATCTCACAAATTTTGGAGTTCTCAAATGATTAAACCTCTATATACATACACCTTTAAATTCAAATATAAAGCTATAACATGAAAAAATAGATATAATGAAATATGAGGTCAATAAATCCGTAGATGCCTGTAAGGTTTTCGCCAAATGACAAGTACAAGTAAACATGAACAAGGTACAACTCAAGAATCTATCTAAACAAGGACTAGCATCAAATCCCTAGGTTTTCTGTGATCATAAAGAACCATACCAGAAGCAATGATCGTTACATATGATCTTGAAAGCAACGTGTTTAAGTTTTTATACCACATGTTATGTTATGAGGAAAGGCTTGGGGACCAACTTTAGGATCTTTATGATGTTTTCTCCACGTATCTTTAGGTGCATGCGTTTAGGGAGATTCCAAAACAAGCAAATCACTACAAGACCCGTGAAAACATTTCTCTAAATTACAAATATCATGCAGACAGACTGAAAAGAACCAGCTACAGGAATGATTACGGTAAAAAATCCTAGTTCCTAGCAACATGTTGAAACCAATTACCAAGGACAATTAACAAAAAAAAAAATCTTTTGGTAACCCAAGGTGTCGGGGAGAGTTTGCACGCACCCTAATCCCATGGGACCCTGGAGATATCAGATAACTATAAAAATCCCCAGTGGTCCAGAGGAGACTCGAATTGGTGACCTATAGGGAGGAGCCCCAAAGCATGGTCTTTATTTGTCAGTTGAGCTGGCGACCTATGCGGAGGAACAGTAGTCAAATGGAAGTCAAAGTGCAATCACCTAAACAAGTCAAGAAAAGAGTTGCCCATATCTTCAGATATTTCTTAAATCACGAGAAGTGATGGCATAGATCTTATGTTGAGTTATCTGGTGCAACAACTTCATCAAAAAGTCATGGTATGTAATAAATTAGCCAGCAGTAGATGAGCATGTGTAGCAATTTAAGGCATTCAGCCTGTGATGTGAGACCCACATGAAGATATAGACATATACCTAGACGCCCAGGTGGGCAGGCATGGTCACTGGAGAAAGCAGGGTGTGTGTTATGAGGGGTATCATAGACAATAAAATAAAGGATGATACCAACCAAAAAGGTGAAACTTTTGCTGTCCGTCTACTAGTTCGAACTCAGGAGCTCAATTTAAGACGAGCAAGCTCCAACAACTTGAGCAAGCCCAGTTGGGCACCCGTAGAATGTTGGAGACTGGACCATCAAACTTGTGAGAGAACCGCGTCCGCATCAGTTGAAGTGAAGGTCTGCTTGCACAGAGATGGTGATTCGATCTTATATGTTGGAACCTCCTCCCTCTCTATAAGGGCACTTTTGGAGAGTAATCTGATCGGATTCTGCATATCTCACATAGGGGCTGTTTGGTTGGTTTTTCATTAAGTCCTGTATGGATAAAGCTGTTTGTGTGGATTAATCTGTCTATAATTGATTGGGAAGGTTTTTGTTTGGGAGGGTTTTTCCATTGACGGAAGGAGTGCATTTTTTAATTAGGAGGGGCATATTTGACTAAAAACTTGGCTTTCTACATAAAGCTCCCCCCTAAAAGCTTACTTAATAAGCCACTTTCTATATCATTAAGACACTACCAAACAGTCATGTATAGCTGACTGAATAAGCTGTGAGTTCCTTTAAGCTCATTAAGCGGCTAACAAACAGGCCCATAAAATGATATAGAGAATTGTAAAAGATACAAGTAGCCATATTAATCATATTTGACCACTCTGCAATAGAAACTCCCTAGTGCACACGTCACATGGTTGTGACACTGAAAAATATGTGGAACACAGCCTAAGGACCACTTTTTATACTTGGTTTAATTGAGAGGAAAATAAAATGGTCCACTTATCGAATGTCGATGGATCTTGGTGGTGCCTCAAACGGGACAGGACTCGATTGGACGGGCAAGAGTGCGGTAGAGGGTGAAAGAATTGTGGAAGGCATTAAGGTTTAATTTGACATGGGTAATTTAGTAATTCACCAATCTTGTCCGGTTGTCCCATCAACCATATTTTTGTTCCACCTATTTTAGCGGGACAAAAGAAATGCATTTTTATCCCATTCAGGTCATGTCCCATCTAATGTCACACCAAGCGTGTGGGACAAGAAGTTTTTGTACCGTCCCGTCCCATGCACCAAAGGCACCCTTACTGCCATGAACTTGTGAGGTTAGCTCAACTAGCAATAAGTCCTGGGCTTTTGGGGATTCTCCTCAGAGGTCAATGGTTCGAGTCCTGTAGGGCCACTGGGGATTTTCGCGGTTGTTCTCCAGGGACCAGGGCCCCTGGGATTAGTCGAGGTGCGCAAAAGCTGGCCCGGACACCCAAGGTTAACAAAAAAAACATAGTGTGTGTAGCATGTGCCGTGTTTCTTTGACCAAATAACCATGTTCAGACCCACCATCTAAGATGATGCTATTTATCATATTTAAAGCTCAAATATTTGGAGTATCATTATGACATGAGTTCATGTTCATGATTTCCTAGCAAGGTTAATCAGAACATGATGGCATTGTTATATAAATTCATTAAATAGATCAACTGAACTGGGAACCAACTAATCACGATGAAGGGTTGTGGCCATCTAAAGTCAAAAGCACCTTGTATAAGTCTGGGCGTCGATCACGAAATATTCCCCAGCTATGTCTCTTGGATTTAATTTTATCCAGATCAAACTCCGCTATGAGCACTGCTTCCTCTTTATCGTTAGCAACTGCAATAATTTCTCCGCTAGGTCCTGTTTTCACGGAATATTCAGTATTTAGTCATCAGGGTGGAAGGGTAACCATACAATCACCGTTGGAGGCTCAACAAACAAAAATAATTACCTGATATAAAGGAGTTGCCGTAGAATGTGATTGAACTATTACCATGTTCTGTCTGGATGACCTCCTTACCTATGCGATTTGATGCTACAAGAGGTACCTGAAACAATAAACATCAGACTTTTGAACCATATGCTAAAAGGAGAAAAATGTTGTAGCTCCACTTAGCATGCATGATCGACATATGCTATTAAGGGTGCATTTTGTAAGCATCTATGCGGACGAGACTGAACAAGACTGGACAGGCAAGAGTGAGGTAGGCGGGTGAAAGAATTCTGGAAGGTTTTAATTTGACATGGGTATTTAGTAATTTATCAATCTTGTAACATCTCCCTAATTTTTGTTCCACCTATTTATGAATGTTTAATCAGTAGGTAGCACTGTGCTGGACAATAAATGAGATCAACGAAATTGTAATATAAAATCAACTGGATGATTTAATGGGTATTGCGACCACGAATAGTCTTTAAACTGTCGAGTATTAACTCACTTCAAATAACTTAGCTTTTAATTGAAATTGACCCTACAACCACTACTGTGTAACAAATCAACAATGCTATAAGACCTGTTTTTCACCACAGCACCACAAGAAATTTCTTCAAGTAATGAAGAAAAGTTTATTTTGTTATGTCTATAAAGTAAACTTGGCCCATTTGTTAAAACTTTTACAAGGGAAAATTGACTAGCTTATTGATACTGTGAAGAGCTAGTTCATAGGATCAACATTTTTCAGATGTAGGCAGAAAAAACAGTGTTGCATATTATTAACTACTATCCACCTCATTTATCCACAAAAGAAGAACTGTTAGCAGACTCTGACCCAGTCAATCAGTTGTCAACGAGGCTCTTAGCAAAATATTTGGTCACTGAAGGCTACTCAGAAGCAGCTCAGGCACTTTCGAAGGAAATAAGGAAAAGAGAAAGAAAGAACAAATAAGTCATAGCGTTACACCATAATCAAGAGCAAGAGAGGTATATCAATTAATCACTCAGTTGTCAACAAAGCTTCAAGCAAAACATGAGGGCACAATACACTACTGAAAACTTGCAAGCAGCTTAGTCTTTTAGAGTGAAAAAGAAAAGAAAACAGAGAGCTCATACCAATTACTATCATAACCAGCTTAGTCTCTATTACTCTATTTTTTGAAATCAGAACAGTTATAGTTTAGTTTAACATTAGACATGACTCATGAGACTGTTCAGCGTTTACATTTTACTCACCAAATTAGCTCCAGCATGCCCTTGCATCACTCGCTTCCAGTGGTCCCGCGAATCAAGACCTTCATCTTGAGGTTCAGAACCAATAGCAGTAGGGTAAAACAATATCTCTGCACCTTGAAGAACCATGGCTCTGGCTGCCTCTGGAAACCACTGATCCCAGCATATTGCTGATAAAATTGCATTAGAATTATATAAGCTGCTACTTTTATACACAAGAAACATAAATTTATCTCCTTAATTGAAGCAACAGAAAGCAAGTGCATGTATCCCTTCAAAGAGACGAGTCCCAAGAAAGAAATGCATCTCCCTTTTGGAATTGATTCAACCAGAAGTTAATCAAAAGTTGATATCTGAAGATTGACATAAATTTGTACCCACGCCAATCTTTGCAAACTTAGTTTGGAACACCTGTGCACAGACAACAAGGTATTTATGGTAAGTACAAAATCAAAACCAGATCTTTTAGATTAAAGATACGACCTATATTAAACACACACTTTCAATTTTTAGTGTCATGCAGTTACTTTACTTCAAATTTGACAGGGACTTATTTAATATCTGATATAGAAATAATAACTACATTAAATTATACAAGGTGGATTGGATGGAGGATAACTGGTTAAAATGTGAAATTTTATCAGTTTTCAATCTGGAAAGTACTGTGATTGACATTTAAAAGTAAAAGCGAACATCTAATATGAGACAGGAGTATCAACGGTTCACCTTGAAGCCAGTGTCACCAGGATTAAAGTAGAACTTTTCCTCATATCCTGGAAAAAACAATGAACTGTTCATTCTAATCGCCCTAAATGGACAACAAGAGATTTAAGGTAATCTACTAAGCAGTACCATACCCGGTCCATCTGGGATATGAGATTTTCTATATAATCCAAGATCAGTTCCATCTGCATCGATTATGGCTATTGAGTTGTAATGTGCATTATTTGCCTCCTCAAAAAAGCTGACAGGTATAACAACTCCCAATTCCTTTGCAAGCGCTTGCATCCTGCAAAATATGTACTTAAGCTTAACTAAAAAGAAAATGCTCCTTGGCCGCAAAGCAAAACCATGAGATTTTATTCAGGTCAAGGAATTAGCAATCTAAAGCACTGATGTAATCATGTGAGCAAGTGATGTACAAATTTAAGTTATGACTACATCATGTGTAAACCTCAAAACAGTGGGATGTTCCTTGTAAGGTTTGGCTCGCTGAAAGAAGTCCTCCCTCTGTGCTTGACAAAAATAATATCCCTCAAATAGTTCCTGCAAGAAACCCACAAGAATCACATAAAGCCTGTAGGTATTGGATCTTGATAGTAGATCACAGGGTCAACCACTATTGAATCGTGAAGGTATATCACATGCACATGAAAGCTCCTATGAAGTCAAAATTCCAAGGTCAAGTTGCAAAAGTTGAGAAATAGCTCGCATGGAAATCAATAGAAGCGTTGACAAGTGCTGATTTAAACAACCAAAGGCAGTAGACTGGTAGTTCTTTTATTTGGCGATTTGTTGGACAGGCTTTTCTGTTCTTGGTTTTTCCCTCACTTCCTAATTTTGTTCTTTGTGAGCTTGTAGCTATCCCAATGAATTATCGTGGAGATCTATTCAGAACTACACCCGTGTAATGTTTTCTATCTCTTTTGTGTCCAAAAGATTGATTTTGATTCAAACAACTAAAATGAAGATTGGAGAGTCACATAGCATCTTTTAAGATAAAATATTGTACTCGTGAATAAAAAATGATTTTCACAAGGTTATGCAACAACATAGACATCCAGATGACAATGTTTTCCAAGATTCTTAATGGCACAATAAGTCCATGGCAAATTTAAAGTGGCGAAAAGTTCACAATTGGTGAACTAATATGAAACCACTCTATCGAGCTCAAAAGTTTAGAATTTACACATCAACACGAGAAAATTCAAATGCCAAGGAGGTGAAAACCAATAGATTTTTTGATTAATAGAACACCTTAAGAAGAGCAAATAAACCTCATTGTGTAGCGTTCTTTTTTGTTAAAATAAGCTATCAAGCAGCTAAATGTCATACAAATGTTCAATTCAGCAATCAGGAATTCACATATAAATTCTGGATTTCCTCTAATTCAGGAATCAAACCTGAATAAGGATGATATTAGCACCCTTCTCATGAGCAGATCTCACCAGCCTGCAATGCAAGACATTCTTTCAGACACAATAGATGTTGTATGGGTAAGAGGGGGGAGACTTGAAATCATTGAAACATGTTAAAATGCGAAGGGAAGGCTGCCTACAAATATTTCCCTCCAAAATCTCGTAAATGTAAGGAGCCTTGGTGCAACAGATCATTCAAAACTACCGCAATAAGAGTAGTAGAGTACTGATTATCAATAGGAGACATAGAACAAAACAAAGAAAATAATATAAATCATTCTTTACTAATATGATAACTTCCCTATAAACCAGAACCCAAAAGCGTCTAGAAGCTCCCGCCATTGGCTTATATAAACAAAAAGGAGTCGATCTACACTCATTACTAGTTCCTCCATCCCACAATGACACAGTTAACATACGATCTTTCTCTCCCTTACTTTTCAGGAATATCATTACAAATTCGAGAGTAATTATGAAGACTCGAGAATAATACCCAATTAACCTGTAGAATATCTGAAACTACAAGACAAATTTCTCCTTATAGAGGATAGGAACTATTGTTACAGGAGAAACCTTATTTTTAAAATATGCTATAACAAGTAGATATGGCATCCAACAACCAGAGATTGTAGTATTTATGTGATGGAAGCATGACCACTGGCAACCTTTCAAAAAGGTTGCTCACAAGGGGCTGGCAAGAAGACACTATTATTTGTTGCTTGATGAATATCAGCAATTTCGAAACTCTGTAACAGTCCAAATATCTTCACTAAATCAGTTGAAACTAAGCATACTGCAGCAAGATTGTCATAGTAATAACAATACTGTATCACTTTATGTTCAGAAGCACAGTGTTGAGGTATCATAGCGTGTCATGTAGAATTGCATTATAATTCCACTTTGACATTAGTCGTCGAACTTGTGTTTATCAACATTATAATAATTATTTATTATTCTGCAGTTTTTACATCAGTTTTACTACATTTATAAGGCTCATGATACCTTTTGATATAATTATTGATTTTCCTCAGAAGTGAAATATATTCATATCACGTTTAAAACCAGAAGTATTTCTTTTTCTTTTCAAATTGAAACATACCTGTCAGTGTTATATTACTATTGAATTTTAGTAGAACACAAATGACCTTTTATGATAATATGTAACCCCCTGCCCCTCCCCCCTCTGAAGCTACTAATAATAGCATAGCAGACTTCAATCACAACTCTAAACCTTGGATTCCATGATTCTGCAGAATTTCATTAGTTCAACTGTTCAAGGCACCATCTTATTCACCATCCTAATTGTTCAATTCTCAAATTAATCTCCCGATACGCAAGATGAGCTACTGACATTCACAGTTCTACTTAAGTTGCACTTAAATTCGAAGTTCTACAACTTTTTGTGTTTTGCAACGCAAGTTCTACAGCTTAATCAAATTGAATAGAAACCTTCGCAAATTCACAAAAACACAAAATAAGATTTAAACCGACAGATATAAGCTACAAATCGTCAAAAATAAAACCTAGATTCTGAGTAGTGAGAATTGAGCAGAGTAAACAACATTAGTAAAAGAAGTGAACCTTTCAGCGGTGTCGACGTTAGTGGCGACATCGTCGGCACAAGCAAACTGGAGAGCTGAGAGCACCACTTTCCTCCCCTCCATTTCTCCAAATTTACTCCGTCCGGTGGCAGTGCAGCTGGAATCTCGAATTGTTCTTTTTGGCTGTTTTTATGTTACGATGCCCTGTGCCTACACATCTTCACTTCTTTCCCTTTGCATTTTTTTCATGACATCTTTTTAGAAAAGAGTAAGGGGCCGATTAAATAAACACCTCACCGACAAGTATTTACCAGTAAAATTCAATATTTATCCGACAAGTATTTATCAGTAAAATTCAATACTTATCCGGCAACTATTTATCAGTAAAATTCAATACTTACCCAGCAAGCATATATCAGTAAAATTCAACATTATTGCTTACTTATCGGACAAGATTTTATTCACTAAAATACATCGTATGCAACAATTTATCCTTGTAAGCGCTAAGCCGCTAACCATGGTAAGAGTCTTTATCCTCACTTACCGCATAAGACTCGAGATTTTTGCTTTCGTTCTTACCGGATAAAATTCTTAATATTTGTCATATTCATCCGGTAAAGTAAATTGACTTGGTAAACGTTTACCCAGGTAAACATTTGATAAATGACATCTAAAATACCAATTTTAGAAAGAAATAACAATATTGTTTTATTTTTAAATAATAAAATCAACAATAATATATATTTATAACAATAATAACATTACGAATGTTTTTATAGTTTATAATTTATTGTTATTTTCATCCGTAAACTAATTCATATTTGTAAGTCTAAAGCATGAAAACAGTAAAGAATTATAAACCACAGGAACCGAAACAACAATAGATTGTAAATTATAATAATGAAAATAGCAATGAATTACAAACCATATGGACGAAAATTGTAATTTCTAAATCACAAGAACAAAAATTGCATTTTTTTTAACAAACCACATGGAAGAATGAATGAAAAATAAATAAAATGAATGAAATACTGATTTATCAGTTTTTTCTATTCGTTATCTTTGAGCAAAATCAATGGGTAGAGTCTTGGAAGTAAAAGGATGATCGTTCCACATTTTTTTAGAGACCTTATTACACTTCTATCAAGACTTATAAATCAAGTAGATGAGTAATAAATAAAAATATACAAAAGTTCAAACAATATATTATATTAAGGACTTGAGATCATGTGAGACAATATTGTTTTTGTGAGACAACATTTTTACACTAGAAACTTCACAGCAAGCATTGTGAAGGTAACCTTCACAGTGTTTTTGTTGTGAAGGTTTGGCTTCTTCTTATCTTCACGACGTTTTGTTGTGAAGTTTTAAGTGTAAAAATGTTGTCTCACGAAAACAGTCTGATCTCACATTAACCCGACCCTTATATTAATAGTCCTGCAAATTACAACAACAAAAAACATCTTAAAATGACAAAATAACATATGAAATTCAATTAAATAAAATTATTCTTCTAACATTTTTTGTAATAAGATCTCCAGTTGATTTTTTATAATCAACTTGCTCTTAACAAAATCATATTCAGCTTATGAAAAATAAGCAGAAAAAAAAAGAAAGAAAAATAATAAAAAAAATATCAATAATTAAAAAGCTTATTGTTATGAACTAAGGGGTTGTTTACCAAACGTTTACTAGAGTAAGTGAACACCAAGTCACATTACCTTATCGGATGAATATAGTGAGGATCAAGAATATTACCCGGTAAGAGTGAAACAAGGACCAAGAGTCTTACATGTTAAGTGAGGGCGAACGACTCTTATCACAGTAAGCACTTACCGGATAAATTGTTGCATAAGATACCGTTTTGGTGGATTAAAATCTTATCTGGTAAGTAAATGATAGTGTTAAATTTTACGGATAAACGCTTACCAGTTAAGTGTTTGGTAAACGACCCCTAAAACATAGAATATAACTATCAAATATCAAGTCGTAAAATTAAAGAGCCTTTTGGCCTAGCAGCGGTCAAATATTTGGTTGTCCAAAAGGTCAAGGTTTCAAAACTCATCAAATGTGAGATGGGTATGTGAGTATATTTGTCGTATATAATTATTATATATTTCGGGGAAAAAAAACATCAGGTCGTAAATGAGTCGAGTTCGAGTTGAGCATGTTAGACCAAAGTCGAACACAACTCGACTTTCTAACTAGTTCTCTTGATGCAAGCTCGAGCCCAATTCCAAAGCCCAAATAACTCGAATATATTAATTGGAACCATGTTTGATGACAATAAGTTCAACTTTAACTCGATTTCAAAATATACGATAGTTTGTTTAACAAAAATGAATGCATTTTAATTTAAATTTTATTTTGTAGAATATACTTATTCAAATAATATATTTAAATATTTTTAATTTAAAAAAATGTCTGTTATAGTATACAATATTGACGTAACATAAGTGAAACTTGACGTGTTTTTTAAAATAAGTTTTTCAAAAGAGCATTTTTAAATTATAGACTATTTAATAGACGTATATTCGACTATAATTTAAGGGGCAAGTTGCATGAAAAATAACATATTTTAACTTGATTCCTATTTTGGGTAACGTACTTTTGAAACTTATATTTTGGAACATAAGATGTAAAGTTGTAAACATTTAAGTACCCGGGTAACCGATTGAAGCATCAAACGGTTAATCACTCGCCACATCAGCATGGTAACCGGTTAATGTTTCAACCGGTTACCTGGGTACTTAAATGTTTAAATTTTACATCTTAGATACCAAAATGAAAGCTTTGAAAGTATGTTACCCAAAATAGGAATTAAGTTAAAGTACGTTACTTTTTCATACAATCTGCCCTAATTTAAATGTGTATTTTAAAGTTATTTTCTCCAAAATAAAAATTAAATGAGAATATTTTATTTTTTAATGCAATTTATCCAAAAATACGTTTGAAAAAAAAAAAAAACTCTTGACTATATATACATTTGTTTGTTAGAGATTAAGGGGTTGTTTACCTAAATACTTACCCAATAAGCGCTTACTGTTAGGAGTCAACACTATAATTTATTTTATAAGTAAGATTGTAGTATATCAAAATGGTATCGTGTGCAACAATATATATGTAAGTGCTTACCCGAGTAAAAGTCGTCACCCTCACTTACCGGGTAAGACTCCTTATCCTTATCATCGCTCTTACCAGATAAGATTCTTGGGTCTTGTCATGTTCGTCCGGTGAGGAAAATTGTCCGGTAAGCACCTATCGGGTAAACGGCTCCTAAGATTTTTCTATACAACCTCTTTTAGGCTTTTGTATTAACTACAAAGTTATATCTTTATATTTGAATATCAAACAACAATCGTGGATTATATCTATAAAACTATCAAGTCGGGTCCTGGCCACGTGTAGCCTGGACGACTGCACAGGGCGTTAAAGCCCAGGGGAACATCAAGTTTTTATCTATTACTAGTTTTGGTAGTGATTTGGTAATTAGGCAACCCGGCTTTTAACTATAAACAACATGCCCAAGGCCTGATACTGATAGATGTTGAATGCGCCTAATCAAAATCTTGAGAAAGCATCTTGAACCAGTGAACGTTCAACATTCCAACAACTAAAGTCGATTTCTTTTGTTCTTTAAAGTTTGACCCTTTCGATTTTCAAGGAACGGTGTTCCATTTTCAGCCGATTAAGGGCATTAAGCAAGATTCAAGGCATCGAAGATGGAAATCCTGAATGGTCGAATTCTAACATTTAGAAGAATTTTTTTAGCATAAAGGCATTTTTTCCGTACGTTTCATCTTTTCATTTCAAAAATAAGTGGGGTTAATTTTTTTGCATTTTCGCACAGAGTATAAAGAATCTTAGGACCGCCCCTGATAACTATGTTATATTATAAATGGTTAGAGGTGTTAAGCAATAATCAATGAGAATCAAAATAAAAGAACTTGTTTAGTTTTTTATAATATAAGTAGAAGGGTATTTGCACAATGAAACGATATATATATTCATTTTAATGTATGATTTTTTTTTTTTGTCTCTGTTGATATAATACGGATTATGTGGTTTTGAGAAATATAATGTTTTTACTTGTGAATAAAAATACATTTGAAGATATCATAAAATTTTGAAAAAATATATCGATATTAATATTAAATTAACTATTTAAAAGTTCTCGTTTTTTTGTACAATTTTATTTAATTCAATTTTTTTTATTATAATTTAATTTATGTCAAATGGTGAAGTAACTTATTTTTGGTTACCAAGATAATTTTTATAAAGATAATGATTTTGTTAGAATTCAATGATTATTCTAATTATATTTTAGATTTTATATATTTAAAATAAGATATTTTTCTTGTATTTGATTATGTTTATCTGCAATTAGTYATACGAATTCAAAAATAAAGCTTTAATAAGTTGTACTTACGCACAATTTACTTGTAATCTTAAATTTTAAGTAATAACGTAAAATCCGCTAAGTATCTTTTGTTGAAGATCGGTTAATGCATTAATAAACAGTACTTCATGCATAAAAAATGATTTTTAAAAGTTTTTGTCAAATGCTTTATAATATAGTATAGATAGGCTCATTTCTCCATAAGCCCAAAATTTTATTCCTGGTTAAATCGGAGGGAATGAGAACTCATTCCCATTTTCATTCATCAACATTAGCCAACATAGACCCTAAATTGTCCTAAATACAATTAATCTCTTAATAAACAAAGGGAAAATTGCACAAAAATGGAACCAACTTTTACCCAATTCTTATTTTGGGGAACCAACTTTCAAAATCGTCATTTTGGGGAACCAACTTACACCTGATTCCTAATTTGTGAAACCAACTTTCAAAATCGTCATTTTGGAGAACCAACTTGCACCTGATTCCTATTTTGGGGAACCAACTTGAAAAATAATTATAGAAAAATAACTAAAATTCGTTTTTTTTCCAAAAATTAATGCAATAAAATCTATTTTTCATTTCAAAACTCATTTTTTAATTCAGATATCAAATTGAACATTTAAAAAAAATGCAAATTACCACAATAAAAATTATTTTTTACTAATGCAAAAAAAATAAATATAATAGAAAAAAATTTGTCGATGCAATTTGTTAGATATAAAATCTTGAATGTGATATTTAATATTTATTTTTTTATTGCATCAATTAATTTTTTTCTATTAAATTGATTTTTGTTGCATTAGTAAAAAAAAAAATTTATTGTGGTAATTTGGATTTTTTTTAAATGTTCAATTTGATATCTGAATTAAAAAACGAGATTTGAAATGAAAAATAGATTTTATTGAATTAATTTTTGGAAAAAAAATGAATTTTAGTTACTTTTCTATAATTATTTTGCAAGTTGGCTCCCCAAAATAGGAATCAGGTGCAAGTTGGTTTCCCAAAATGACGATTTTGAAAGTTGGTTCCCCAAAATAGAAATCAGGTGCAAGTTGGTTCCTCAAAATTACGATTTTGAAAGTTGGTTCCCCAAAATAGGAATTAGGTGAAAGTTAGTTTTCATTTTAATGCAATTTTCCCATAAACAAACTATGTAAAAACAAGTTTTTTTTTTTTAATTTGATACCCATATTAATACATATTTTTTTCAACATTCATACTAACTTTCAAATCTCAATCATGAGTATATTCATATAAACTATATTATACAGAATTTACAAGTTATTATTATATACATTTGAATTTTATAAAGATAACTCATAACCAATTGATATTGTTTAAATACAGTATAAACATTGAATCCTATTAATACAACAAAATATTATATGAAGTCAATCCAAGTCTGTATAAATATTATTATTAGATGGATTAATTAATTAGCAGTTTGTTATAGATTTTGGTGGCGTCTGTTTTTTAAAAGGTATTAAAATCTGAAGTCTGATTTCACTTTTGATTTATAAGAGGTGGTCCTGAAGTCTGAAATATGAATAAGTAAGATTGTTTGTTTTTACGTCTGCAATCTAAATCAGTCAAACTAGTGCAAAAATATAAAAGATAAATAATTTAATACAAAAGTATAAAAGATAAATAGTTTTTGCTAGCAAACATTTTCCAGCACCCAAAACATGAACCATTTGATAGAGAACGGATTAGGATTAAGACGTATTAAGGGATACATTTACAACTTAAAATTTCAGAAGACATTTAGAGTTTTTAAGCTCTAATTTTAGAAATAAAACAAACGCTCTTAATACCCAAACGTCTGAACGAATCAAAATTCAGAGGTATTAAGAGATAATTTTAAAAAAAGAAGCAGACCCTTAGTTATAAGTTATTTTCCCTTGTTATGATCCTGTATAAATAGGATGTCCTGGTCTCGTTCTGTAGTTATCGGAAGTAAAAAGTACATTCACTCCTCCAAACACTATATATGCATACAAGACTTTTATATCAACCACCTAGTAAACAATTGTACGTTTGTTTGACTTTCACGTGATATTCTTGGAATAAAGCAGTGTAGAGCTACTCGGAAGCTCTTGGTTACAAACCTTTTTCGCACAAACCAATAAGCTAGACCTCACGAACTAAAGGTTATGATTCTACTTTTGGAAATAAAATAGAAAATCTAATAATTCATCCCAGTAGATGAATTCGAGCCTTTTTCCAATGACTTTCCAGTCACAAGAAGCAACTTTATTCGATGCATTACAAAAGTCAGTGTTAAAAAGTTGTAGTTCTTGAATGATCTCATAACAAAAAGCAACAAGTACAAGACAGCTTGAAACATAAGGAATATAAAAAAACTACAGGTATAAAAAAGTTTTATTAATTATGTGTACCTCATATGTACGGGGACTAGTCAAACGAGAACAATGACTAAAGAAAACAACAACCAAATCATGTGTAATTCATATATGATTTTACACTAAAGATCAATGCAAGCGTATGCGAACGATGTGAGCAAAGTCACATGAATCACATGTGATTCAACCATTTTCTTATATCTTTTATTTTGTTACTGTTCTTGTATGAACCTAACTCTCCATCTCCCCCTATATATACATAACTTCAGGAACAATGTCTCTATGGAATCCAAAGACCAATTTAGGAGTTGATTATTAGCGAGAAAGCTTATTGAGCTTTTGATAGAGAGGGGCGAGGCCCCTCTTATCAAGACAAAAACACTAAACGCTAAAAACAAGCCAAATACGCGCTCGGGTAGGGACGAACCACATCCTATTTTTTCGACATTAGTTGTTGTACCCACAAATTCAGAGTTTCAAAAGCCTACTTAGGTTTGCATACTTTAGAGTTAGGCTCCCTTATGAGTCATGCCATGGGCAGCACATAATTTAGGACCTTATGAGCAAAGATGCTTTGTCCATACACCAATAGGCATCTTACATTCTATTTTAACTACCTATCTATTAATTCTCATTGACAAGTCTTTTTTTAAATCCATGACTTTTTAACAGATTTTTAGATATTATTTTGTATGAAAGTTGCATTCTTCTGTTACAGTGAGTCAGTGACATTCTCAACCATATCAAGAGGTCATAGATTTAAAAAAAAAACTTGATGGACAGTCAATTAAGCAAAGGACCCTAATTTCCTCTTACACACACAAGCTATGTTTAGAAAATTCGTTGATAAGCTAATTGTTAGCTGAAAGTCTAATCGTTGGATTATAAACTGAATGACAATGTAAAATGACCTAAAAGTACATGCAAAAAAATTAATTTGAAAAACGATATGACAATAGGTTTTATGTTCTAATTTGTTAAGTTGATAATGATATGACAATAGAAAATATAAAGAGTAGGTTTTTATTTAGTCAGTCCATTGGAGATGGTATACAGTAGAGATAATGCTATATGCACCTCTATATGTCAAAATCAAGTCAAGTCATGTATTGAGAATGTAAAAAAGTAAGTTCTAATGTTGATGTGTGAGGAGGAAATTTGCAGATAGATGTGCATATATCAATATACAGAGGTGCATTTAGCCCACTCTTACAGTACAGCAAGGGGTACATTTAGCCCACCCCTTACATCCATCTATATTGCTACATATGCTCATACCTACCAATTTTCTCCTCACACAAATCAATATCAATACCTAGTTTTACATTTCTAAAGCATGATTTGACATGATTCTAACACAACTGACACAAAAAAAAGGATGTATGTAACATCACCATCAGGTAAAGTCTAAAAGGGTGCACTAGAAGCAACCCCATAAAAGCAATTGAGGACCCCAAAACATGATGGGGTTAAAATTTGACAGCAACCCATCATAATTCTGGATGGTGTCAACTCATTGATTTATAAATCTTGCTTAAGATCCAAAACATGATTGATTGCACCCTAAATAAATATAGTACAACACAATAATTATCACACATATAAAAATCAAACAGCCCAATCAATTACCAATAAAATAAAACCAAACAGATAAGATAGAATAATAATGAAAATCCCAAAACCAAATTACTTCATTAATCATATTGAACCAGAGACTATGTATACAGAACTAGAATCCAAATTTTCAAACCAAAAATTCATCTTTAGAAATTACTAGAATTTATAGAATATAAACAAGAACAAGAATATGATGATGATATGAAAAAGAAACCTATAAATTGTTTCAAGAATACTTCTTTTCTACCTAGTATTTGTATCTGTGTATAAATTTTATGATGAATTTCTTATAAACTATTAAAGAAACAGTAAATATGTATTGGGGTATAAGCATGGTCTAACAATGTGTACTATGAAGATGAGAGGTTGCTGCTGGTGTGAAAACTATGGTGTGGTTTCCGGTGATCCTGAAAGCTGGTCTTCAATGTGAATCCTTAGTTATCTGACCTGTGACACAAGGTCATTAGATTAATCGACACGAAAAGTAAGAGTTTCTATTGACATTTTTAATCCACAATTAATACAAGGGTTAGTGGAATATGACCCATCTAGTTTGGCCCCCTTAAAAAGTGTATACCGAATAGACCTCATTAACATTGCAATTTGCAAACCTAATCTAGTGGGCCCAAGGTAGATGCTGGATCATATTAAGACCAACAGCAGTCTCATCCAACTCCATGTCTGATTAATGTAGCATTTAGAATTATAAGGGCCTCACGAATCTCATTTTCTAGCTTCAGGGATTTACAAATAGTATAAGAGCCACTACGAAGTCTTGACGAGGATGTCAAGTGAGGGAGTTTGCAACAACCCGTCTCACATGGATAGAAATTAGATTTGTGAGCTCCATATAAGCTCAAAATTGTGGGCTACCAATAACTTTCACCATGATGTTTAAGTTAGTTCAGAGGTTATCAGATTAGCATGCTACTTTGGGTTTCGGAGCGTTAAAGTTTAGATCAATTAGATGTTAATTTGCTGTGGTTCATCATATTTTAGACCACCAGCCATGCTAATTTTGACTTGTATAGCTGGTTTTACCGCTCAGGAAGATGACTTACTGATTTGCTTTTGGCTGGGCCGTGGGATTGGCGTTGGTGGTGGGGTGGTGGGGTGTGGGGGGGAATCATATCAACCAAGTCTAAATTGACACAGTTGATATGAAAAAGTTGTCAACTTATATTAGATTACCTGTCAACCTTATCCTCTTTAGGAGAAGCTGACACTAAGAACACTTGTAAAGTTAGAAACGTTATCTTTCATGTTGAAATCCACTTTCAAGGATCATTATGGATGCAACTAGCAATCAATCAGATGTTATCTGGTGCCTTAAACTTATAATCTTTCAAAGATCTCAAAAAAATTCCCATCAAAAATATCATCAAGTGTCGTTCAACTTGTAAGAAAAAACAAGCCAAAATGTTATCAAGTTGGATTATTTAACATTTTGATGTGATACCCAACTTGGACTAAAAGATAGCATACTATTAGTCTATTACTATATAATAACCTTGAATTAGAAAAGAAAAAGAGAAAAGAGACATCAAGATATGGCTCACCAAATGCTGAAGCAGCAAAATACCTTTCTCATATTATATATATATATATATATATGTGTGTGTGTGTGTGTGTGTATTAAAAGTGACAGTGAGGATACAGTGTGGACATGAAAAGCGTACACCCAAAGGCAACAACGGTGAGCTTTCAATTTTTAATTGCTGAAAATGGATTAGAGAAGAGTGACTTTTTTGTATTTGATTGAACAGAATTTGGACTTTTGTATACTATAAGATAAGAGGAATTTTGTTTGCAGTAAGATTCTATATTCCATGATTGTTGGTGGAGATAAGATGGGATGGAGACTAGTGTCCTTTGGCCATACCTTCAATGTTTGATAATGTAGTATTCACATATGAAGATAGACCCAACCCTGTTGCTGTATTCACACACTTGACATATTTACCATGCTTATTTTTCCAAACATATTATATATACAAGGTGGACCCACATACGTTCGGGTGTGCTATATGTCATTGTTTGTAAGAATATGACTTTATGCAGTAATTCTTGAATAATTCTTTGATAGAACCCATATGTTGAACATAAAAAGTTAATTATATAACTTCTAATAGACACTTTGGAAATCCTGAGCCCACAAAATTTGGGTGGTTGATGGGATCCTACCAATATTGTCCTATATAGATTGATGTGTTGGCTTTTGTTATTGGATGAATGTAAGCATATTTTGTCAAATTATAATCTTATGATTCCTTGAATATGTTTCTTATTATGATCATTATGAACTCAACTAGTCGGTAGGTTATCATGGGTAGGTGCAAAATAAGTATGACAGGATTAAGGTTCAAAATTTTACCTCTAAGGACCATCTTCTTCAGGGACTTTGAGCTCCTTATGTAAAAATGTCACCAAAATTTAAGTTAACTATTCATCTGTCTTTAGCAAAGAGTAGGGATCCAAGAAGCAAAATGAGAAAGCTGAAGATAGACAAGGCCTGCAAATACATAATTCATGACACAAATTCAGCTAAAACCAATTTAAAAACTTGAAATTTTGCTATATTTCATTAACATATACGAACTGTAGTTAATATAACATGAAGGCATATGTGTTCTTACGTTTTTCTTTGAAGATGAATAGTCCATTCTAGGAAGAACATAACTTTGTACACCAAGGCTATAGACCAGAGTACCATCAGGATAATACAATCCAAAGTTCCTTTCTGATGTTGGACCGGACTTCTGATTCTCATTGAAAAGAGCAAAAAGATAGATGTCAATAGGCTGTGAAGGGTGTGCTGGGGTACCTTGCTCTTGTTGCATCCTCTGCATCAAATTTCGATTATATATTCCAGCATTCTGTACTGTTGCCCCAGGCTCATCCTCATCCCCCTTAGAAGGCCAGCCAGTCTCGGAGATTTTTACTTCTACATCAGTATGACCCAATGCTTTTATAGCTGAATAAACAGCATCAATTTGTGCATACAACATGTTATCATACTTTAGATTCGTATTGGGATCTACTGCCCCAGAATTTGGTTCAAAAAGCACGTATTCCAGTTGGACGTTATTTGGGTCACTCTTATATGCAAAATAGGGGTAAGCGTTAATGAAAAAGGGGGAGTCAACCTGCGCATGAAAGTTAAGAATGGGTTGTATGTATTGAACCATATCTTCTTTAAAAGCCCCTCGAGAAGGTGGGAAAGAAGTTGCTAAGATTTGAAGGGAATGAGCCGTGGTCACATAAACTTGCTTGCTTAGTCCAAGATCAACTAAAGCTCCATAGATAGCTTTCATAGCCGGGAGGAGGTATGTTGCTGCTAATTGATCTTGTCCTCCTAAGACTTCGTTTCCCACAGTAATGCATGTGATCTTAGTTTGCGAAATATAAGGTTGTACGTTTTGTTGAACCCATGTTTGAGCTTGTTGAGGATCTCTCACTTTCTGAAGTAAATCATTCCCTACAGCAATGATGAATTCAACATTGGTTCCTGCAAATGCTCCTAACACTGTGGGATCGGCATCATAAACCTTTACTCTACTAATGTTCAAAGATTTGAGGAGGACCGATACATGAGATGGAGATGGGAGATTGTTGGCTATCCGTCCGTAGTTGACCCCAACTCCAATGCTGAAGATGCCAACAAATGATTCTGAAAAAACATATAATTCAATAAAATCCGAATTAATATAAATAATTCAAACTCAAGATTGTGAAAATATAAATCCGCGAAATGGCAAAAGTTGTCATTTAGAAAAAAACTCAAATGCAGAAGCAGAATGAAAATTAATCTCACACTTAACAACCCTTTGTAAATGCCATTTAGGGATTAAAAAAAATCCCTATTTCTCTAATCTGGATTCATTTACAATTCATAACCAACAACGTAAATCCCATTCAGAAATCTGAAACTATTACACTAACCTAGTTTGACATCCAGTCTATTTAATGATGATCCAGCATCAATGTATTCAAACAGAATTGTTTGCCAATATCATGCACTAAGAAGAAGAAATCTAACAATCAAACAAATGCAAATATCTAACTACGGCACGTATCAAGAAATCGTAATCAATTACACGGTGAACAGTGAGAAAATCACAAAGAAATCACCAGAAAACTAATAAATTCCACATTTGATCAAAAGCCGATCACAAACCCCCAAATATTTAGAAGTTACATTGAAAAAAATAGAAACTATAACGAAAGGAAAAAAAAAAGTTATCTATAAAGTGAGGAGCACATTTTTACACATATTTTTTCAGTGATGAATGATGATCCAGCACCAATGTATTCAAACAAAATTTATACTTGAATGCCAACATTATACACTAAAATTCAAGAAAAGTATTCACATCACAAGACCAGATAGCAAAACATATTCCACATTTAATCGAAATCCGATAACAAACACTCCCGAATTTCAAATTTTATTGAAATTCAGTAACGAGTAAAGGAGGATTTAAAGAGTTACCTGATATAGTGAGCAGCAAAAGAAGTGTACGGAAGATAGCGGCCATTGAAATTGAAACCGTGAGATATTTGCCGCTTCTCCGCCGTGCTCCTCCGCCGGGAAACCCTGTTTGAGTCCTAAAATGAAAGCCGAAACAGGGGTTTGAAGATGAATGTTTGCATGTGTGTTTATTAAAAGGATGATGAGGTCAGTAAAAACGATGCCTTTGGCTTTTTAATAAACTAGTAATCAGGTGAGAACAAACCGCGTGAATTATTTTACAATCAACCTATGAAAAAATGACACGTGTCTTAGACCGTCTTTTATCAAAGCTGCCGCCTGCTAATACAGTCTTCCCTAGGTATACCGTATACCAACTTAAATATTTCCGAAAATACCCCTTTTCAAAAACATTTTGATTTTCTCTTTGTATTTAAAAATAAATAAAAGTTGAAATTTATATGATTTATATAAAAATGAAAACATGTTGATTAATTAAATAAAAAAGATATGATGGTTTGTATTTGTAATTATTCAAACTCTAACAATCAATCTGATGATAATGTGGGCTAGTGATGGCCAAATAGGTCTGGCTCGACCCGGGACCGGCAAATGATCGATTATGGGACCGAAAATCGGGATCGGTTTGGATTTTTGATAGTTTCGTGGGATTAGGACCGGCTATGGACCGGTCCGACCTGGTCCGAAAATTCAAATAATTTTATAAATAAATATATTTTTAAATAATTTTATAATGTATTTTTAAATAATGTTATAATGTATTTTTATAAGACAATATAATTTTAATTATATTAAAACATATTTTTAAAGTGTATTCGAGTGACCCAGTTGTAAATTTTATAATGTATTAAAAATATAATTTTTAATGTCGGGACCGGGACCGACGCCCGTAACCGGTTATGTAGTACCTTGACCGTCCCTACCATTTTCGACCGGGACCGGTTATGGCCGGTTATGAGAAAGTTTGGGACCGAGACCGGTTATGGCCGGTTATGAAGTACCTTGACCGATCATACCATTTACATGAATCTATACTATATTATAAAGCATTTGACAAAAACTCTTAAAAACCATTTTTTATGCAAGAAGTACTGTATATTGATACATATTACTTAAAATTCAAGATTATAAGTAAATTATGCATAAGTACAACTTATTAAAGCTTCATGTTTGAATTCGTGTAACTAACTGTGGATAAACATAATTAAATAGAGGATGAACATCTCATTTTAAAATATAAAAAATCTAAAATATAATTAAGATAATTATCAAAATCTAACAAAATACTTAATTATTATATTTATAAGAAAATTATATTATTAAACCAAATATAAATTACTTCGTCATTAAACCTAAATTAAATTATAATAAAAAAAATTGAATTAAAAAATTACACACAAATAGGAATTTTAAATAGGTAATTTGATAATAGTATCGATATATTTTTGTCAAAATTTTATGATATTTTAAATTTATATTTTATTCAAAAATAAAAACATCATCGTTTTTTCAAAATCACATAAGACCATATTATAACATCGACTGAGACAAAGAATAAAATAAAATATTAAAATCAAGATGTATCTCGCTGTATTGCACGAATACCATTCTAGTATTCAAAAAATATATCTACTTTGATCTCATCTTGATACCTAAATTTATAACATCATATTTGACATAATAAAAAATAAATTTGTGAGTGAAATGAAAATCTTGAAATAAATAAAGTAATTTGTATAATTATAAGAATGATCCACTAATAATATCCAATCATGGTTTTAATATTTAAATGAGAATGAATTTAATTAGTTGGCATTTGGTGACATAGACAATAATTACAAAAATAATTATTAATTATTTTTTTAAAATTTAAAAAAAAAATGTATTATAAAAAAGATAAAAAATAAATAATGTGTGCAAGTATTTCTTAAGTTTTAAGTATTAGTGTGATATAAACATGATGGAATCAAAAATCATGAATCTGATCATTCAATATAAAACTTTTTAACATTATCTGAATTTTCTCAAAGGTGACCGTTCTTTGAAGCTTCTTGTACTATTAATTATTTAAAGTTTCGTAAAAAGAAATCTTCAATCCGAAGTTATCATGATCACTTTAAATTCTTTTAAGAATTGTGTGGATATTTATGGACATTCAGTTAAAATAGTTATTATTTTATATATAGGGACA
The DNA here is from genome assembly GCF_001531365.2 of Cynara cardunculus var. scolymus. NCBI lineage: Eukaryota > Viridiplantae > Streptophyta > Magnoliopsida > Asterales > Asteraceae > Cynara > Cynara cardunculus. The sequence continues at coordinate 25,120,719 of NC_037537.1, forward strand.
GATTTTTTTGTTATTTCAATTTTTAGTGTTAACCTAATGAACCAATAGGATTCAGTGTTTGTGGTAGGTTTCAATAAGATACTGATTAAAAGATGGAGGACATAAGGGTAAATTATACATATACGTAAGTTACATTTTGTATTAATTAATGAGTGGTTGCTACTTAATAGTTTGCTTGATTGTTGGGATTATGATTGATTATTCAAATTACGCATGTATTATCATTAAATGAAATTAATCTTGATCAAATTATTAATCCGAGTGAACAAATCACAAGCAAACATTTTTTTAAATGTGAATATTAATATATACAATGGGTAAATTGTTAATCCGAGTGAAAAAATCACAAGTAAATATTTTTGAAGTGTATTATTAATTTCGTTTCTGGTGATATGAACGATATGGAGGAAAATATCGTGAAATCACTGGTAAACATATTTCTGTAGGTATACAATGTTCATTATATGTTAATATATGAAAAAATGGAACATCCAAGTGAACTTTTGTGAATATATATATATATATATATATATATATATATATATATATTTACACAAGTTTTTCATGCAAATGGGGATCCTTACATAAAGATTTTTTTTTAATTTAAAAATCGAGTTTATGCAGTTGTCTTATGCGTTTACATAAACTCGATAAACTCGGACTAAAATGAAGTTTTGACTCTAAAATTGGATAAAAAGTGAATTTGGTTAGAAAGATGGTTATTTTGATCAATTTTCCGAATATTTAAGGTCATGGATCAACTTGTATGTTGGATTATGGACTTAAATTTTTACTGAATTTATTTAAGAAAACTAGAAGGGTACTCACGCGATGCAACGAGATAAATCTCGATTCTAATGTTTTAGTTTTTTATTATTTGTCTCTATCGATATAATACGATTTTATATAGTTTTGAGAAGGGCAAATTGCATGAAAAAGTAACGTACTTTAACTTGATTCCTATTTTGGGTAACGTACTTTCAAAACTTTCATTTTGGTACCTATTGATAGAGCAAATTGCATGAAAAAGTAACGTACTTTAACTTGATTCCTATTTTGGGTAACGTACTTTCAAAACTTTCATTTTGGTACCTAAGATGTAAAGTTTTAAACATTTAAGTATCCGGATAACTGGTTGAAATATTAACCGAGTATCATGTTGATGTGCCGAGTGATGTGGTATCCAACTCGGTATTATTTGCTGACGTGGTCAGTGACGTGGATTTTTTTTAATCTAAAAGTAGTATTTTTTTTAATCTAAAATTAGTCTTCAACTGGTTACCCGGGTACTTAAATGTTTAAAACTTTACATGTTAGGTACCAAAATAGAAGTTTTGAAAGCACGTTACCCAAAATATGAATCAAGTTAAAGTACGTTACTTTTTCATACAATTTGCCTTTTTGAGAAAACAATAATGTTTTTATTTTTGAATGGAATATAATTTTGAAGATAGCATAAAGATTTGAAAATAATAATTCGATATTAGTATCAAATTAACTATTTAATAGTTCTCGTTTTTTGATGTAAATTTTTTAATTCAATTTTTTATTATAATTTAATTTAGATTTAATAACAAAATAAGTTATTTTTGGTTTAACAATATAATTTTTTATAAAGATAATAATTAAACATTTTATTAGAACTCAATAACCATCTTAATTACATTTGAGATTTTATATATTTAAAATGAATGTTTATCATGTCTTTGACACGAATTTAAAAATAGAGCATTAATAAGTTATACTTACGCAAAATTACTTGTAATCTTGAATTTTAATTAACATGCATAACCGGTCCCGGTTCCGATCAAGACAAAAACGTTCCATAACCGGTCCCGGTTCTGGTGAAATCCTCCATAACCGGTCAAGCTTACCAGTAACCGGTTAAGCCGTCCGGTCCCGGTTCTGGTCCCATAACCGGTTACGGCCGGTCCTTTGCAAAAAAAAAATTCTTTTAATTTTTGGTAATTAATAAATTTATACACACACACACACACACACACACACACACATATATATATATATATATATATATAA
>NC_037537.1:25125630-25148529 GCF_001531365.2 Cynara cardunculus var. scolymus
AATAAATAATTATTATCTTTATAAAAAAATTATATTATTAAACCAAATATAAATTACTTCGTTATTGTACATAAATTAAATTATAAAAAAATTGAATTAAAAAATTACACTAAAAAATGAGGAATTTCAAATAGTTAATTTGATACTAATATCGATATATTTTTGTCAAATTTTTATAATATCTTCAAACATATATTTTATTCCAAAATAAAAACATCATCGTTTTCTCAAAATCACATAAAGCCATATTATAACATCGAATGAGATAAAGAATAAAATGAAATATTAAAATCACGATGTATCTCGCTGCATTGCGCGAGTACGCTTCTAATATATATATATATATATGCAGTAATGTTATTAACAGGTTGCAGTCACTTTTTGTTAGATTAAAATCAAACACATAATATTAAACCGGATGCATCTTTAAGCAGGGGAAGACCTACATAAGCCAATAAGGTGGCACGGGGCGCCATTTCATCGTTCTGTTGTAAGAGGGAAAAATTATGTTTCTGTAGGGTGCCACTGTATTGTTCTATTTGATGCCACCATTAGTTTTTGAAACTGAAGCTTTAACATAAATCTTTAATGACGGAGCTAGTAAATGTTGCTCACTTTGTACGAAAACCCCAGGTTTGAGTCCCACTTTGTCGAAAAATTTGGTTTTGAGCTTAAATTTTTGGTGTGTTTTATATGTTTTAGAAGAAAAAATTTATAGGTTAAACTCGAACATCAGTCCTAACTATGTAAGGACAAGAAAACCAACCAACCAATTTGTACTAATACTGTGAAAAATTTTAGTAGGTTTGTTTTTACAGTCATATTGTATTACCAGCCAGAAAATTTATGGCTCTGCTTCTACTTCTAAAAACCCTAAAAAATTCAATTACGTTGGAACACTAGAACGGGGGCACGAACACCCCCTAACCTATTACTAAATCCGCCCTGCACCTCGGCGAGACAATTAGACCACTGGATCAATTGTGTTTATGGGCAAACGATATGCAAATGGAATGTATTTTATTTTGGTTGCTATTTGAGAAACTTACTTTTAACCCAGTTTTAGAAAATATAATATGTTATTATGCAATTAAGAAAACATATGTAATTAAGCGAACATATTATAAATTTCTGGAAAAAAAAAAATATTATTTAAGATATCTTGTTGGTGTTGGAATTTTATGTCGATTAGACTCAGACCATTTCTCTTGTGTATATTTTGGAGCTTCGATTTCTTCCTCAAGGCTCATTTGGAGAGTAATTTAGGGGTTTTACATATTTTTACATGATATCATAGCCAAGGTCTATCACTTTAGGGACCTGGCACTTTGGTTAACTCCCTATCCATATTGTGGGGCTATCTGTGTTCATCTAACCTCCGCTGGAGGTAGGTTTGTTCATTGATTAACATCCATTGGATATGAGGGGAATCGGACCGATCCAATCATCCATTAGATGTGGGATTTTGCCAACTGATCTGATCCATTAACATTGGATTACCGATCTAATCCAATTCAATGGATGATTGGATCGGTTCGGTTCTATCCATTGAGAACTTTTATTGGATATCCATCGGATATCCAACGGAATTGGATTTATCAAGTGTGTTAATTCAATCCAATTCTTTAACAATGATACAAATTAATTAATCACTTTTAATATGTGTTAAAACTAACACAAGAGAAGTTAAAAATTCAAAATCTCACATAAAACAAATTCTGATTTAAGTAATTTGAAAATAAATAAATAAATTGAATGATAGTTAGATAATGGTTCGATGGACAGTTGGATCGTCATCGGATGATTAATTGGATGGGTAATCAGTTCGGTTCGATTTTGGTCTGTTCTAGACTGTCATCCGAGAACCAACCAATCCAAATTGAATGTTGAAATTTTCAATCCAATTATGGTCGGTCGGTTCTAATTGGTTCAGTCCGTTCCAATTGGATTGGTTGATTTTCTACACACCCGTAGCTAGAGGAGGTGTGTTGAAGTCCTACATAAATTAAAACTGGACCATTTATCATCTACATATGTTACAACCTACTTTCGCTTCCAATAGCTCTTTAAAATACATATTTTTACAGTTGAAAACACAAAAATTACAGTTTTTGAAAAACAAATAGTTAAAATAATAATGACATAAAATATATTATATTTTAATAATGTTTTAAACGAGTTTTGAAGCGCTGAAAATAATATTTTCAAATATTTAAATAAAAAAAAAGCATCAATTATTTTCATATTTTTTATCTTATTTTTTTTAATTATTATATTATTATTTTTATTGCAGAATATAAAAACTAATCGTATTATTGTCTCTTACAAAAACAATTAGATTTTATTTATGACGTCATAATGGTTATGTCAAGATAAGCATGACATCATAAACTGAGATTAATTAAACAAGGTGAAATATAAACATAGCATTTTTTTCATGTCATTTTGACTTATATATATATATTTTAAATAATATATATATAAGGTTTACTTTACAAACCACGTTATTTGTATAAATCGTATAAATTTTATTCAACCAATCATAATTTTTTATTTTGTTTATTTTTTTTTATAATTATGAGAGGTTGATTAATTATTTTTATTGTGGAGGGTGTTAATCATGAATATTATCATCTTTATTATTTGAATTTTAGAGAAATACATGAAACATTTTCGTTAAGTATTATATGAAACAATTTCATAACTATATATAAAACAACTTCATCAAAAATAATATTATATGAAACAATTNTATTATATGAAACAATTTCATAACTATATATAAAACAACTTCATCAAAAATAATATTATATGAAACAATTACACAAGATTAAACAATTTCATGAAAAAATTTCATAAGATTAAATAATGAAATCGACGGATGAGGGTGATTTCTACGGCTTGTACAAATTGGATGGTTTGCATCTGATAGCTCATCTCTCTCTTTATATATATATATATATATATATATATATAGAGGGGTTGGTTATTATAAATAATATTATAAATATTATAAGTTTTATTATGATCATATTCTCTTCTCATGGCGGCCATTGCAACCGCCATCAACGACCCCACCACCATACTTCAAAATTCAACTAAATAGATGTGAATTTAATACTTATTTGTAAGTTGGTTGACATTTTTTTAAACTTTTAAATGCATTCAACATTATACATGTTTGAATGGCATCACATAATATTTTATATATAAAATAAAAGTTAGGGACCGTTTACCAAACACTTATCTGATAAGTGTTTGACGGTAAAATTTAATATTATTATTTACTTATCAAGTAAGATTTTAGTACACCAAAACGACAACGTATGTAACAATTTACCCGGTAAGCGTTTATCGTGGTAAGAGTCGTCACCCTCACTTACCGGGTAAGACTCTTGGTTCTTGTCTCGTTTTTACCGGGTATAATTCTTGATCCTTACCGTATTCATCCGGTGAGATAACGTGACTAGATAAGCGTTTACTCGAATAAACGTTCGGTAAACAGCCTCTTAGTTTCATTTTAGAGTAGTTTGTTTTATTTTTTACATCTGAGACTTCACAGTAAAAATAATGAATCTGGCCTTCATAGTGTTTTTGCTGTGAATGTTCGGATTTTTTACATTCATAATGTTTTGCTATGAAATTTCAAGTGTAAAAATGTGGTCTCATGGGTCTCAAGCGAACCCAACCATATATACATAATATAGTTGGGTTTCGATGAAAATGAGAGTTAAGGTGACAAGGATAAATAGGGATATTCACCCTTAGATGCACATTAGGATGAGATGAACATATCAATTCTCATATCAAGTGTGATTCATGGGAAGGTTTGAGATTAAGGGTGATCAATGATACAAATCCCTTCTTAGGCTTCTCACTTTAACTCTCTTTCCCACACGATCCTTAGCAATAAGTTCATTTGAGAAGTGTTGAATGTACGAGAAGCGTAAAAGTGATCCTAACTAGGATCTTCCATTAGAAAAATAACGTTTAAGATTTGAGGGGTTGATTGTGCAACACTGGATAATTCGGTTATATGGTAACAACTATGCTGAAGATAAATGGGTGGCTTCGTAACTTTTACAAATATGCAGCAAACAAATGTATATGTGAATCCCTATAATTTGTATATGAATTATATGTGCATATGTGAACACGTATGATTCACATATGAACTATTTAACTCGTTCACGTAAGAACTATTTAATCAATTCACATATGACATATATGCTAACATGTGAATCCATGTGATTCACATACAGATTTACATATGAATTATTTGTTGCTATGTGAACCCGTGTGATACATATATAAACTATTTAACTTATTCACATATTTACTACTTAACAGATTCACATATGAACCTGAATTATTCACATATGAAATATTATTTAATTGATTCATAGATTAATCTTAGATTCACATTTAACATTATAGTTTTAGGATTAAAATCAACATTTTGATCAAAATAATTTTCTGGATTCAGATTCATATTGGAAAAATACAAGATCTGATCGAGAAAGAAATAAGAAACTTGATAATTTTGATAACTTGGAATTGCGGTATATGATCGAGAAGAAAAATCGATGATGGAATTGCCATAAACCGAATTTGATTTGTTAGGATTGTTAATGGGATCGAGATCATACATCGTCGACAAGACTCTTGTTGCTATCGATGACGATGAATTCATATATCACCATCGCTTTTTGCTATTTACCATATTACCGTTCTTTTATAAAAATTTGATCATTTGATCCAAGGGCTAGGATCACTTCTCTACTTTTCATACACTTAGCATTTCTCAAATGAACCTCTTCCTGTATAGGGTTGTGTTCCGATGAGAATCGTAAGAAAAGATATCCACCCTTGTATCAACCCTAATTGAATGTCAACAGTAATGAGGTGCATTGAGATACACCGAATCAGTTATCTTCTAAAGCATAATTCATGGGTGGGCATGAGATTAAAAATAATCAAGGATTCAAACCTCTTCTTACGTTTCTCACCATAATTTCTCTTCTCACACGATCTTTCGTCCATATATATATATATATATATATATATATATATATATATATATATATATATATATATATATATATATATATATATATATATATAGGGTTGGGTTTCGGTGAGAAAGAGATTTAAAGTGAGAAGTGTAAGAAATGATCTACACCCTTAGATGCACATTAGGATGAGAAGCAACGAGATGCACCAGATCAATTTGCCTATCAAGCACAATTCATATGTGGGTTTGAGATTAAAGGTTATCAAAGATTTAGATCCCCTTTTTACGATTCTCACATTAACTCTCTTTCTCACATGATCATTCGCCTATATGTATAATCTCGTTCACATATAAGGCGAAAGATCATGTAAGAAGGGAAGCTATAATGAGAAGTGTAAGAATAGATTTGAACCCTTGATCACTTTTAATCTCATGTCCACCCATGAATTGCGCTTTATAAGGAAATTGATCTGGTGCATCTCGAGGCACCTCATTGGTGTTGAAATTCAATTAGGATTATCCATGGGTGAAAATCTCTTCTTACACTTATCACTATAAATTATCTTCTCATCACAACCCAACCCTCACGTATAAACCATGGAAATATTACGAACCTTACAAATCAACCAATTAACATATTTATGAAAATGATGAATTTTCAAATATTATGATTTTAATATATTTATGGAAGATAATTAGATTTCATTTATTATGACCAACACTTTGTATGAATAAACAATCGACATATTTATGAAACCATATATTGGTTGAGATTGGTTGTATGGTTTATAACATCTCCATCTCTCTCTCTCTCTGTCTCTCTCTCTATATATATATATATATATGTGTGTGTGTACACACATATATATACATTGTTGAAAACGTAACTCATCATAACCACCAAAACAATATATGGTCATAATGCTTCTAGTCTGGTAGTATACAAGACAATCATGATTTTCAATATATATATATATATATATATATATTATTTTCAATATTTTATATTTAAACAAAAAGATTTGCACGATTGTAAATGTATGAGGTTGTAGGTGTAGACTTCGACAAAGATTATCTTATACTGAATCATCAAAACCAGCTAATCAACTATAATAAAAACATGGTATAGGAAATGATATTTGGATGCATTTCTACAGTTTATTGTTATCATAATTAGTTTTGATGATGTTGATTGTCTCTTAACGACGTATGGTACTGACATATTCTTACGTTTGGAGTAACGACAAAACTAGGGCGGCAATAACCAAGACACTTGCAGATTGAAAACAACACCGATGACACGTGTTGATTGAAAGAGATATGTGTCAACACATAGAGAAAGGGAGTGTCCGACAATCATACAATCATATATATATATATATATATATATTATGGCTCTTAAGTTTTTACGTCATTTTGTTTTCAAGCAAATGTAATAAAAATATATGATGTCAAAATAAATACTACATTTTCTTTAGCAGTTACTAATATTTACAATATGCTTAAAATACTAGTTTTGGACAAATATATTTCATGTTTTACTGATTTTTCTTCCTGCAATACAGTGTTTGACTTTCGTTCTACAGAGTCCATATACTTCGAGCATATTGCTACTAGAGATGGCAAAATGGACTGATTAAAATCAGTTCAAATGAAAACAATTTTTTTACTTGTTGATCAAAACTTGAAACGTGTCATATTAACCACATACATTTTTAATTTGTTTTTTTACTGTATAAATAACAAATTTTCAAATAGGACTATAAAAACTATATTATTAAAATAATAATACAGTTGTTTGAATACGTTCTTTGCGAGAAAAATGGTGTAATTACTGCCAGATGCAGTAATTTCAATTAATTTATCTTAAATACAGCGATTAGTTGGATATTTTATAATTTAATAAATAAGATATGTAAAAGAAACATGTTGAACAGGGTTGAAATTGAATGAAATTTTATTTAAAAAAATTATAATCGTGCTTTTAGCACGTTTATTATTTACATAATTAAAAGAATTCAACACAAAATGTTAGAAAATTGCCTTTGTCGTGTATATCGTAAATATGTTTTAATTTTTATAATCAATTTTGATTGGAATCTTTTTTTTTTTTTTACATATAATAATATTTATATACGACAAATGCAATAAATAAACTCACACCCCCTCCTCACATTTGATGAGGTATGAACTTCTACCATTTTAAGAAGCCAAAAACTACGATATCGTTAGGCCAAAGGCCCTTAGTGATTGGAATCTTATTAATAGGGTTAAACAACCCATCACACTTTTTTATATTTGTGTCCTATGAATTATTGTTGATGTTGTTGAAATGAATAATTGTTATGGCTAATGTACAACATATTCCATTAAGTATATGATTGGTTTGACTTTTTATTTACATAATTAATTATTTTAATAAAAAAAATTCAAATGGTATGTTCATTTTTTGCTTAATTAGCATAATAATAGATTTATTGCTCCATTATTAAGCAATATTTGTTTGTTTGTAGTTTCGTTTTAAAACAACGATAGAAAACTAGACGTTTACGTTAAACTCTTGTATTTCAAACTGATATTAATAGAAGAAAGAAAAAAACAAATGAGCCTACCATGTCAATGTACAAAAGTTGACAACCAACAACCTTAACCTTAACCGACCGCTCACGAAACCCTTCTCCAGAAACATCAATGTGAAATGGCATTTTTTGGCTCGTTCGGCATCCGAGACTAACAAGGTAGCCTGAGATCCAACAATGGCAACAAACGTTGGAACTCTGGACTGGATCTATTTTTACGATCAAATCAATACAGTCGAAGCCCATAATGTAGTTGGGCCTGTTTTCATTCTTAAAAATGCAACGTTTTCATTAACAACCGTTGAAGCCCATGATGTGGTTGGGCCTGATCGGGCTTTTCATGCCAAATTTTAACCAGGTCCTTGAAAAAAGTGGGCTGGGCTGAAAAACTAGTTAGTTAATCATATTTAATAAAAACTAGCTGATATAAAAAAAATACAAATTCAAGGAAGGATATTTTGGTCATTTTTCATCATTTCTTTCCAATTCCTTTGTAAGCCAAACAAAGAGATTCCAATATATTTGAGAAATTACATTCAATTTCATGTCAACCAAACGCTGTTAACATTTCATTCCAATTTCTTTCAGATTCCAATTTTTTTGACAAATTTTATTCCTTCGGAAAACATCATGCGAACCAACCAAAAGCCCCCTTAGGGTTGCAAATTCAAGTCTCCTCAAGTATATTGAGTTTATCAGCCATTTGTGAAATTGAAGCATGTTCTTAATCTCTTTACCTCAATATCAAAAACAGTCACAGGATTTGAAATACTTATTGCAACCAAGAAAAAACTAGCATTCTGCAACTGAAAACAGGTTTCATTCTAGAAAACAACGAAGTTCCAAAACCTACCAAATCATTTGAAATTTAGATCGACAAAGACTCACAAAAGTTGAAAACATACCAGACTCAGTAAAGATCGCCTTCTTTGTGGGTGTGAATCACGCAATCGGAAGTCGGGTAAGAAATGCAAGTCAGCAAGTAACCCTCCTTCATTTGGTTGTCATCAAGAAAAGATCCATCAGATTGGTCGACCGCACCAGTAACCATCTTACCGGCACATGTTGAGCATGCACCAGCCCTGCAAGAATATGGCAGCTCAATTCCAGCGCTCTCGGCTGAATCCAGAATGTAACAATCATCAGGTGCATCGAATTCACACTCTTCACCATCTGGTCCTACAAGCTTAACCTTGTATGACGCCATGGCCGTTACCCTGAAGGAAGAGCCGGATTTCAAGCCGAAGGCTTTTGAGACACTCTTCACTGTTGGAAGAGTAAATGGGCGCTTTAGGAAAGCACTAGGACGGCTGAGGTTTTGGGGTGAGCTTCTGACCATGCTTTGGGTAGGCAGTCTGATGGACGACATGATGACCTGAACACAGAGAAAGGGAAATCGGAATAGATTAAAGAGGATATTGATATTGAGACCAAGCAACTTATGGTTCTTTTAAATGAGATAAGATGATAAAACATGTTCTCTTGGGTGCATTTGATAAAACATGTTCTTCTAAATGCATTTTTCTCCAACTTGTCTCGTGATGTCCAATTCGAATATCGCACCGAATGTGAGACAAGTTTTTGTTTTGTTCTGTCCCACATGTGTAACACCCTTAGACACTACAATCTGAAGTTCAACAAAAGCAGAAAAACTCTCAGTCATCACTCATATGCCCATCAAGGCAAAATCTGCAAGCAGTTTCCCGTGGCACCAAGGTATATCTATATTTAACTCTTTAGCACCATTTGGGTGAACCATACAGTCCTCTTGGATTAGATCAATAGCAAGTGCATTTCTTTTATTGTTAAAGGTGATCAATTCATACCGACTAAAGAGGATTCCTCATAGTATCAAGAGAGTACTAGTCTCAGTGACAAATAACTACCATGCACCAAAGAAATGATGAAATACAGTACTATTGTGCATCAAACCAAAAAGAAAATTTGTTCAAGTCCAAGTTTCCCACTTGAATATCAAGGATAGTAACATTATGTGACGACATGTCTTTTCTTTACAGTTAAAGGAACATGTTTAAAAAATGAAAGGGTCAACAACCTCAACATCATAAACCACCGACTACATTTGAGGCTCACATTATTAGAAGCAACCTTTGTAACCATAAAGTAAAGAAACAAACATACATGGCTGCACTAAATTACTTCGTATAGAGGTAGAGGGAAACCAGTTGACATCATAGAGAACAACTCACACAGAAAAGAAAGGCAACATATGATGACCTTAAGGCGATCAGGGAGAAGTTTACATTCGGTTCCACCCCTTCACCAAAAAAAATACAATCAAGCAGAAGAAAAGAATCCCATCTTTAAGTAGGGTTGGGGAGGAATGTACCTAGACCTGACCGAAGGATAGGATCCTTCCATGAAGGCCTCCGACTTATCAAAGGGCCTTTGCCCTAGTGGTATTCGAGCTACCGCTAGAACCAAGCCTCCCAGGAGGCTGGGTTTCAAACCTCACCAAAGGTGAAGAGGGTGTGTGAGTTCATTTGCCGTATATAAATATTATATGCTTTAAAAAAAGACCTCTAACTTGTGAAGAAGTGTTTAAAGAGGAAAAGGATTAAAGAAGCTCTAAACCCATTATGTAGTTGTGTGTATATATATATATATATATATATATATATATATATATATATATATATATATATATATTGTGTAAATCGCACAATTGAAAGGACTGAATGGCCTAGTTTGGTTGGAATCCATTATATTTGTTAAAATGAAGAAAGAACGTTAAAGTATGCAAGAGAGCAGTTTTAGACAAGTGTTAATGGTTATTGTTGCCATGAACCTACAAATACAATGGTCAGGACAGCTCATTACAGCACTTGAGCATTTTTTTGTGTTTTAGCAAATATAATGGCTAATAAGCAACAAATGTTGAAGGAAAAAAAAACTCCTTTGAATTAAAAACAAGAGGAGCATTACAGAAAGGGGCAGGCTCATTCAAAAGGTAAATCACAAATTGACAGAGTCCAACACTAAATTGACAAAGAGTTCGTCGCTGATAATAGATAACAGAACACATTCAAAATAAATGCTGCATCTAAACCAACATCTGTGTTTTACTATGTGAATTCCGCAATCCTACGAAGATTTTCACAATTGATCTCATGCATGTAAGTTTTAATCGCACCAAAACCTCTTTCCAAGGCGAACAAATCCCGATTACTCATGATTCGAAAAGGTGCCTCCATGAAACAGATCTAACAAAAGGAACACACAAGAAGCCAATTCGATAACGATTTCAACTTCGCCAGATCAAATCCATACACAATTCCATGTAAAAATTCAAAAAACACACATAATCCGATAAATCAATCACCAACAACACCTCGAAAACTACACAAAAAACGAACGGAAACACACAATACAGAAAGCCGCAACACCAAGCACGAAGATGGGTGGAAAAAGTATACTTACAAGAGGAGATGTTGGCGAGAACTGGAAACGGAAATGGAGTTGGACGGAGGAATTGAGGGTTTAATTTATAGAGGGAGGAGTTGGAAGGTGGCGTTTGGCATCTACAGAGGGACGAGAAGTGTGTTGGAGGAAATGATACCCTAACTGCAATGACAAAATCACCACTTATACAATTTGACATGTTTAGTCCCTCAAAAATGCATTTTTGCTACAAATCAATTTTTTTGAAATTTTATTAGAATTTAAGTTTATATTGATATTACTGTATCAGGGATGCAAACGAAAAACGGTTAATTTGTGAGAGGACGAGAAGTAATATAATTCACAATTTTTTTAATCTATTTTTGGATCCATGTTCTGAATCACATGTGATTAGCTACACTTGACATTTGATTTGTTGTGTATTACCAAACAATTATATTTCATTTTGTATTGTATCGTGAAATTCTCTTAATCATTCTGACCACTTAATCATTTTACACCAAATCATTTAGCAACTGCCAAACAACCCCTTAGTTGAAAATAATCATTTTATAAAAAAAAATTGAACGTTTTGATGGGGTACTAAATGTATTTAGATCGAATGTAATCCTTTTTTTTAGATTTTGAATTTTATTTTTTCTATATTAAAAAATCATAAAGAGATTATTGAAGACGTTGAAAGAATAATAGGCCTGTCAAATTAAACTAGTTGAGTAGGTTCGGTAATTGGCCAAAACGATCAACTTTTTCGTACCATTCAAAACTGTCCAATTGAATTGGGAATTGGCGTACCAACTTTTGTTGTCCTTATTCTAAATAACGCAAATGTGTTGATTATGATTATAAAAACTTATATTGTTATAATAAAAGTAGGTTACAAATCTCGCCCCTGACGTTTGTACGTTCTAACAGTTCTCATCTCTCAATTGTATCTACACGATTTTGTTAAGGGGTTGTTTGTTTACCTCTTAATAAATATATTAAGAGTTCACTTCTGAATCATTAAGAGATGAATCTTGTTTAACAAAAAAATATGTCTCTTAATGGTTCTAAAAACCCTCTGAATAATTTTGTATCATGGGCATCCATTAACCATTCAGCACCTTAATTTCGTTGTAAATAATTATCACACAATTATATTTCATTTTGCACTATATCATGTGAATCTCTTCATCATTTTGGCTACTTAATTTATCTACACCAAACCATTCAGCAACTGTCAAATAACCCGTTACTGACAACCGTAAAAAGCCCAAAGATTACTTCCATTCGTCTAACAATTATTAATTTTGGTTGTTAAATGAGGGATGTTTAAGTCAATTTTTACGTTCTATATTCAAATACATTAAAAAAAATATATATTGTATAAAGAAAATTGAAAACCACAAGGGGTGGTGTTTCATTTGGTTTGAGTTTGGGCTCCAAAGATCAAAAATGCTTGAAAGTTTCAGGTTCGAATTTAAGGAATAATAAAAATCTTATTGTGGCTACGGAGGTACAAATGCGGTGACTTCGGAATATCCGTGAAATGGATGGTCACTCTGCAATTAATCGGCTTATGTAGCGGATTGGATATTCAGGTTAATCAACAACAAATTTTGAAAATGATTAAAATGCCTCTTGCATTAGATGGAAGGACTAAAATCAAAGATTTTGCAAACGTTATAAACAAATATACAATAAATAATGTTAAGGGACTAAAAGTGTTAAAATAGAAATTTCATGGACCAATTCAGTAATTAACCTTTTTTATTCGAAATGTTTGGAAGGCGGCTGGTGATCCATTTTTCTGATTTGACTCGTTTTTTTATTTTTCCATTTTCCTAATTCATTATACATAAATATATTTTGTAAACATAAATGGTTATTAACATTTTTTTAATCTTTTGAAGGATTCTCCATTAAACCCCTCCCTATTTTTAATATATTAAAAAGGTATTCGTACAATATAACAAGATATATCTTAATTTTAATATTTTATTTTATTTTTTATCTTCATAGATATTATAGTATGGTCTTATGTGATTTTAAAAAAACGATGATGTTTTTATTTTTGAATAAAATATAAATTTGAAGATATTATAAAAATTTGACAAAAATATATCGATATTAGTATCAAATTAATTATTTAAATTTTCTATTTTTTGTATAATTTTTTAATTCAGTTTTTTTTTATTATAATTTAATTTATGTTCAATAACGAAGTAATTTATATTTGGTTTAATAATATAATATTAAAAATAATAATTAATTATTTTGTTAGAACTCGATAATTATCCTAAGTATATTTTTGATTTTTTACATTTAAAAAAATGTTTATCTTTTATTTGATTATGTTTATCTGCAGTTAGTTATACGAATTTAAACATGGAGCTTTAATAAGTTGTACTTATGCATAATTACTTGTAATCTTAAATTTTTAAGTAATATGCATCAATATGCACTACTTTATGTATAAAAAATGGTTTTTAAGAGTTTTTGTCAAATGCTTTATAATATAGTATAGATATAGGGATTAGGGGCTCACTCAAGAAAAAATTGATTAGTTTGTAGTAAACGTGAAATCAAATGTGAAGCGCTTGTTTAAAATATTCAAAGATATTTTTTAAATAAGCTAAAAAAGTAATATAGTAATTTTATTTTTATTTTTAACAAATAATCAAAATATTTAATTAAATTTTTTAGAGGAAAATATTTTATTAAAACTAGTTACCTAATATATCAATTACCTAATATACATTGTATTTTAAAAACGTTTGTGAATTAAAATGTATCATAGTGATAACTTTCACAAGGTTTCATGTGTATCACAATGTTTTTTCTTTGTTTTATGAAATGTATCAAAGTGTGCATTTTCGTTATTTTCATTATTTTACAAAGGATATCACCTTATGCATTTTGTATGTATATCTGGGTATCACAGTGAATATCGTTTGTAGATATCACAATGTGTATCTTGTGTTCACGTAAGGTTCATTGGAATAAGATTCGTCAAATAAGATTCGTTGGTTAATAAAATCTCTCAAATGCCCTTAGTTAATATTTTAAGTTAAAATTACAAAAATTATTAACTTCTTAATTTAACATTTGATTTGTGGTTGAAATTTGATCTCACAATTACCACAAACAAAACAGTTCTCATTTGACTAACCCCATATATATTTATATATATATATATATATATATACATACACAAAAATTTAATCATCTTTAATCTCAAATCCACCTATAAATTGCGCTTGATACAGAGATTGATCCAGTTCATCCCAATACATCTCATCGTAACGTGTATCTAATGTTGAGATCTTTTCTTATGCTTCTCACTTTAATTCATTTTTTCACCGAAAGCCAACCCCTTCATACATATATACATGTGTATGTATAATAAATTAGTCGTTAATAATATTACATTCAGTTATTTTACACAAGAAACTTGTGATTATCATTAAACTCATACAAAGTAATTTTTTACTATATGATAATTATTTAAATTAAATGAGCTGATGGGATGGAGTTTTATAAAAAAAATAATGTTCATCTCTCAGTTTTTGAATGAAATATAATCTGTATATCTTGTTTGTACTGATTTTAAATTAACAGATAAAAAACTTTATAGATAAACCGTTTCTTTAACATTCAAAACAAACAACGTCATTTTATTTATTATAATCAGAATTATAATAACATTAAACAGATTTCAAAATAAATATACCGATTATAGAGTAATAGAGCATTAATCTTTCAAAGTTAATTTAGTTGCTCAAATATGCAATTTTAGGCATATTTTTGAAATGTTTTTTAAGTATAAATTATATTTTTGCATTATACTATTTATTAATTATTTAGAGCATCTTCAACAGATATTTTAAAATAGAGAATTAAAAATAAAAATTTCTGAAGAAAAATTACTTTCACCTCTAACAACCTACCCGTTTTCAAGATTACAGTATTAATTAAGTCATCTGCAACAGCTTCCTTAAAATTGAGATTTTAAGAATTTTTGTGCTTCAAGAGATTCTCCAAAACCTTCTCACACACACACACACACACACACACACA
This sequence comes from Cynara cardunculus var. scolymus, assembly GCF_001531365.2. NCBI lineage: Eukaryota > Viridiplantae > Streptophyta > Magnoliopsida > Asterales > Asteraceae > Cynara > Cynara cardunculus. The sequence goes on from NC_037537.1 coordinate 25,140,706, forward strand.
GACACACAGAGAGAGAGAGAGAGAAAATTCTCCGTATATGAATTTTTTTTCTAAAAATGATTATTTATGAGTGAGAAATAATAGTTTATACTCCCACCAATAAAAGTATTTGAAATTAGATGTCCAAGAAAGGAAAATAATATTTTATTAAATGTATTGAATATTTTAATAACATGATTAATGTCATAATACCTAAAATGAAAAATCTGTTGGAGATGAAAGTAATACTTTTTGGAGATTTTAATTTTTGAGAGAAAATTTGGAGATTCTATTGGAGATGATCTTATTATATTATTAAAATATTCAATACGATTAATAAAATATTATTTCTTGATTTTAAACATTTAATTTCAAGATTTTTCATCAATAAGAAAAAATAATTTTTCTTTCCTAAATAATTATTTTTAGATAGGTATTTATATTTGGAGAGTTTCAGTCTCTCTCCTACTTTTCTCCATTTTAGATAAGGTTTTAAAAAATCCGTTAAAACCAAAATCTTCAGAATCTCCATTCTGATGTTGGAGATGCTCTTAGTTAAAGTTTTAAAAAACTAATTTCAAGAGTACAACTTATATAGAACATAAAGTTCAAATGTACTTGGGGCATGTTTAGTTATATGTATTAAACAGTAATCAATATGAATGAAAAAAAAAAAACTGTTTGGTTTCCTATAATATAATGGGCTTATTCCCTTAGAATTCTAAAATTTCATTCTTGGTTAAACTGAAGGGAATGAAAATTAATTCCTTTTTTCATTCCCATTTTCATTTCTTAGCCTGAGACGTTGTTTGGCAGTTGCTGAATGATTTGATATGTAATGATTAAGTGGTCAGAATGATTAAGAGACTCTCATGATATAGTGCAAACTGAAATATAATTGTTTGGTAATTGTTTACAATGAAATTAGCGTGTTGAATGGTTAAGAAAGACTCATGATACAAAATCATTCAGAGAATTTTAGTACCATTAAGAAACATATTTTTTTTTGTCAAATAAGATTCAACTTTTAATAATTCATAGATTATCTCTTAATAAAACTATTAAGAAGTAAACAAACAACTCCTAGATCAAACAGACCCTTAGAGTTATGATTTAATGAGAATATTTGGCTTAAAACATTTTCCATATATTTAGAGAGAGCCTCATAAGATGATGCTTGTAAAAGAAGTCAAAAACTTTGGTTTTAAAATGTCTCCATCAAATGCATTTATATATTTGATTTTATATTTTCTTTTCTTTTTATAAAATGTAGAAAAACAAGTTAAATATTCAAGATTTATCATCATCGATTTACAATAAAACTCTACAAGACTGCCTCTGCGTTTGGCGTCTAACTCAATTGACAAAAAAATGGATGAGTTTGCTCAAATACAAGACATGTCACGGGTTTGACTCCCTCTCTCTCTCTCTCGCTAGCCTCAGCCGTTGAATAAACCAAAAAAATGCTCTCTCCACATTATTGTGTTCCTTGTGGAGCCGATTAAATTTGCTGGTAATCAACTTTTTTGACCAAATACAGATCCAAAACCAATTGTTATTGAAATATCTCTTGTATCAAAAGTAAGCATTTGAATTAGAGGTCAAATAGCTATGGCATGGTTGGTCTTTTCGGTAGACCAAAAGCCTAATAATATGAGAGCTTAAAAGGGACTCACCTCTATAAATGAATGATTGGGTGGCTCTTACCCATGACTAATGGCTATAACCAGTTTCCTCTATTCAACAACTTTATTATGCATTTATTATCAAAAAAATAAAAATACAATATTATAAATTATTGATATTTTTTTTAATTATTGAAGAAACCCCATTATTTTTCAAGAAAAACAAGAAATGATTTCAATGTTGATTTTAATGAATAGAAGAAGGCGTTTGGTCAGAAGTATTAAGCAGTAATTAATAAAAATGAAAATAAAAGAAACTGTTTGGTTTTATATAATATAATGAGATTATTCTTTCATAAGCCTAAATTTTCATTTCAGGTTAAATTAGGGGAATGAAAATTTATTCTTATTTTCATTTTCGTTTTCATTCATCTGCATGAACCAGACACCCCCTAAGTAATTGGGCTTAACTTTTTTTTTTTTTTTTACAATAATTGCATAAAATAATTAACGTAATATATAATAAGATAAGAATCACATTTTGTTATTAGATTACAGTATAAAACAATGAAACATGTATATGTATAGGCACATAAGAACTTCCCTTTCATAAGGGGCTATTTATCGGCGCTTATCGGTAAGAGTTGACACTTATATTTAACTTACCGGGTAAGATTTTACTCCATTAAAACGACATCTTATGAAACATGTTTATCCGATAAGCATTCACCATGTAAAAACAGTCACTCTCACTTACCAGGTTAAAATCTCGATCCTTGTTATCGCTTTTACTGGTTAAAATTCATACTATTAGTCATGTTAATTCAATAATACAAGTGATTACTGAATAAGCTTTTAGTAAACGTCTTAATATTCATAATAGACAACATCGTGAACCCGTCTTTACACAAATACATATTTGCAACATCGAGTAACAAAATGGAATGCTTAAAAATCCTTCGTGATCGAGTAATTTCACCAATTATGCAGTAAGAATATTGGTTTACGTAAATAATTATTATGTTGTTTTCCTGAATTTTGAAATTTCTGTTCAAAGTTTTCGATAAAAACACGATATCAACAAAAGACAACAGGCATTGGTAGTGCAGAATTGTAAGTAGAAATTTGGACCGGTATGAAACCCGGACCGTGACCGACGTCATCAGACCGGAAAGACCATCCGCAATCGGTCCACACTATTTGTAGCTGAACTGGTCCATGCCCAACTCAAACTATTAGATTCGTTTTGCAATGAGCATTTACTTTGGGTATAAAATCGAGGGGTGGATTTTAGAAGAAGTAATGATCGTCCATGGCGAAAGCAGCATCTAATACAGTAATAAAAACCCAACATTCGACAAGTCAAAAACGATAAGCACCCATTAAAGGCAAATGCTTCCAAGTACCGACCTCAAACCGAACAACTCTGATAAAAACAAAGAAAACACCTAAAAGATGCGAACTGGCTTTCCCATTGTCGTCTTCAAGTACAAACACCTCACCTGTAGATTTCCATACAAAATAACATCATTACAATCATCATTATAAAAAATAGAAGCAACGGTTATCTTTTTGTTGCTTTTATTCACAGTTCAAACCCAAATGGACCACCCCTCGAGAGTAGGATATATGGGGGGAGATGTGTGTGGACCTGATCTCTATACCAAAGAGTAGAGCAGCTTGTGGAAATTTATGCGGTTAAAGTGAATTCTTTGAACATTAGATCCCCATATATTGACGGTTGCTAAAACAATCGAATAGGAAAAGATGACTCACATTTTGCCAATTCTTCTTCAGTAACGAAACAAGGAAATTGACGCTCATTTGCACGTTCTGGAAAATCTGCTTATCCTCCATGCTGCAGTTTCCAACAGCAACTCCCATGCACAGCACCTTTTTCAGTTGAAACTTCACAGTTGCCTTGGTCTCGTTCACCTTAGCCTCGAGGGATTCCTGGTGAGTAACAAGCGTAGGGAATTTTCCTGCATAGAAAAAATCAAACCATAATTACATGCAACATACTGTCAAAATGTGAGGAACCCCATTAGGTTACTCTCTGAAATACAGCCCTTGAAAAGAGATGGGGGCTACAACAAGAGGAAGTGTCCAATTCTAAGGCCAATGTGGGGCTCTTTAACACATACAATAAGAATATTGATAGTAAGGACTTGAAATACTCTAATTAAATAAGATAGATTTAGATTTAAAAGATACACCCACCTGCCTTGTTTAGACCAGGGCCCAACAAACGAGGGATCTGCTTGATCACAGATTCAGAAGCCAAAAAAGCCTGGTGCTTCTTAGCAAGCTTCTTCACCAGCTTCTTGTTCTTGTTGAGCTTCTTGAGCCCTTCCACATCCATATATTCAAGGCCTATCTTTTGAGCCTATAAAAATTAAAAAAACACACGTTAATGGAACATTCATATTATATAAGGTTAGCCGTTAACCAGCATAAGACTGCAAAACTTCTCCAAATCTCAGGAAACACTAATATTTGGGACCCAGTATCGTTTTATGATAATGTAATCAAAATGTGTTTCAACAAGTCATATGTTGGTTTGTATTGGAACTCTGCAAAGAAAAACTATCAAGTCTATAACATAATTATTTCATTATGGGAAGAAGATACATCTGAAGACATGATAATTTAAACTGAAAAATACCAAACTTATGTAACCTGTTCAAATTAAATTCGAGAAACATATTACAGCTTATAATTACATATATAAACAAAGCAATCTTGGGACATAAGAGAATAGTGGATGGTAAGCCATAAACCATGCCCATGTTGCCATGTATAAATGCAAGATAAGACCAAGTGATATGGAATGTTCAAAAAATGAACTTACCTCTTCCACATGCTGGGCATCTCCAAGCATGCAAACTTTCAATTTCGGACGAGGAATGTGAGGCAACTTCACGGTACCACTGAAACGCTTATCCTTTTGTGGGTCGTAGTTCTTGAGCCCAATCTGGAGCTCAATAGTCTCAGTAAAATTCCGCTTCTTTTCCTTAGCATCGGTAGTAATCTGGGTAATGGCTTCTCGGAGAGCTTCACTCTGAAGCTTACTGCCATATCAATCATCCAAATATCAATAAAGCTAGTACAGGAACCAGCTGAAATATCTAATACATCGACAGCAGTAAACGCTTGTAGAAACAAACCAATTGAACTATAAAGCAAAAAGGCCTTCTGAAATCAAGATAAGACAACACCAATCTTGTGTTTGAAAAGCATTCTATGAAAAATTAAATCAGATTACGCAAGATTCATATAGCATAGAGCTATAAAAAGAAAGTATCATGAAAGTTTGAAGGCAACATTGGAAAACACCTATGGCTGGAACAAAGAAAAAAATTACTAAGCAGGATTTACATGCCTTCATGCATTATTCCATTACAAAGTTCATAAAACAAACAATTTTCCTATCAAAATCTTTCTTAAACAAAAGAAACCAACCGATTATAAAAAAACTAAGGATTAATCACACAAAGCTTAGCAGACAACATCAGAAGCATAAACATCGGAATAATATTGAAAAAGATAAAGAGACTCCGATGGCTGAATCTATACACATACCTCATGGCTGTTAGGTTTTCCTTCCTTAAACTTCACTTCTGCATAGACGTAACAAAAAGTACAAACTATCAGATTCATCCTGAATAATAGACTAGACATAAACATACATACATCGAATTCGATGCATATAACGAACACAAGCAAAATAAACTGCGAAAAAACGACGAAACATTACAATCCATCACTTTTCCAAACCATCATAAGCTCTAAATGTAAAGAGAAATGAAGCACACACATCCAATGAAACGATGAACGAATAATCAGATGCAAAAACCAGAAGAATGAGATTGAGAGACCACGGAAGATCCTTACCTTCGAAAAGAACCCTAAGAGTAGGAAGTGGCAGTGCCGATGAAGTTCGAGAGGAAAGCAGCGGCCGAGTTATCCAGCTGATCTTATGATGGAATTGAAACCCTAATTGGGCCTGGGTATTGCAAATCTTGACCCGGAATCCTATTGAGCGGGTCAAGTAATATTTATATTTTATATAGAACAAGGGGTTGTTTGGTAATTGTTGAAAGATTTGGTGTATAATGATTAAGTGATCAGAATGATTAAGTGACTCTTATGATATAGTGCAGAATGAAATATAAATGTTTGGTAATTGTGTACAATGAAATTAGGGCTCTTAATGGTTAAGGGAGATACATCATACAAAATCATTCAGAGGGTTTTAGAACCATTAAGATGCAGACTTTTTTTTGCCAAACAAGATTCACCTCTTTTAGATTCAGCTATTGTCTTTTAATGGAACTGTTAAAAGGTAAACAAACAACCCCTAAACTATAAATTTGTTGAATGTGGTCCAAAGTTACACCACGGTTAAACCGATAGAAACCGCTACAAACTTTTTGCTTATAAAAACTTGTAGACAAATTTCCTTGACATCCTGTAATAAGCAAACCTCATACAAAAACTCAGTCTCGCATAAAATCATCAAGTAAACATTTCAATCGCCAAGTATTACGTCTTTCCCTTCCCTTTATCTTCCGGATGTGACTGTCCTGAAATGCACATTTTTATAAACAAAATGAGGGTTAGGCCAATAGGTCTAGTGAAGAAATCCATGTTAGTACAACACTGTATAAAGCCAATAGGTTTCGGTCTTTCAAAAATAGTTAACAAATAATAGCTTTCATGGATATAAATCAACTACGTATAAGTTTGTTGTATTAAATTGACATCCTTGGTAACATCGTTGGCCCGATTGATGCAATGCCTCAAATATATACACTGCCCCTTTTTCACATATCACACTGTCACATACCCTACACCGCTCCATCACACACCCCACGTCATCATATACACCACTTTGTACTTATGTGTCGGTTAAACCAGCCAAATGCAATGATAATGATTCACTTCATCTTATATACTCATGCCATATAACACAATGATTTTTAAAGGGAAAACACATCATACAGTATGCATTTCATTTTAAAGGTTTGAAAGAAACTCACATGGATCACGATTATACATTAACCTCTTAACCAATAATGAAGTCGGATACAAAAATCTGAATCAAATAAGCATGGGTTAGAGTGTATGCCAATAAAATATTTGTCAAAAATCACTTCTAAGATTCCACATCGTTCTTCGACTTGCTCAATGTTTGTCCAAAGTTCCAACTATTGTTGGTGGATTTGTTTAACACTGTTTCAACTTGCTCAGTGTTTCTTTTCTAATTTTAGAGATGGACGTTTCTTTCGTAATTTCGTATACTGTTTTTTAATGTTATGTTGGTAGAAATTTCATTTTGGATATAACTGCCATATTTTTTTTTCTATTTAAAGCCCATAAGAGGTTAGACCAGACTGTCTTTTTGTGGTTCGGTTTGGCCAGTATGGTTCGGCTTAGAAATTTTCGAAACCACCGTTGCAGTTTGGTTTGTGGGTTGGGGGGATTAAACCGCTAAACCAAACCGAAAACACCCCTAGCTATCAGAGAAAAATAAAAAACAAACCTTTTTCTTTCCATTAAAAACCACATTTTAGATCTAGGGGTTTGGGTTAGCAGCCGGTGGAAGATCACAGCTTGTTCGTGAGTGGATTCACGTAGAGAAAATATACCTTGATTTCTAAGGTGCTTCGTCACAACCCACGACAAAATCTGAAATGATAAAATCTCTAAACACCTTGTGATCTGTTTAGATTTGTTTTGAATGTCATTGGATTCTAGCTAAAAAAATAATATAATCAGAATTTATTTCCCTGTTGTGTGTTAAAACCCCATACATTTGGTTAGGTGTTAATATTTGCAGCTAAAATCACAACAAATAAAACAATCTGATCAATTGTATCATACCTTATAATCGGAAGTAAAATAAATGTGACTGGATTTCGATAATAATGATGAAACTTTTAGTACGGTAAATCACACGCATCCCAAAGATATAAATGTAACGAGCATATCTATACTATATTATAAAACATTTGACAAAAACTAGTAAAAACTATTTTTATGCATGACATATCTATACTATCTTATAAAGCATTTGGCTAAAACTCTTAAAACTCTTAAAAACTCTTAAAACTCTTAAAACTCTTAAACCCGTTCATCCCTAAACGATTTCATCCCTATCCGATTTCATCCCATATCTGAATTCGTGTAACTAACTGCAGATAAACACAATCAAATA
>NC_037537.1:25150351-25169993 GCF_001531365.2 Cynara cardunculus var. scolymus
TGAACATCTCATTTTAAAATATAAAAAATCTAAAATATAATTAGAATAATTATCGAGTTCCAACAAAATAAATAATTATTATCTTTATAAAAAAAATTATATTATTAAACCAAATATAAATTACTTCGTTATCGTACATAAATTTTGAATTAAAAATTACACAAAAAATGAGGAATTTCAAATAATTAATTTGATACTAATATCGATATATTTTTGTTAAATTTTTATGATATCTTCAAACATATATTTTATTCAAAAATAAAAACATCATTGTTTTCTCAAAATCACATAAAGCCATATTATAACATCGACTGAGATAAAAAATAAAATGAAATATTAAAATCATAATGTATCTCGCTGCATTGCGCGAGTACGCTTCTAGTTGTTTATTGATACATATTACTTAAAATTCAAGATTACAAATAAATCGTGATTAAGTACGACTTATTAAAGTTTCATGTTTGAATTTGTGTAACTAACTGCATATAAACATAATCAAATAGAGGATAAACTTCTTATTTTAAATATAAAAGATCTAAAATATAATTAGAATAATCATTGAGTTCTAACAAAATACTTAATTATTATCTTTATAAAAAATGAATTAAACAAATACACAAAAAAATGGTTAATTTGGTATTAATATCAATATTTTTTTTCAAATTTTTAACGATATTTTTATATTTATATTTTATTTAAAAATAGAAAGATTATCGTTTCATCAAAACCACGTAAAACAAAAATTAAACACTAAAATCGAGATGTATCTTGTTGCATTGTATATTATAACATTGATTGAAACAAAACAAAAATTAAACACTAAAATCGNAATCGAGATGTATCTTGTTGCATTGTATATTATAACATTGATTGAAACAAAACAAAAATTAAACACTAAAATCGAGATGTATCTTGTTGCATTGTGCGAGTACCCTTGTAGTCCATTATAATGTCGTTCAATGGTAAGCTCTAAACCGTTTTGTATAATATTCAAGTACACATGCTTATGTTGGCTACAAACTTGAACAAGTCTTTTTTCTACACATACCCGAATTAAATCAATATGATAATCAACATTAATGAATATCACAAAGTGATTTAGATGAGTGTTTCTGTATTTGAAAATCTCCCAAAATACTGAATATGTTTAGAAGTAAACAGTGAAAATAGAAAAAAAGTTATCTTAAAGTTGGATAAAGACCATCGGTTATACTCCAAGCCTTTTCAAATACGAATGTATTGCAAATTTCAGGACTCAATATATTTGACACGTCAATTTAATCTTATTAATTAAGGAAATATGAACATCAAAACTACAAGGGTGATGTCTGAATGGTTTGAGTTAGAGCTCCAAATGTTAAAAGTGTCTGGAGGTCCCAGGTTCAAATACAAGGAAAAATAAAAATCCATTTGTGTCCACAGAGGTTCAAATGTTGTGATTCCGGGCCACCCACAAAGTAGGTGGTCGCCTTGAGATTAGTCGGCTCACATCGCGAGTTGGATATCCATGTTAATAAAAAAAAAACACGAACATCAATTATTAATTGATGGTGTATTTGGTATGCGGGACAAAACGAGACATGATAGAATAGAAAATTGTTGTCCCACGTTTGATACCACATTTATACTGGGATAAAACAAAACCGAGCGAGACAAAAATGCATTTTTCTTGTCCTACCAAAATACGTGGAACAAAAATAAAGAATGATGTGTCAATAATGTGATATTATTAAACTATCTATGTCAAGTTAAAACCCTAAGATGCTGTTTGGTTCGTAGAATTCAAGTGAATTTGATGGAATTGAAATGCCAAATTTATTTGACGATGGTTGGTTCGCAGAAGGAATAGATTGGATTCACTGAATTCCACTGTTGAGACATCTAATCATTATTTGACATGTGTGAAGGATTTTAATTTAAATTTGTGACAAATGTAACAAAATCTATAATTTGGTATTAGAAAGACAAAAATAACCTTTGCATCAAATTTAACCACCACCACTCCCACTCTTACCACCCATGACCGCTCCTGCTGCCAACATCTCCGTCACCACCACCGCCACCATCCACACCCTAGTCATGATCATTATGCCACTACTGTGTACATAACCATATGACCATCGAGTCTATCAGAACTGATTTATTACAATCACAATTTATCAGGATTAATCCAGACACAATCGTGTACAACCTAAAAAAATCCAATTAGAGAAAAATGAAAAGCAATCCCCTAACTACAAGGTGGTGCCTGATTGGTTTGAACTTGACTCCAAAGGTTAAAAGTATTAGGAGGTCCCAGGTTTAAATCTAAGAAGTAATAAAATGTCTTTATGGCCACGGAGGTTCAAATACGATGACTTCGGGTTATCTGCAAAATAGATGTTCGTACTGGGATTAGTCGGTCGCAGGGTTTGATATCCGGTAAAAAAAAAAAAAAGAAAAAGAAAAAAACAATCCCCTTTTGACCGCGTAAAGGGGTCCAACAAAATAGAGCAACGAGGACCGTCGTCACACCGATCGAAACCAAGCCGCATTTCTACTCCTCATCTCGTCAACAAAGCGTCCTAGGAGAACACCATCGCCATGAATTCGGCAGCTCGCAGAAGCGGAGGACTTTTCGAAGGACTATACAAAGTCCTTATGCGTCGTAACTCTGTCTACATCACTTTCGTCATCGCCGGCGCTTTCATCGGTGAACGGGTTAGGGTTCCGATCCTCCATATGTGATTGATACTTATACACCTGCCCTAGTTTTATGCCGTTCGTTCTTAATCAGGTTATTAGGTTTGATTATACAGATATTCATACGGCTGATTATCATCGATGATAATTGAATTCTAGATCCGATTTGATAGCGTGTTCATTGTTCCTTCCCAGATCTAAGAAATTAATGATATTTTAAGTTTATAAGGGGATAGAGTTATGCCCTAGCTTATAAAAATTATCTTAAAGTTGGATACATATACATATGCCCTAGTTTATAAAATCAAGGGGCTCTTGTTTCAGGTTGTTTGTATTAGCTCATTCCATGTCTGATATAATTGACTGATGCAGTTATGTGGATTTACATGTTTCAGGCAGTGGACTACGGAGTTCATAAGATCTGGGAGAATAACAATATCGGGGTAATGTTTTAGCACTTACTTGGATGATGCATGCGTGAGTTTGTGTGATTTCTGTAGTTTCTGATTGATGATTGGCCAAATTCCACACCAAGCCACCACACACACGCACATATATATAGAACAACGAACTTGTACATCACTTTAGCTTTGTTTATGGAAGCAGTGAAATTCAACTGTAGATATACGTTGCAGGTTATATGATCATTCTATAATTTAAGTAGATCTCTAGGTAGTAACTTCTCACAGTTTATTACCAATGTCAAGATGCTGTAGATTACTATCAACATTCCAACATTCACACATAAGTTAGTTACCCTTAAATAGCTTAATATAGTTTATTACACGATGAATGATCGTGTGAGAATAGGAGTCAAGCTGGACCCTTGATCACTTTTAATCTCACCCCGGTCCCATGAATTGTGGTTCTCACGAGAATTGATCTGGTGCATCTCATTAGTGTTGATCTTTATTTAGGATTGACCCGTGGGTAGAGATCCCTTCTCACCATAATTTCCATCTCACTGGATCCCAACCTTTATTACACTTGGACCTAGATGCCCAGAAATCACATTATTCATCGTAGAACATGCAGATGCAATATGGGTTTTTGGTTTTCAGTCTTCGAGATTGAAACGCTAGTCTGCTTGGAGAAAAGTATTGTTCAGAGTCATGCATATATGCACAAAATATAGGATAAACAAGAACAATCTAATGGAGAACTACTGTCTACTTGTATAATTTCTTGGATTGGCTTGCATATTATTATTATTCTAAGTCTAATCCACCATCGCAATAAATACTATATTGTTTTCATTGTCTCTAGCATGAAACTTGAATTAATCTTGGAATATCTTGAGGGGAATATATGTTATACACAAATATATAGACATATATATGCACATACACATGCTAACATACACACATATATACATCTATACATATGCACGTACATATATATATTTATATAGGGGCTTAATCATTTGAGAACTCCAAAATTTGTGAGATATGCGAGAACTTCTATCTTAAGGTTTTGTTTTACATGATTTTTTTATTCCAAGTATAGTATCTAATATAATGATTAATATATATATATATATATATATATATTTGTTTGTTTGTTTCTTATGTATACGATTCACAATGTGGAACTCTTTTTTGTGCATTTTTTGTTTCACAAACATGTCAAAAATGTTCACATTGTAAACCAAGTAAATGTGGGAATAACAGATTGTGAAACAAATATATGTTAATTAATATTCTAAATCCTACTCTTAGATGAAAAAAATCATGAAATAACACATGCTATACAAGTTCTCAAGGTTATCACAATTTCATGGGTTCTCAAAAGGTCCCCCTATTTATATATACATGCATGTATACATATATATGTCTATATCCATGTGTAAGCATATAGCTTATATACTTAACCATGCTACATAAGAAGCAAGTACACGTCAACCATGGCATTCCGTTCCTTCCTTTTCTTATCCTAGTAAAACTCCTATGTGCTTAATATTTTCTGCATCTCAAGAGTTGCCGATAGAAGTCTTCTTTTTTTGGTAACCATGGGCGTCCGGGCCAGCTTGTGTACACCTCGACTGATCCCATGGAAACAGTTAGGAAAATCCTAGCGGCCTTGAGAAGACTCCAACTGGCGACCTATGAGGGGATCCCCAATGCCTAGCCTTTATTTGGCTGTTGAGTTGGCTCTCAAGGTTGCCAAGAGAAGTCTTGTCTCTCCCGAAATTGGGATTGGACTCCTGAATGTGGCTAGCAAACTGTAATTAGGGGCCCTAATGCTCGTTCTTTTCCCTCTTTCAAGTTCTAAGAAGAAAGCTATGTCCCGGTTTGGTTTGCAGGATTGGATTGGATTTGGAATTGAATTCCATTCCAATCTCATGTTTGGTTTGAAATATTTCCTGGATCTGAAATCCCACAAATATAGGATTTTGAAATCCCATGGGGGTGCTTGGTATTTCATGGCATTCGTAGGATTTGTATGTAATAATGTTTTAAAAAATGTTAAAAACATTTGTTTTGTAATAATCAATTAATAAAAATGTAATTGAAGTATTTTTATAATTTGCTTTATAAATTATTTATAAAAAATGGAATTCAATTCCATTCCAAATCCAACAAACCAAACACACTAAAGATTCCAAATCCCTCTACGCTAAAAAACCATTCCATCAAACCAAACACCCCTTAAGAAGTGATTTGAAGTGAAGATTGCTCTATACAAGTCTAACCTAGTTGTTCTGTTGTGTACATTTGAGATATTTTTCTAACGGAAATTATCGGTCATTATGCAGAAGCGATACGAGGACATTCCAGTTCTGGGACAGAGACCAACCGATGAATGATATGGGAATATTTGATCAACTTCTATGATTGTTTTGTCACACCCTTTATGAGATCTTAGAAGGGACATACCATAATGGATCTTTTTAATAAGTATTACTTAGATTCATCAACTTTGCATAAACACATCTGTTGTTGTTTACCAATTTGTTGCATTTTCTGAATGATTTTGGGGCCCAAAACCAAAAGTTGGAATTGAAAAACATGATTTCTGGTGATGTTTTGGAACCAAAACATTTGTTTCATCTTACCCTTACAAAATGAAATGGATGAGCCATTTTTTTCTTGATATATCAAGAGTAAAATTACAATGGACCAATGAAATGAAAATATTATTTTCACTGGCCTTTATTTATTTTTCAAATTTTATTAATTATTACGGGAGAAACTACTGATTATTTATTTAAATTCAAATGACAATCATTTATGTTTGTTATGATCGTGTGATTGTTATTTGAAAAATGAAATGTTATATTCATTTCATTTTATTGATTCAGTATACTTGCTACTGATATCCTGATACACGGAGAAAGATGATGTATATCACTTTCGTTTTGCAAGTGTATGGTTTTTTCTTTCATGAAAAATTTCTTAGGACTTGAATCGTTTAAAATATAAATGTCCGTTGAGTTATTTAGTTTAAATGTTTAAGGATTTATTTGTTTGATTTCAACAAGTACAATAATTTAATTGTTAAAAAAGACTCTTTAAATGAAAATCAACACCACTGGTGGGAGGTTGGTGGAATGATAATATTTATTGGTGATAGTGGTGGTGGCAACGGTGGTTGGTGGCGGAGGTGTTGACTACGGTGAGGGTGGTCGCTGGTGTGGGTTAAATTGGATGCAAAAATTATTTATGTTTCTTCTATAACCAAATTACAACATTTGCAATGAAGTGGAATTCAATTTCTTCACTTTATGTCAAGAAATGATCAAATCCCTTAACCGTGGAATTCGACAGAATCCAATCAATCATCCCGCAAACCAAACATCCAAGAATGTCCTTTCAATTCCGTCAAATATCAAAAATTGAAGATTTACTTATGATTAGATTCTTTATTTAATAATCACAAGGGTGGTGTCTGATTGGTTTGAGTTTGGCCTCCAAAGATCAAAAATACGTGGAGGTCTCAGGTTCAAATTCAATGATGAATAAAAATCCCCTTATGGTCACGAAGGTTCGCATAACGAGTTGGATATCCAGGTTAATAAAAAATAAAAGAAAAAACAATCAAACAAACAAACAAATAACGATCCATACAAGCTAAATCTTTTCTAATCGATAATTAGACCAAAAAAGAACTTAAAAATCTCATTAATTCATTTTTTTCCGTCAAAATATTTACTTCCATCTAAAAATGGACTTCGATTTTTTATCTTGTTTTCCTTGCAAAATACTGTATTTCTATGCACACCGTACGTTGTCTTTAAATTCAAATCGAAAAAAATTTAAAATTCTCAGCAGCTCATTAGATTATAATCCCATACATGTAAGGTGTGTATATATGCAACATCCCATGGCCTAACTTTTACAAAATTTAAGGGAAGATCATATAGAAAACGTCCGGCTCATGTGGGTCGAAATAGAGGCCATTTAGATGAAGACGTTCATTCGCTTTTCACGGCATCGTAGATATGCTGCACAAAGATCCAAGATGAACGGAAACTGATTGTAGCGAGCATCAAGAAGAAGGCATAGCAAAATAGAAAATTGTAGCCGAAATAGAACGATGATTGCATCAATCCCGTCATGTTTGATCTTGAATGGTAGTAGTAGATACAATACCCGAACATAAAGATGGCAACCGCACCCCCACGCCACACGCATCTGTTTCACAAACCCAGATGACCGATTCAACATCAAGATTTAACCATTTCCAAAAGAAAACAGCAAATTAACACATCTCAATTACGGGTTTCTATGTACTTTTCAAAAACTAAGATAGAAATTAAGAGATTATTTACTACCAGCTGACGGCCTCTTACTAGGTAAGAAGTGCTCACCAGGTAAGAAGGGATGTTGTCTACCAACACATTTTGACATAGAGATGCACAAAAAAAGCCCAACCCCGAAGTTCGGCCAAGACCAGTCCTCAAAACCTGATCAGCACGAAAATTTTGGGGTACCGACCCGAAAAATCCCGGTTTGGAAAAGTCCGAAAAATGAGGTTAGGCCCAATCAAACCTGGCCCGGGCCTAAAAAAGCCCGAACCTTTTTTTCGCTGAAACAGGCTCGGAAAGATCGGGCTCAGGCCTGAAAAAGTTCGAGCCTTCTGCATCTCTACTTTGACACACGAATATGCTGCTGGATCATTTAGGGATACAACCTTAAATGAGTTTTTTTTTAATTAAATCGATTACATCATGGCCTATTAAAGAAAAATGGCCATTTTAAGGTTATATACCTAAAAATCTAATCTCCGAATACGCCCAACCTCATATTTTTCTAATTAATTAATCAAAATGCCTCTTTTTTTTTTTGTTATTTATGTTGTCATCTAACTAATTTATCAGCTAGCTCAGCTAACATTTAGTTTATCAGCCAACAACTATCTTTTCAGCTAACCGCTAGCATATTAGCTAGTTTGCTAAACATAGCCTAAACCTTTTTTTCTATAAAAACCAATATTGGTTGAAATGTACTACTTTTGGGTTTTGACTACGAAAGTCTAAATCAGGTGAATAATTTGGAATTGAGCGAATACGAGATAACATACCTCCACCACCACCGATGATCTTCTACAGTCAGCTGGATGTACGTCAAACCGACACTCAACAACGACGTAATTAAGACGAGAAGGACGAGCGTTATAAACAAGACGCCAGGGAGAGTCAAGATTTTATAGCTCCAAATCGTTGCATACACATTATGCAACTCGAGAACAATTGCGCTGAACGGTAAAAGACCCGAGATGAACATTTGACCAAGAGTCTTTCTGTGCCATGCCAGCAGCGGAATCTCCCTCGGGGATATCTTCGTAGCCGAAGGTGCTTGAAACTTGGATCTAAAACGATATCCCATTACCCCACCAAACCCAAGAAGCGGAATGGCAACTAAAGTGTATGCAAGTACGATCACGACTAAAGTGCCAAACGGAAGTGCGGTAGCAGCCCCAATCGATATGGCAATTGTGTTAAGAAGAAGCGTGATAACGGAAAGTGGTCCAACGAAGAGAACCCCGGATAAAAGAACACATCTTTCCTGCAAAAGTTCTAAAATTTAGCACGATTAAAGCAAAAAACGTAAAAAAGATCGCTGCATACTCTTCGAGGTAAAGGCAATACCGGCATCTCCAACAAATTCTCTATAATTTCTCCATTTTCGGAGATTTTCAACATTAAGGGTGCGTTTGGTACATTGGACAAGACAAAACATAACATGGGTCGCTTTTCCATGTTTGGTAAGACTTTTATGTGGAACAGACAGAAACAAAGTGGAATAGGTGTGTTCCACCCCCTACCCATGGAACAAGGTGGAACAGACCTATATTTTACCAATATATCCTCAAAATAAAATCTAATTCTCTTCTAAAACATCAAACACGCCTCCCTCTTTACATTTTATTCATTCGTTAGATTTTATCTATTGCATCTTATACTCTTTAAACTTTCACTTTACTGTCCTCAGAATATTATTTGTATATAATTTCTATATTTTGGCTAATTTATGTAGTTTATTAAATATTAATAATAACAATATAGAAAAGGCATAAAATAAAAATTGGAAACTACATAAACTTTTTATTTTGGTGTCATTTTAATCGTCTTGAAGAAAACTTTCTAACGATATATTTTGTTTATTTTAGTATAATTTAATAAATTAATCAAAATATATAAACAACTCGTCTTACCAAATGTTGAACAATTGTTCTGTCCTGTCTGGATACCAAACGCACCCGAAGCAATTACTACAAAATACTTGGTAAACAACTGTTACCCAACCTGCACTTTTACCCGGTTAGTGCTTACCCAATTTGTGTCGGTAACCGACCCTTTACTAGAAAAGAACTTACCCATCCGGTCTCGTAAAATTTGCCAAAAAACGAAGCAGCACTGTATCCGGCAACAGGAGCCGTAAGAATAAAGAACACCACAAGAGAAGTCGAGATTATCCCACGACTGTAGGGATAAACGACCCCGAAAAATGCCAAAACGAATAACAAGCAAACCCTGCAGAAAACCCAAACATCGTCATAAAAGACCGAACTCCAAAATTCAAATCCAATTCATGAAGTTGAATTTGAAGTGGCTTACATGATCAATAACTGTGTCCCGGTGCCCAAAACAGCGCAAAACAACGCCATTTGTGGCGGGCATCTGAATACATCGCTGTGAACGTACTTCCAACCCACTTCCTTGTCTTGCTCTTCGTCTCCGTTATGTCTGCAATCAAAAAACCAAGAAAAAAAATGAAAAAAAAAAGAATCAAACTATCTCGATTGGGAAGCAGTAGAAACCAACACGTTACTTTCTTAAATCGTTCTTCAGATGACGCATAAACAGCATCGTAAGCAGTCCAACAAGGAGTACGATGACAACCACACCGTTAACGAAAGAAAACCAATGGATTTGCCGTTGTGTGGGCAACAACGAAGCCCTTGAATACTTGTTCATCCGGTTCTTGAACTCGTTTGAAGTTGCATTCCAAGAAACCGAATAAGTAAACTTAACGTTGACCTCAGTTTCGTCAGTGATATCTACAGCATGATTTGGATCACTAAACGCACGTATTTCTATGATTCTATCGTCATTATAAAGAGCGTCAAACTGGACGTGTTTGAAAACATAATATTTGGGTCCCTTCCCATCACCCATCCAGCTCTCATCTTCCATTTTTCCGGTAAATCCCCACAATGGAAGATCGTCATAGTACATTTGGAAGTAAAAATCGTTACTGATGGCGTTTCTGAACTTTTTAACGTCATCTCGTTTAAGCTTCTTATCGCACAGAATTTCGCCAACTTTATCTTCGCGAAACTTTAAGTTGTATAAGGTATTGATCAATCTAAACCCATTTAAAGCTTCCCCCAGTGTTCCCTTCTTTGGGATCACTTGACCTGCAAGATAATTAAAGAGTTACGGATTGAAGATTGATAATGGCATAGTCACTTGACGTGAGATCCCACATCCATTGGAGAGGAGAACAAAGGCCGTCTTTTAGGGTGCATTTGGTATCCAGACAGAATATGATAAGACAGAACAGGTGTTCATCGCTTGATAAGACAGAACAGGTGTTCAGTGCTTGATAAGACAGAACTGGACATGACTGATGGAATGACCAATTTACCCTTAATGAGTTGTTTATATATTTTGATTAATTTATGTAATTTATTAAATTATTATAAAAGAAATACTTTTTATAACAAAATATATCATTAGAAGGTTTTCGTCAAAACAATTAAAATGTCACCAAAATAAAAGGTGACATAAATTAATTATTTTATTATTAATACTTTAATAAACTACATAAATTAATCAAAATATAGAAATCGTATATAAATAACGACATTAAAGTGAAAGTTTAAAGAGTATAAAATATAATAAATAAAATGTAAAGAATGAATAATATGTAAAGGGTGATGCGTGTTTGATGTTTTAGAAAAGAATTAGGTTTTATTTTGAGGTTATATTGGTAAAATATAGATCTATTCCACCTTGTTCCATGGGGCGGGGGTGGAACACGCATGTTCCACTTTGTTCCACTCTTTCCCTGTCTATTCCACATAAAAGTCCCGCTATACATGGAACAGTGATCGTTAATCTGTCCTGTCCTGTCCTGTGTACCAAACGCAGCCTTAAGGGACTGGATACCTCCTCTATCATATGCGTTTTGAAACCATGAGCCCAAAAACAATATCTGGTACGGCTGGTCGGGGATGTTACAAATGGTATCAGAGCAGGGAACCAGACCGGTGTACCGGCGAGGATGTTTGGCTCCCTGAGGGGGTGGATTGTGAGATCCTACATTGGTTAGGGATGGGAACTAAGGTTGCTTTATAAGGGACTGGATACCTTCTCTATCATTTAAAACCATGAGTCCCAGTGTAGATAAACCGGGGATGTTATACTTGATATTCAAGAAGAATTAATAAGACTGTTTTTGTAAACTGATTAATCTTCAGTGTAATTGCCAACTTAGCCCATGTAAACCGAAAAAAATGATGACGGTCATATGGCCATTTGTTACTATGAGCTCAAATGCTAACCTGGAGTGCAGAATGGCAGGTCATAATATTGGTAGGTTTCGCTGCAAGAGATATCAAGAAAATAATCTTAAAAAAGAAACTTAGAAGAAAGAATCGATCAAAAGTGAATACAACAATACTTGTATAGTATGCAGGCGTTTGGTGCGAAAATAGACTAGGATGGGAAAAGGGTTTGAGTGTGGCATTTCTTTGTCCTACCAAAGTAGGTAGAACAAAAATCAAGGAGATACAAGATTGGTAAATGACTAAACTACCCATGTCAAAATAAAACCCTAAAACCTTTTAGAATTCTTTCACCTTACTTTTGTCTGTCCAATACTGTCTAGTCATCCAGTCACGTCCGTATACCAAATGCACAGGTGGCGTTTGGTTTGATGGAATGGTTTTGAGGGATTTGGATTTCGTGGAAGGATTTGGAATCTTTAGTGTGTTTGGTTTATAGGATTTGGAATGGAATTGACTTCCATTTTTTATAAATAATTCATAAAAAACAAATTATAAATAGTTATAAAAATAATTAAATTACCTTTTTATCAATTGATTATTACAAAACAAATATTTTCAACATAATTTTAAACATTACTGCACACAAATCCTACAAAATCCCACGAAATACTAACAAACCGCATGGGATTTCTACATCCCATGTTTGTGGGATTTCAATGAAATTTTGGGACTTCAAATCCAAACAATCCTTCAAACCGAACATGGGATTGGAATGAAATTGAATTCCAAATCCCTTCAAATCCGATCCAATCCTACAAACCAAAAGGGACCTTATTGTCTCCGTTTTCTGGGTCCACTCCAGTGAATCATCCTAATTTAGCTCAAGCTTCATGATAAGTTATCAGTACATTCCCAACAATTCACAACCAAAAGTTCTACTTAATCTACTATACAAAAGTATAACAGCATAGAAATCAATAAGAATAGAAAGCTACACTTCAACTTGATGACAATATGCAGCTCAATCATCACATATATCACCCAATCCAGCAGCATCAAGAAATTACTCCCTCAACCTACATTCTCAATACTCTACTTATATCACAATTTCAAGCCTAATGTGTTCCACATTCAATATTAGCATCGATTTTCTTTAGTTTCCTACCTCCATGATGTCTCTAGCATAATACTCTTCTCGGGGTTGGTCCAAATAAGAAGGCTAAATATCTTGAGAACGCATGCGGAAAAATGTCAAGAGAAGGTTCATATGTGAATTATTGAATAAATCCGAATAAAATCTATTTGAAGATGCACACGCGAACCAACGTTACAGATTATTCACATGGGTTCACATATGCATCTTTAAATAGATCTTTTTTCAAAAGAATTCAATGATTCACATATGAACCTTCTCTTAACCTTCCATTCTTATCTTTTCAAACGTTACAAATTATTCATATGGTTCATGTATGCATATTCAGATGCAATTTTTCCAATGATTCACATATGAACCTTCCCTTTCTTACCTTCTCACGACATTTAGCCTTCTTATTTGAACCTTCCACTACTCTTCTTACAGTTAAATGTAGTTTATCAATTTTTCTACACAAATAATACAAATCTTGTCAATTCTGAAGTTCCAAAACACCTTATGATCCACTCAAAAGTAAGCCATGGAGTCCATCAGGATCACCCAAAGTTCTATATGGGTGTCGAAAATTTATGTGCACACGAGGCTTCTTGACCTGAACCCATTCCCCTTTTTTGCACAAAAATCGTCAAATCAACCTTTCTAGGGTTAATTTCTAAGAACAACATTAAAACGAGAAAAAAAAAAACACTAAAATTACAGTAACAAAACATCGATTCTTCACATGGTATTTCTCAATCGAAGTAAAATTACACCGATTACTAACCTGGGATTGTTCAAGGGGCCAACTATGTTGGCAAACAAAGGTACATTGTCTCCTACATTGTACCGATGATCATACGATGAAGCTGTGATTGGGGAAACGAGGAGGTCTAGGGCTATCGATAGCAAAAAGGAAATACGAATTAAGGTGGATGTTTCAGTCATAACAGATGATGGGGGAAGAAGATTTTAGAGGGAAATCAACAGAATTGAAATGGGATTCGAGAAAAATTGATGGGTTTATGAAGAAATTTGAGTAAAGTATGACTGATCTACATGCTTCGAAGTGGTCAACCGGCTTCTCGCTTCCAATCTGTCTATGTTGATCATAGACAATCAGAAGACCATTTACAGTTTCTTTATATTAACTTACACCCCCTTGACTTTTGAAAATACTTCAAAATCGTCCTTGGCATTTCGTTATGAGTTTCAAGTGTGCTTTTCACAAAATATTAAACTTCGGTGTTTATTTTGAAAAAAATAAATAATTGCATGAAATGTCAACTACTGTCAATGCTTCGTTTGGTACATAAGACATGAGTACTAAATAAAACATGACAAAACTCATTTTCCCATGTTTGGGGGGACATGGGCAAGTTCGGCCCCTGACTACATATAGTGTGTGCGACCGCACACAGCCCAAAGGGGCATCAAGTTTTTAACTATTATCAGTTTTGGGTTTAATAATTTGAAAATTGGGAAACTGAGTTTTAACTATAAACAACATGCCCAAGGCTTGATAATGATGGATACTGGATGCGCCTAATCTAAATCTTGAGAAAGTCGTGAAACAGTAAACGCCCAACATTCCAACAACTCAAGTTGGTCTTATTGTTCTTCAAAGTTCGACTTTTCCGATTTTCAACGAACGACGTTCCATTTCCAACCGAATAAAGGTCATGAAGCCTAGATTCATCGAAGATGGAAATCCCGAATGGCTAAATTCTAAAATTTAGGGGATTTTTTTAGCATAAGGCTTTTTTTTTTATGTTTCATTGTTTTGTTTGTTTAGAAAAATAGGCATTATATTCTTTTACCATTTTCGCACAGGGGATCAAAAGCTCTAGCCCTAGGACCGGCCCTAGACATGGGACAAGACAAAACTCACTTTCCCACTTTTGGCCTGACATGGGACTGGACAAAGACAAGGGACAAAAAAATCTTTTCTCTTTGTTCCATAAAAATAGGTGGAACAAGATGGGACAACAATGAGATAGAAGCCAACTTTTCATCAAATTTTTTGTGTAATCATTGCATTGGTAGAGTAACTCACTCCAACTCATTGAGTCAACTCAAGTAACTAACATAATAAACATATGCCAATTGATATTGGCTCATACTCAGTTTCTGATGTATATACAAAACAAGATATGCTGAGAAATTCAAACATAATAACCATATAAAAATATGAGTTTTTTACCCTCAAATTTGGCTACATCTTTGCAATAATTTTAAACATTAGACCAAAATACGGTAAAAAATGGATCCATTTTTATTCTAAGAAATTCTAGTTCAACAGTCTTGAGAGTTGATTTAATAAAGTAAACGCTCGGCTTCAATTATGATTATGGTCCTGCGTTGTTCTTGAGCTTGTTCCTCTGAACGTCAATTTCGTACTGTTTTCCTACACAAAATAAATTCAAGAAATCTTGGTCATGGTGAACAAGGAATGATACATATCTAATTCAAGCCAAGAGTCACAAACCTGATGTTTTAAGTCTGGTTCGCATCGTTTAGGCGGTCTTGCCTCCCATTATGAGTGACCATTGTCGAAGCATGAGACTGTATGGTCAAGTTGGCTTCATTGCCAGAAACCGCTATTGGCTTCATGTTCCTTTCATAAGAGACTGGTGTGCCAATGACAGTCGGCCCACATGGGCCGAAAGAACCACCCAAAGGGAAATAATATCCATTTTCCCTACCACCTTTCAGGTACAATAAAATAATTATCATTAAAATGTTTGCCTTTATGCCTATGGCCTGTAGCTCAGTTGGCAAAGGGGCAATGTCACTTTGTCTAGATACAAGACGTGCTCGGGTTCAATCCCGCCCCCTCCCTCTGCTAGTCTCAGCCGCTGAGTGGGTCAAACAAAAAAAAAATCCCCCTTGACATTGGTGTCTGTGTGGGGCCAGTTAGGGATTGCCAGTAGTCAAGTTTTTTGCCAAAAATATGTTTGCCTTTATATTATCGAGTAAAATAAATGTGTACCTATGTCAAATTCAGGAAAGGGGTTATTTGCACCAAGCACTGCACCACCATGGTCTTGAACCTCCGGTTGGGGGCATAACATTGGTGACGCTGCCCGAATAACCCCTAAGCCGATCAGAAACTCTTCAAAGGTCATCTCATCAGGGCTTTGTTGTCGTGACAAACTTTGATGATCGATATTCGGGACACTAGTTTGGCATTGCAGTGCTTGATCTTGTGTTTGGTCCGGTTGGATTTCCTTCAAAATGTCGCTCAAGGTTTTTGGGGCGTTATCTTTTTGTACATCTGGGTCCATAATTCCAAACTCTTGAAATTCGTCTTCTTGAATGCTAGCCGTGAATTCCTCGATGTTGATAGATGTCAAGTCTTCGATTCTCATTGCTTCAGGTTGTGAAAATATCTCTGGCAACGCCATCTCGTTGTCACCTATACCCATTTTTCCGCTATCGGGAAACCCCATTTCGCTCCGGACAAAAGAGTTGGTTACAAAATAAATAAATAACGTTTGTATTAAAATCCAAAAGACATAAAGAAAACAAATGAAAATGAAATAGCGCACAAGCCACAACTCGTGGTTTCCCCGTCTCCCACTTTCAAAAATTACGATATGAAACATACTCTTTTCGGTCATTATTATTTATTGACCCGATTTCTTAAACGATAATATTTTAAAATCAATAGATTTAGATCCATATATGAGAGAGCGACCTTTAATTCAACAATAACTCAGAATAGACATAAATAATCGTATTTTCTTGATATTATCAAACATTTTAAACTTTAAACCGTTAATATTTTCACTAAATAAAATAACATGTCAAAATTGGTATCAAATCTATGCTTGGGGGTATATACCAATAAGATGGTGTTTGGTTAGAGGTATCAGGCAGTAATCAATGAGAATGAAAAAAAAAAAAAAAAACTGTTTGGTTTTATATTATATAATGAGTTCATTTCCACAAAAGCCCAAATTTTGATTTCAGGTTAAACTGAGGGAATGCAAATTCATTCTCTTATTTCATTTCTGATTGGTAAGAGGTGATGCTAAAGTTTGAAATCTGAATCAATATGACTGTTTATTTTTGTCAATTGGTAAAAATTTAAATTTGTATAAAAAATATGAAAATATGTATAAATTTATTGATAGACTAACTCATTCCCAACTCGTTGAGTCGACTCGAATAACTCACATGATAAACATATGTCAATCGAGTTTTTGATGTATATAGAACAAGATCTGACACTTTGTAACAATAAAAATTCGAACAGAACAATCATATAAAAACATGAATTTTAACCCCCAATTTTGGCTACATCTATGCAACGACTTATTACATTAGATCAAGAGACGGAAAAATCCATTTTATCCTAAAAGGGTCAATGTCAACGGTCTTGAAACGCTTGTTAATTATGATTGTGGTCTTGTGTAGTTCTTGAGCTTGTTCCCCTCGACCTCCATTTCGTATTGTTTTCCTACACAGATAAATCATGAAATCTTGATCATATACGATGAAGAAGCAGTACAACAAAATTGGTTTTATATGATACCTAGAATGTCTAAGTATCCTAATAAAATAATTTATAGAACTAGTTTATAGGACCAAATTATAAAGCGTCTGATCTAAAAGTGTTAAAATAGGTTTATAGGACACTTTTGAGTGTTTTAACAAAAATTTAACACACTTTTAAATAAAGCATCGTATTAGCTATTTTATAGGTCCTACAAACCCATTTTTGTATGACACATTATCAAATAATGTCGTATAAAATAGCTAATACGACAATTTATTTTTAAAACGTACTAAAAGACTTGTTGAAAAGCCTAAAAGCCTCCTATAACATATTCTAACAGTTCTAGATAAGAATCTTTTTGGTTTGTTCCTATAAACTTAAGTCCTACAAAGTATTCAATTATGATGCTTAGACAGTTTAGACGTTCGATGTAACCAATTTTATCGTAGTGAATAAACGACCCATAACCAATTCAAACCAAGAGTCAAAAACCTGGTGTCTGAGTCTGGTTCGGATCATTCTACGACGTTGCCTTGCATTATGAGTGACCATTGTTGAAGCATGAGATTGTATGGTCCAGTTGGTTTCATTGCTAGAAACCCTTGTTGGCGCCATGTTTGTTCCATAGGAGAACGGGGTGCCAACGAAAGTCGGCCCACACGGGCCGACAGAACCACCCAAAGGAAAATCACATCCATTTTCCCTGCCACCTTTCAGTTTAGATAAAATAATTGTTATTAGAATATAAGCATTTATGCCTCTGGCGTATAACTCAGTTGGCAAATGAGCGAGGTGACTTGTCCAAATACAAGACAGGTCTGCGTTTGATCCCCCCTACACTAGCCTCAACTGTTGAGTGAGTCAAAATTCTCTCTCAAATTGGTGTATTTGGAGGCGGGTTCTGTGTGGGGCAAATTAAGATCGTCAATGATCAACTTTTTTGCCCAAAAAACATTTTCTGTTATATTATCGAGTAAAATAAATGTGTACCTATGTCAAATTCAGGAACGGGGATATTTGCACCAAGCAATGCTCCACCATCGTTTTGAACCTCCGGTTGGGGGCACGACATTGGTGACGATGCCCGAATAACCCCTAAGCCGATCAGAAACTCTTCAAAGGTCATTTCATCAGAGCTTTGTCGTTGTGACGAACTTTGATGATTGATGTTTGGGATATTGGTCGGCTGTTGTGGTGCTTGAACCTGTGTTTGGTCTAGTTGGATTTCCTTCAAAGCATCGTTTATGGTTTTTGGGGTGTTATCGAGTTGTACATTTGGGTTCGTAATTCCTAACTCTTGAAAATGGTTTTCGTCTTCCTGATCAATGCTAGCCATTAACTCCTCGATATTGATAGATGTCAGCTCCTCGATTTCCATTTCTTCAAGTTGTGACGATGTCTCTGACAACGCCATCTTGTTGTCGCCTATACCAATATTTCTGGTATCGGGAAACTCCATTTCACTTTCGACAAAAGAGTTGGTTACAACCAGCCAAAAAATAATTGTATAAAATCCGAAAGACATAAAGAAGGAAACGAAAGTGAAATAGCGCATGTTCCTAGTTTCGTAGTTTCAAAAATTACGATATGAAACGTACTCCTTTTGGCCGTTATAAATTATTGACATGATTTCTTTTAACGTAAATGTCTTAAAATCAATATATATATATATATATATATATATATATATATATATATATGAACGACCAAATGCAAACCATCTAATTTGTACAAACCGTGCAAACCACCCTCATTTATCGATTTCATTGTTACGGATGTGTATGTTATGAGAGAAGAGGATGGAGCTAAAGAGATATGTATGGAATTTATTAAAAGTAAGCATAATTTTATTTAGTAGATGACAATAACTATATCATTAATTTTATTCAATTACTGTTTTAGAATGAATCTTACGAATCTCACAAAATTTAGAATTTTTTAAATGATTAATCATATATATCGATACTATATTATAAAACATTTTACAAAAACTCTTAAAAACCATTTTTATGCATGAAGTACTATTTATTGATGCATATTACTTAAAGTTCAAGATTACAAGTAATTGTACGTAAGTACAACTTATTAAAGCTTCATTTTTGAATTCGTATAACTAACTGCAGATAAACATAATCAAATCTAAGATAAATATCTAATTTTAAATTGAAAAAATCTAAAACATAATTTGGATAATCATTGAGTTCTAACAAAATTATTATCTTTATAAAAAAATTGTTGTTAAGTCAAAAATAAATTACTTCACTATTTGACCTAAATTAAATTATAATAAAAATTGAATTTAAATAAATTGTAAAAAAAATTTTAAATAGTTAATTTAATATTAATATTGATATATATATATATATATA
>NC_037537.1:25171938-25178364 GCF_001531365.2 Cynara cardunculus var. scolymus
TTAAGAGTTTAAGAGTTTTTAAGAGTTTTAGCCAAATGCATTATAATATAGTATAGATATTCAAATTTTTATAACGTTTTCAAATTTATTTTTATTCAAAATTAAAATATTATTATTCTCAAAATCACATAAACTTTATTGTATCAACATATACAAAAAATAAAACGAAACATTAAAATGAAAATGTATCTCGCTGTATTGTGCGAATACCCTTCTAATATATATATATATATGTATGTATGTATATATATGTATGTATGTATATATATGTATGTATGTATGTGAGATGATTGAGATCTTTACTTCAATAATGCTTGATGGTGTAACTATAAAACTAAGATGAGCATATCCAAGCAAAAATCAATTAGTGAAAATTGGTTTATCAACGTTTATTCGGTAAATATTTATCAAGTAATATTATCTTATCAAATAAAAATATCAAAGATTGAGAATTTTATCTGATAAAAGTAATGGTAAAGATTGAGAGTCTTACCCAATAAGTAAAGGGAACAAAATTTTCTTACCAGTTAGCGTTTATCAAAGTAAATTGTTGCACAAGATGATCTTACTCCGTAATATAAGTGATAGTGTTGAATCTTATCAGTAAACGGTTATCATGTAAGTGTTTGAATAAGCAGCCCCTCAACCACCAAAATGTTCAATGATAATATTTCTCGATATACGCAAATCCAATCGCTTTCTTCAATTTTCTTAAAATATGCATTAAACACTTACTATATTTTTTTTTCGATGTTACCGAGGGTTGTAAAACACCCAGTATCGCAATCAAAACGTTACAGAACACATATTAAACGACGCATGATATACACAAATCCAATGAATTCCTTTTTGTTTCTTTACTTTAAACATGAAAAACAGATCTAAAATAATATAAACAAAATCGATAGCAGAAAGTTTAATCAACTGAAGAATGTATAATAAATTTAACATTTAAGACTTACAAGATCGATCGTCTTCAACCTGTTTCTTGATCAGATAATCTGAAGAATCACGATCATTGTATTTTGAGCATATCGATTTTATGTAGAAAGATTTTTAAAACTGTGTGCGAAACAGGTAAAAAAGTGAAGATAAATTGTTTACGAGATTCTGAAAATTAAAGCGTTCCCATATGACGACATTTCTTTGGCACCAAATTAATAAATGCACGTTACAGAAGATTTTAATAGGGGGTCTTTTTTTGAGAACCCATTAAATTGTAATAACTTTGAGAAACAGTGCATCATGTGTCATTTCATATGATTTCATTATACCTAGGACTAGTATTTAGAATACTGATTAGCTTATATTTGTTTTGCAATGTGTTTGTTTCACAATGTGAATCTTTTTAGCTATTTGTTAAACAAAAGTTATATCTGAATAAGTTTCACAATGTGAATCGAATACATATGAAACAAGCACATTGTGAAACAAATATATGTTCGTCTGCACATTAAATGTTGGCATTTAATAAAAAAAATCATGTAAAACAAAACTTTAACGTAAAATTCTCACGGTTATCATAACATATCGAGTTCTCATTTGATTATATTTCAATTATATTTTACTTTTAGATAATTTTGTAACATATTTTTTTTTTTTTTTGATTTGATAGCTATTTAAAATACGTTACTAAATTATTGAACTTTTGAAAAATATTATAAGACTATTTTTATTTTCAAAAAATTTATATGAAAAAAGTTCAGGGAAACTCAACAAACTTTCTCATTTTAAATGATTTAGTCTTAAACTATTGTTTTGTATGAAAAAACCATTAAACTTTCTCAATTTGAATGATCAAGTCACTGAATTATTTTTTGAATTAAAAAACTATTAAACTTCCACATTTTGAATGATTAAAACCCAATTTTTTTTTAAAAAAACCAACGAACTTTTACTAATCAGTTATCTTTTTTGGATCAAATGATGTAATCAAATGATGTAGGGAAAAGTTCAAAAAAACCCAATTGACTTTACTGTTTGGAACGATTAAGTCATTGGACAATTTTTGGAACAAATAAATCCTTGGACATTCTAAAATCTGTTAAATAAATCCTTAGATTTTACAAAACCTATTAAATAAGTCCTCATTCCTTAAAATCGTAACCTGTAACCTGAATAGAAGGTAACTTAAATTAAAAAAAAAACTTAAAAAATCATAAAAACTCCTCATCTCCCTCCCCTCCCGTCTCCTTCTCCCTCTCGCACACCATCATCTCCATCGCTAATCTAAAGATAAAAGCTGGAAGCACTTTTTGGTGTTCTCTAGCAGTGGTATGAAGTACAAAAAGCAGAAGTCATAATGTAGTTCTTGAAGTTGTCTTCCAGCATAATGATTTAATGACCTACACTTTTGTTTGTATATAATGGTAGAATTTTACCTTCATGTACTGCCAACATGATGACTTTTAATGTAACTATTTTTTTCGTTCAAAATATGAAAATTCATTGTTTTTTCATATCTTTTTCACTAACAAAATATATATAACATATTTTAAAAAGTCTAAGGACTTATTTAACAGGTTTTAGAATATCCAATGATTTATTTGTTCCAAAAAATTGTCCAATGACTTAATCGTTCCAAACAGTAAAGTCCAATGAGTTTTTTTTGAACTTTTCCCTTTTTAAAAATATGATGATTTATTTATTAAAAAAATATATTTAAGGGCTTACTCAATCAAAATGAGAAAATTTAATTTTTTTTTTTAAAATAGTTCAGATCATGATTTTTACATTCAAGAAAATAGTTCAGAGAATGGTATTTTTATTAAAAAAATAATTTAGAGAATAAATCATTTGAAACGGAAAAGTTTGTTGGGCTTCTTTTTATAACTTTTTCCTTGTTATATTGGTCATTCAATTTTGTTTGACCATTTCTATTGACCAATATTATTTTATATTATTTATATGAAATAAATGTGAAAAAAAACCCTAACAAACTTATCATCTTTTGAGTGATTAATTTATTGAATTATTTTTTAAAACAAATAAATCTTTGAATTTTTTGAAATCGAAGAAATAAATTATTGAACTAATTAAAACCAAGAAAAATCTAATGAATTTTCATATTTTGATCGATTATGTATCTGAACATATAAACACTTACATTTATAAGTGTAAGAATTTATTCGTTCAATAAAATATATTCAGAGACCCAACTTAAAATATGAAAGTTCCTTGGGTTTTATTCTTCAAATTTAGTAAGTTTAAGAATTTATTTGTTTGATTTTCAGAAAGTTCAAGAATCAATTTATTCAAAAAAATTATTTAAATACTTAATCTATACTATATTATAAAGCATTTGACAAAAACTCTTAAAAATCATTTTTCATGCATAAAGTACTGTATATTGATGCATATTACTTAAAATTCAAAATTACAAGTGAAATATGCATAAACATATACTAAGACGACCAGCGTCGACCAAGACCGGCGGTTGACCTGCACGACGGGTTGATTGCGGTGGCGATCGGTGTTGCAGCGCAGCTTGCGATTGAGAAGGGTAGATCTGTTAGCATTAAGAAAGTGACGACCAGCGACGACCAAGACCTGTGACCCAGCGAAAACCAAATGGCCGGAAACTCAATAGCCGGAAGCTCAATAGCAGGATCTTCAACGGAAATGTACCAAAGGCCATCGCCAGCTGCTGTAGCCGACATAGTTACTGCTCTCACAAATCCAAACTTTGCTGCTGCTCTAGCGACGGCTTTTTCTTCCTTCCTTGGTGGCGACGAAAGCAGCAAAGTCAGATCTCAACCCATCAAAGACACAGAACCCACGACAAAGAAAGGCGAGGAGAAAGTGGAGAAACAAGTTAAGGTAGCTCGGAGGTCGGAGGTGAGGCGTCTGGAGGAACCGATTGAGGCTGTGTTACCGGAGCTAAAGGTGAGAGAGGCGGAGCTGAGGCGGCGGAAAAAGGATAAGCAAACTRTGTATAAGAAATCGTTTCCTGTTCARAACATTAATCATGATGATGCAATTATCGAGACCAGGTCTGTCGAGGAAGCAACCGATATCAAGAAAAGRCCCAATGTCTCGTTCAAAACTCTCAAAGATGCTGAGTCTTCACAGATGAAAACAGCAAAACCTTCAGCTACAATGGAGAAGGAAGCAGTGGGTAATAATGATGGTTGGCAAAAAGTGGAAAGAAAAGGGAAACTCAGAGGTAAAGTGTCCAATTTCTTTTTCACTAGATTCCCAGATAATTGGGATGAAATTGCTTTGGAAAACATGTTCAAAAAGTATGGTCGAATTTCATCCCTTTATTTAGCTAGAAAATGCACAAGTAAGGGAACCAGGTTTGGTTTCGTTAAATTCTTTCATGCTGATGATGAGATTGCTTTAGAAAGAAGGCTCAAAAACATTATTATAGGCACAAAGAAACTTATTATCAATCTGGAAAAGTACGTCAATGGAAAAAAGAGAATTATTACAAAGGAGTCGAAGCCCCAGCAGAATAATTTGGTTAATAGRAAYAAGGCATGGATCCCGWCTAATCGTCATGCTGAAAACATCAAGCTAGGTTGTGTGGATGGTAGATCGTTCAAGCAGGCTGTTCTTGGCGAAAATTTGCATAAAGGCGAAAATAAGGTCATCAAAGGAGAAATCAACATGGATTACGTTGAAAGGCTGCGTAAGAGTTGGATGGGAAGGGTCAAAAGCATTGAATTGCTTAGGAATTTAAAGGAAATTCTCAAAGAAGATGGATTGGGTGCTTGCAAATTGCAATATGTGGGAGGTTTGTTTGTTCTTTGTGAGTGGAGCTCAAAAGAGGTGGCCGAAAAGTGTTTAGCTGAAAACAAAGATTTGCTAAAGCACTGGTTCCAAAATATTCAAATGTGGAATRAAAATTTTCTCTGTCCGGAGAGGTTGACTTGGATCGACATTCAAGGTGTGCCTGTTGAAGCCTGGTGTGACGGTAACTTTAAAAAAATTGCAGAGATGTTTGGGGAGATTCTTGAAGCTGACAAGCCTTCTTTCGATAACGACATGGTATGTTCTTTTGGTGTATTGATAGCTACTARTWTGGCAAGTGTAAATTCGGAGGTGAAAATGATTGTAGGTGATAAAATGTGTTGTGTAAAGGYTATCGAAGACCACAACYGATTAATTTTATTGCCTCCTTCTAATGATGCTCGATCTAGTTTTGACTCGGATTTTGAAAACGATGTTGGCTCATGCGACGGCATATCAGACTCTCGATCGGTTGACTATGAATCGCCAGGATTCTCCGATGAAAGGGTTGAAGGGTGCAATTTGCAATCTTGGGACGAAGTCATGTCCTCTAAAAAATCAGTTCCTTTTGAAACTGAAAATGTTTTGATCCCTGATCAAAACTCGGGCTCGGTTATTGGGTCAAAGCTTCAGGCCCAATTTTCTTCTCCAAAAATCTTTGTGGCATCCCACCAACAGGTCCAATCCAATAAAATTTCAAAAATTGGTCTTGAATTCACTGGCTTTTGCAAATCTTCATCATCCCACAGCTCTCAGCCTATCTCTGTTGATATTGTGGCTGACTCAAAGGAGGTAATTGGAAATGCTATTGGAGTTCAATACAATGAGAAAAAAGCTAGGGGTGACGAAATCAGGTCGCAGGATGTCTACTTGTGCTGAGCACCTGTGGAGCTTGTTTTCTTTTTTGGGTAYKTTTATTCTCATTATGAAGATTCTTTCTTTAAACTGCTGTGGGCTGAAAGCGAATGGAAAATCTGGCAATATAAAGGAKCTTGTGCAAAAAGAGAAATRTTCTGTGCTAGGTTTGCAAGAAACAAAATGTGATAGCTTTTCAGATGCTTGGTTTTCGTCGATTTGGGGAAGCAGGAGCTTTGACCACGTCTTTGTAAGCGCTTCTGGCCGTTCAGGAGGTATTCTTTTATCTTGGGACGTAAGTGTTTTCTTTAAAGAATCAGAAATTAAGGGGGACCATTTCTGTGGAGCGATTGGTTTGTGGCAAAATGTGAAAAAGAAAATTGGTTTAATTAATGTCTACAATCCTCAAGCGCTGGCGCATAAAGCAAAAGTCTGGGAGGAACTGAGCTCGGTGATCCTGAGTGCCTCAGATGTTATATGGGTTATATTGGGGGATTTCAACRCGGTTCGTTTTCCTGAAGAAAGAATGGGATCAAATTTCKACTCTAAAGAGGCTTCAGATTTCAACAATTTTATTTCTTCCTCTGGGCTTCTCGATATCTCTTTTTGCGGCAGACGTTTCACCAGATTTAGCAAAGATGGTTCCAAGATGAGCAAGCTTGATCGCTTCCTGGTAACGTCTAACTTTTTCTCTTTTTGGAAAGATCCTTCCGTGCAGGTTTTACACAGATCCATTTCCGATCATTGCCCCATTCTTTTGAATGTTAATGATCTTTCTTTGGGGCCTAAACCTTTTAGAGTTTTTGATTCATGGTTGGGTATTGATGATTTTCAAAA
>NC_037537.1:25178464-25214332 GCF_001531365.2 Cynara cardunculus var. scolymus
AATAATATATATTTATTAATAATTTATATTAATTAAAATATAATATAAATAAATAAAACAGGAAATTAAATAAATAATATATATTAATTTAAATTTTCTTTAATTAATAATAAAATAAAAAATAATAATCACAAAAAAACAAAAAAACACAAAAATTTATAAAACAGAATTGATTAAAACCTACATAGGGGTGGCATTAGCACATAATAGGGGTGCCATTAGCCACCCCCTTAACAAGGACCGGCTGCCACCCTTGTTAAATACTCTAAACTATGGATTTGTTCCCTGTTTGTCGAAAATACAATTTTAGTCCCTATAATATTAAAAATATCTGGATTTAATCCCTTGCTTTCATAGTCATTAAAAAATTCCATTTATGAAGGAAATTCTCATTTTCTACCGAGTTTGTCTTTTACACAATAAAAAATTACAGGAACCAACATCATAAAATCGATTTTGATCGGGTTAAAAATTGACACGATAATGAAAATGTCCTTTACTTGACATAATCTTTTAACGATCTTCAGAAAGAAGAACTAAATCGGAACCTTTTTTTAAACTACGATGACGGATGGCCATCTTATAATGTTAAAATTGTACGGACAGAACGCGTTATCTTCCACAAGCCACATGGACCAAATTATAGTTTACTCTTTCTTTTTCCTCGTTGCCCAACAAGACCTTCTTAGGTTGACCAATAATTCTAATCTATACTGATCAATAAATAAAGGGAAATGCTCAATAAATAAAGGGAAATGCCTATTTAATTATTATTTATATATATAGGGTTGGGTTCACGTAAGACTAAAGGTTTTTTCGTGAGATCCGTAAGACCAATTTATGTTCATTGATCAACTTTATAAACTAATGATCTAATGGTCTAAAGTTGTACGGTGACAATTTTGTGATTATTGAGAAGTCTCGTGGCAATATTGTGATTATGAATGTTCAGATTGTAGATCTAATCCAAGGGTTCCATTGGTCTCACATGAACCCAAATATATAATACATATATATATATAATTTTCAACATCTACCTCTACAAAAGTTACCGACTTAAATTAAAATTTATAAAACCAAATACCGAGATGATGTTTGTTTTTGTCTTAATTTGTTAAATGAGTTTTGATGGTGTATTTGTTCTGCCATGAACGCTTACAGCTTAATAAATACGTTGATAGTTTTAGTTTTAATTAAGCCTTTAAAGTGTATGTTTATACATTCAACCATCTGTATTTTCAAATTTTTCTTCAAGAACAAACTGAAGTCTTGTAATTCCAAACCTATCCTTCAAGAACAAACCGAAAGTCAGACCAGACTGTCTTTGTGGTCTGGTTTAACCGGTTTGATCACTTGTTATCAAATTACTCGATTTAGAAAAATTCTTAAACTGACATTGCGGTTTGATTTGTGTTTTGAGGGATTAAATAACTCAGATCAGACCACGAACACCCTTAGTTAACATGACCGTAGATTATTAGCTTTTAATTAAAAGAATAAATTACTTTTTTCATCCCCATGGTTTGTTAAAAACTACAGATTTCGTCCTTGTAGTTTTAAAATATCGGTTTTTATTTCTACCGGTCTGCAATTCATTTCTATCTTCATCCATGGGACCAAACTGAGACGATTGTAATTTCAAATGCATAATAGAATTTTCAGAGGGACTAAAAACGTAATTTTACTCAAGTTAAAATCTGATATCCATGTATACCGAAGTTTCTTGGCAGACCGCCATCACCCAACGACTACGTCTAGTCTACCAGAAGCAGCCATCCGCCATGGAAAAGTCAAAATTCCTCCGCGTTTTTCATCCCTAATCCCTACAAGAATCTCTCTAATCCTCTCCCAATTCTTCAATTTCAATTTTTCTCCATCAGATTCACCTTCTTTCTTGTGAAAAAAAAAAATCCAAATTCAACATGAACGATCTCCTTTCCCGCTCCTTTTCCGGCGGCCGGAACGGCGATATCGAGATGGGGAACGCAACAGACGGCGATGGAACCAACCTCGACAAGTTCTTCAAAGATGTGGAGGCAATTAAAGAAGAACTCAAAGCTCTTGAGTTACTTCACGATCAACTCCAATCGTCAAACGAACAAAGCAAAACCCTACACAGCGCTAATTCCATCAAAACCCTAAGAACTAAAATGGACAACGATGTCGCCATGTCTCTTAAAAAGGCCAAACTCATCAAGAACAATCTCGAAGCCCTAGATCGCTCCAATGCAAACAACCGGAATCTCCCTGGCTGCGGCCCGGGGAGCTCCACCGACCGTACACGAACCTCCGTCGTCAACGGCCTTCGTAAACAACTCCAATCCTCGATGAAATCATTCAACGAACTCCGTCAGAAAATGTCCGTCGAACACCGGGAGACCGTCCAGCGACGATACTACACCGTCACCGGTGAAAATCCGGATGAAGCAACGGTGGATAATCTAATCTCCACCGGACAAAGCGAGACTTTTTTACAGAAAGCGATTCAGGAGCAAGGACGAGGTCAGGTGATGGAAACAGTACTTGAAATTCAGGAACGGCATGACGCCGTGACGGTGATCGAGAGAAACCTCAAGGAACTGCACCAAGTTTTCATGGATATGGCGGTGTTGGTGGAGCATCAAGGAGAGCAGCTTGATGATATCGAGAGCCATGTGAACAGGGCAAACTCGTACGTCACCCGTGGAACCAACCAGTTAGTTGAAGCAAGGAAGAAACAGAAGAACACCAGAAAGTGGACTTGTTTTGCGATCCTTCTGTTGCTCATCATCATCGCCATTATCGTCTTGTCCATTAGACCTTGGAAGTAAGAAGGTGGTGGTTGTACTCTGCGCATCAGAATTTGTACCCTTGGTATGTTATTGGTTTTCCAATGTTTTTTGTTCATATTGATGTGTTTTAGTTTGATTTGGTGTTCACATGTTGAGGGGTATTATTGTAATTTAAGGGCAGATGGGTTCTTATATTTTTTTGGTTATTTGTTTAAAATTCAGATTCTTGATTGGGTTGTATCTATATTTTGTTACCATAATAAAATTAGAAGCATCTAAATTCATCCATGACAGGTTTCTAAGCATTTTCCGAGCCCATTAAAGAGCTATGATTTTGTTTATTAGCAGTTTAACGAGACTCACGTCTTATTCAGTCGTTTATATGATTGTTTTGAAGTTGATTAATGATATAGAAAATGACTTATTTATTAAGCTTTTAAGGTTGAATTTTATGCTGAAATCAATGTTTTTTCTAAAACTGTTGGTCCCAATTAAAAAAACGTTTCTTTCGTCTACTAAAAAAAACATCCCAAAACAAAAATCTTTTCAATTTATATAAATATATTAATTTACATGGACAACTTTATTCATACACAACTTAACGAAAAACCAACCAAACACCCCCTAAAACTCTTGCCACGTGTCAAGATTGGTGCCATTTTGGACCAAATGCATAGTTAGGTAAATAACATTATCAAGCCAAGATCAACTCTTCTAGAAGAAGATGACTAGACTTTTGAATAATGAGTCCTCTTTTACAATGTCAATTCTACAAGATATATATATATATAGAGAGAGAGAGAGAGAAATAGTTTGATGTGTATGTTAATGAATGTGAGATCTCTTCTTTAATTTGCAGAAAAGTCCATTCTTTGTATGAATGGTTGCTCCTGTGACAAGTTCCACAGATTCTGGAGATCCTTTCAGCTCCACATCAAACTTGTGTAATAACATGGCTAATCCTATGGTTGATTCCATTAGTGCAAATTGGTCTCCTACACATCTTCTTGGTCCTCCACCAAATGGCAAGAATGCAAAGTCTGATACACCCTGAAAACCACCAACCCCACTTGTTAGATTCTCATTAACACCCTGATAACCATTCATCTGTACGGTATGCACATGTACATATAAGTAATTGAAGATATTTCATGGTTTCTATGCACATGTGCATAACTGGAAAAATTACTTGTATGCACATGTGCATACCGTATAGATGAACGGTTATTAGGGTGTTGCTCGGTTTTTTCTTTTTTGTGATTTCCCCATGAACACGACCCTATATATATACATATAAACTCGATCGATATAGATGAAGGGCTGCATTGTATAAACCTCATTCGGGTATAGAGCTCCAGGGCTTCGAGATGGATCAAAACCAGCCCACCCTTCAATTCCGTTGTTATCTTTTTGAACTAGAAACCTCTCGGGTTCAAATTCATTGGGTTTCTCCCAGTAGTATGGGGATCTATGGAGATTATATGTCTGTTTCAAACGTTAACAAGATCTTACAAATCATTAAAGTAACAACATAAACAATCTAGAAATGGCAGAGTAACTGACAGTTGATTACTTACCGAAATAAAGATATCCGTCCCAACAGGAATTTGATATCCCTCTTTATCACCCTTATACCCTCCTGTTAAATTCAATTAGCTACTTAAAGAATTAGGAAACTTGTTATTGTATCGAGACTGGATATTACCTGGCAATCGATCTGATTTTAGAGAACGCCTGATGAGCAACGGAGGCTGAGGATACAAACGTAGACTCTCAGAAATTATGAGTCTAACGTATCTACAGAAAGTAGACCAATAGAAATCAATAGATCGATCTACCAATATGTTAACAAGTCTTATGATTCGGACAATTTGTAACGTACTCTAGGTTTTTAAGCGACTCCAAAGTTATACCACCCTGTGAGACCACTGCATCGACTTCAACCTGTGCCTTCTTCATTTTTTCGGGACGCTGCAGAATGTTGGCCCATCAGACAGTAGCTTCGGCCACAAACATATCTCTAAAGGTGCGTTTGGTACACTAGACAGAACAAAACATGGATCACTGTGTTTGGCAGGACTTTTATGTGGAACAGACACGAACAAAGTGAACAAGCATATTCCACCCTCAACTGGCAGGACTTTGCCAGTTGAGTTGACCCTCAAGATTTCTATTTTTGGAGATTGAAAGCATCAAAGTTAGATCAATATCAGAATATATGTTGGTGTTTCATACTTGAGCCAGAAGGAAGACAGCCCAAGTAAGAACAGCAGCGGTTGTTTCATGGCCAGCAATAAGCATCGTCATCAGGTCATCTCTTAGCTGTTCCGTAAAAATTTAAAAATGTTACACAAATGAACAAATACAATACCAATATTTTGCGGGCATTAATTCAAATTGCAGATAATTAGATTCTAATTTAAAGAAAGGGTGGACGGACATACTTGCCGATCATCAACATCAACTCCCCTCATGTCCACCAAGAAACGCAGTAGACTCGCATCCTGAAATAACTTACAAGCATAAGGTAACGAAACAAACAGATTTAAAGGATCATCGCGAAAAACAAATAGATTTAAAGGATCATCGATTCCACGATGGAACATATTAACATACCTTGAGATTTGAGTAGTCCCTTTCCTGCAGTTTCTCGACATCCGTTTCCTGCCAATGAACATTTTCACATTTTTAAATAACAATACTACAAAACGTTGATAACTAATTGGGCAGCGATGTCAGATTATAAGATACACCCGATATAAACTTTTTGTTTGGCAACCATGGATGTCCAGGCCAACTTATCCCATGGGACCTGAAGTTAGCGGACAGTATTCCTAACGAGACTTGAACCGGTGAGTTCTTTGGGGAGCAAACTGAAGGTCTTACCAGTTGAGTTACCCCTTAAAGGTGCGTTTGGTATCCAGACAAGGAGGACAGAATAGTTCAGCGATTGGTAAGACAGAACTGGACATGACTGAACAAATAAAATGACCAATACCCCTAATGAGTTGTTTATATCTTTTATATACTTTGTTTAATTTATGTAATTTATTAAATTATAATAAAATAAATATTTTTATAACAAAATATATCATTAGAAGTTTTTGTCAAGACGATTAAAGTGACACCAAAATAAAAAGTTTATGTAGTTTCCAAAATTTATTTTATACATTTTCTATATTATTTTATTATTAAGATTTAATGAATTACATAAATTAACCAAAATATATAAACCGTATAAAAAGAATATTTTGAAAACAGTAAAATGAAAGTTTAAAGAGCGTAGAATACAATAAATAAAAGAGAAAAGTACAAAAAAACTCAACAAACTTTCTCATTTTGAATGATTTAGTCCCTAAACTATTTTTTGAATGAAAAAACCACTAAACTTTCTCATTTTGAATGATTAAGTCCCTGAACTATTTTTTGAATGAAAAAACCATTAAACTTTCACATTTTGAATAATAAAGACCCTGAATTTTTTTTAAGAAATAAATAAACCATCGAACTTTTACTAGTCGGTTAATGTAACTTTTTTGAGTTAAAAGGATGTAGGTAACAAATTTTAAAAAGTGCGATAGTTTATTTACTAGAAAAATGTTCACGGACTTGATCAATCAAAATGAAAAAGTTTAATGGTTTTTTCATTCAAAAAGAAAAGGTTTAATGGTTTTTTCATTCAAAAAAATAGTTTAGGGACTAAACCATTCAAAATGAAAAATTTTGTTGGGTT
Organism: Cynara cardunculus var. scolymus; assembly: GCF_001531365.2. Taxonomy (NCBI): domain Eukaryota; kingdom Viridiplantae; phylum Streptophyta; class Magnoliopsida; order Asterales; family Asteraceae; genus Cynara; species Cynara cardunculus. The sequence continues at coordinate 25,184,969 of NC_037537.1, forward strand.
TATTTGAACTTTTCCCTAAATAAAATTTAGAGAATGAATAAATGTAAAGAGGAAGGCATATTTGATGTTTTTGAAGAGAATTAGGTTTTATTTTAAGGTTATATTGGTAAAATATAGGTATGCTCCACCTTATTCTATGGGATGGGGGTGGAACACACATGTTCCATTCTGTTCCCCATAAAAGTCCTACCAAACGTGGAACAATGAGCCCTGTTCTATTTTGTCCTATCTAGTGTACCAAACGCAACCTTAGGGAATAAAAGAACACATTCATAGAACTGTATAAATAAGTTTTTTTTAAAGATTCATTCTTTGGTTTTGTTGATCACTCACCTGTCTCGTCTCTTTTGCATTTTTTATGAGACCATCAAGACAATCGTTGATAATCTTGAGGTCGCTTGCAAACTTCCTTTGTCTGGGAACCAGCCATCTAGCCGGGGGAAATTTCCAGTAAGGAATGTAGAAAGTAGACCGATGCTCAGCTTCAAAAAGGGTACCATATACTGCCTGAAAAAAGCGGGATATAAACCAGCTTTGATCATCTCTTTTACAGGATAAACAACGGTCGGGGAAAAGAAGTTAACATCATGTAATCATAGGACTTGACCTTAATGACAGGCGATTCTTTTGTGACCGAACCAAAGTCATAATTGAAAACACCAAGACCAATTATGTCAAGTGCCAAATTTGAGAATTCTGCTTCAAGATCCAACTCAATTTCCTGCCCTCCTTGCAAGATTTTTGTTTCTAGAAGCTTCTCAAGTTTCGATATTGATCTTTGAGAACACTTGGCAAACATTTTCACCATGGCTTCCAAATATAAGGTGTGGAACCCAGGGGCTATAACTGTGACAAAGTTAAAAATCAACACATATTATTACCACACATCAACCTTAAGCATATTACCATCTCATAGCAAAGCCTAAGGGTTGTTTGGTAGGTTTTTCATCAAGTCCTGTTTGGTGATAAATATGTTTGTGTGGATTAATTTGCCTGTATAGATCGGGAAGGTATTTGCTTGGGATGGTTTTTTCATAGATGGAAGAATCGTGTTTTTTTAAATGGGAGTGGCAGGTTTGGAAGAAACTTGGCATTCCGCATAAAGCTTCCCCCTAGAAGCTTGTTGAATAAGCCACTTTCTATCATTAAGCCACTACCAACAATCATGTATAGCTGATCGAATAAGCTGCGAGTCCCATTAAGCTGCTAACAAACAATCCCTAAGAGAAGAAAAGTGTAGACATATGTGACTATCTAACATACTGACACTTGGGTTGTGGCACACTGGTTAAGGCTCAGGGGATGTAGTGGGAATTTCATCTTCCCCAGGTTCGAATCCAGACACTGCCAAAGCACTTGTGGCCAACTGTCCATGGAGGTTCACCTGCAATGACTCCAGATCATTCATGGTCTCCCAGGGATTGGTCAGTGCACGTAAGTTGGCCCGGATACCCACAGTTACCAAAAAAAACATATTGACCGAACCTCCAGTGGAAATCAACATGTAACCGACAACATAAGTTACCTCTTCTCCTTTGCTTCCAAGTTTCTAAGTCAGCAGGTATAAGTCCTTTCCCCATAATTGGTTCAAGAATATCGGCAAGAACTCCCTACATGATGCAATATCAAATGTCATACAGAAATATGAAATGGTATTAAGATGGTCATCATAAATCTTACAAACTTCTATAGTGCTTATCTACCCGTACTGCAAAATTATTCTTTATATATACTACTCTTACCCTCCCCAAACCACAGCTCCAGGTGGGATATACTGGGTTCGTTGGGTTTACTGTAAAATAACTAATTCTCCGAAGATTGTCATGACATTATGCTGCCTATATGAGATAAACTCCCTGCATAATAGTTCGTACTATCCTTTTCTCGATATTGATGTACAGCTGAGAAATGCATCATACCTTATCATATGAAAATGCGTTTTCACGGAGAATATATCTGGCCACAATAGGATCCGATACAACTACAAATGCTTTTGGACCAAAGGCAAGTTTATAAACCGAGCCGTGCTGTTCAGCAGACCATCATTTAGACATCAAAAATCAGTAACAGCCATCAAATGCACATAAGAAAAACAATAATGAATCGAGTTTCAAACTCTGTCTCCATGATTTATGTGTTACTGTTACCTAATTCATTGAGTACACATGTATGAGTACCAACCAAAAGTTTGTGAATATGTGCATATGCATATGTGAATAGAAACAGAAGAAATTGAGTACTACCTCTATGAACCAATCATACAAAGAGAGGAAAAGGGGTTTGCCAAACAAATCAGTCACAGCACCTTCAGCTACAGGCATGGATCCTAAACTTCCACCACTCAATAAATTAGTCAGCAAATTGCTTGCATTATCCAAAACATTCCTACTCCTGTTTTTCTTCTCATCCGTACTTGTTGATTGACATCTGCACTCATCATCATACAACACAAACCACTTATCCTCTTATTAGTAAATTCACAAAATCCTAATTCACACACACATAAGGAGTAAATCAAATGTCTAAAATCCAAATCACCTCTGGGCCGACAGAAAACACTGATTAATTAGCAATAAAGTTCACACACATATTGAAGATTCAAATTAACATACCTGATTCGACATACTTTCGGATTTGAACTGAATCGATAGGGTTTAGAAGCACTTGAATATGGTAAATCATTAGTACGGAATTGAGGGATTAAGGAACAGCTACTGGTGACTGTTGACATTGCTACTGAAATTCGATCGAAAAGGGTTTCGAATTAGGAAGATGGATGCATTTGGGGATGGAACGGAACTACTTTATGATGTCAGTGGGCAAAATTTGGGAGACACCCAGATGGTTGTGCTGGCTTATTTTAGCACAAATTTGAAATAAAAAACTGAACTCCAATGCAAGAACTCAACAGAAATGTTTGTTTACTGTCCGCCCAAATTCAGCTTTTGATAAGTTGGAGATAATTGCACAACACCCCCGTTACTTTTTTTTCCCAAATATACCCTAAATTTTGTTTGTTGTATATATTAATTAATCTGTCTGTGTAGATTTAAAAGGTTTTTCTTTGAAAGATGTTTTCATATATGGAATGAACCTCTTTCTTAATTGGAAGAGACATGTTTAGAAAAAACTTGGTTTTCTGCATAAAACTATTCCATATAAGTTTACTGAATAAACCGTTTTCTATATTATTAATCTACTACCAAATAAATAAGTTGAATCTCATTAAGCTGCTAACAAACATGCCCTTAATCCAAATAATTATATGATTTAAAACAAACTAAAAAATTAATACAGGGACGTATATACATAGTAAAGGTAAATTTTGATGTGATACAATTTAAATCATGATTTAAAACAGCAAACCGAACCATATAATACCGTATAAAAATATAAATAGTAAAACATACAAAAGTTCTAAACTCTATTTACAAAAGGTGTTACATTGAGTTATTGGCCATTGTAATTATTTATGAAAATGGTTGTGGGTGTGTAAGGGACTATTTACCAAACATTTACTGGTTAAAAGATTACCGGTAAAATTTTACATTATCACTTATTTATTAGGTAAGGTTTTAGTCCACTAATACGGTACCGTATGTAACAATTTACCCGATAATTGTTAATTGTGGTAAGAGTCGTCGCCTTCACTTGTCGGGTAAAACTCTCGATCCTTGCCTTCACTTTTAGCGGGTAAGATTTTTGGTCCTTATCATATTCATCCGGTAAGGTAAATGTGACTTGATACATGCTCACCCAAATAAGTGTTTGATAAACGACCTCTAAAAATGTTATGGAAAATCCTACTTTTATATTTCTCAAATATTTTTTATACAATTATTATATTTCATAGATGATAAAACATTAAGATGATTAAATAAATATATTTAATATTAAAAGGGCTTTTATATATTTTACTTTATAATACAGTAACAACCAATATAACGTTATATTTTTTATTATATTATAAATTTGTAAATGAACCAGTTATTTTTATCTCTTGTATATTTATAGATTACGATTAACACAATTACTTAAAGTTTATTATATTGGCGTTTGAAAATTTTGTACTAGATTAAAAATGGCAATCGAAGAGGCAGATTCGTTAGAGTTACGTCAATCATTACTGCTTGATACTATTTGAATATATTATTCTAAAGAAAAGATATCATGATATACGAACGTTTTTTTAAGTATATAATATCTATATACTATGAAATAAAACAAATAAACTTACACACCCTAATTATATTTTGTGAGGTTTAAACCCTTGACCTTTTAAAAGGCCAATAACTTACATATTGTTAGGCCAAATACCCTTTGATACCAACGTCTTGTTTTTTGGTTGGTAGAGACGCATTCGTTGAATATGAATTTGTTCGAGGGGTCACATCAAGCCACAAATGAAGTGATTCAATAATAAGTCATTATTTTTTTTCTGAACAAGGTCCAAAACAATAATATTCCCGCTTTAATAACTATTATAGTTTTTAAATACAAATTGTACTAATATTGTATTTTATTTTATTTTAAAAAGCTATCAATAATTAAAAAAATAACTCAATTTCCAAAAAATGGAATTAACTTTCAATCATATTATTCAAAAATCTAATGGTTAAATTCCGGTTTCTAAAATAGAAAATTAAAGCAAATATATAATCGATCTCAAACAGTTTATCGATGTTAAAATAAATAAATAAAACCTCATCTTCATTGGATATCTTAGGGACTATTAGGTTGGTTTTCCAATATTGTATGAATAAAATTGTCTGTACATATTAAAATTTGTCTGTAAAATTGAAATTTTTTTGTTTAGGAAAAAATTTCTTAAATGGAAGGAGTATATTTTTTTTAATAAAAGTGACAAGTTCAGAAAAAGAATTTCACTTTCTCCATAAAGCTAGCCTTAAAAGTTCATTGAATAAGACTATTTTTTATATCATTAAGCCACTACCAAACAATTATAATCGACTAAGGAGTTGTTTATATACCTTTTAATAGTTCTATTAAGATGCAGCTTTTGAATCGTTAATATGTGAATTTTGTTTTACAAAAAAATATGTTTTTAATGGTTCTAAAACTTTCTGAATGATTCTGTACCATGAGTCTTCTTTAACCATTCAATGCCCTAATTACATTGTAAACAATTACCGAATAATTATATTTTATTTTACACTATATCATGAGAGTCTTTTAATCATTCTGACCACTCAATCATTCTGCACCAAACCATTCAGCAATTGTCAAACGTCCATATTCCAAAATCGAAATTGGCTGCAATCATTTTATACTTTTTTTAAATTTAAATTTAAATACAATTACAATAATAATTATTTTTTTAATAACCAAGTTTAATTTCCATTTTGACAAGTTTGTTTTAAAATGAATGAATTACACGTTCGGCCCCTGTACTTTACCCAAAATCACACTGTACATCCCTAAAATAAAATAATTACAGGAAATACCATATGGCTTACATTTTATAACGTTCTAGGTCCCTATCACAACATTTCTGTGTACAAAATGCAAAGAAACCACATATCTATATAACAAAAAGGATCCCATTTCATGGTTTCCAATTCATTTCGACTCTACAATCAGTAAACAAGACCAGAAATGTCGACAAAAGATGGCACTGTGTAAGATCCATTAGGTCATTCATCATCTATACAATCGTAAACTATCGATCTATGTTTAAACATCATTAAACTATTGTGTGAAGCATGAAGCTCCTGGTTCGAGATGAACAAAATAGCGCGACACCCGCAAAATAGAAACTTACACAAGCACTTACAGAAAACACCCATACGGAGATGAGCCCGTCTTCTTTTCTCTCTTCGTAAACCCTTTCTGGCTCCGCTGGTAGGTTTTTGGTCAAACAACCACCGGAACCAGATGACTCCACACATAAGTTCGGGTTTCCTGCAAATGCACCTGAGAATCTCCAATAACCTTTCGTCTTGTTAACAATCCCAGAGAAATAGTTAAAAGACAGGTTCAACTGTGTCAAATTCCCGGATAACTTTTCTGGGACTTGACCAGATAATGAGTTATGCGATAAATCAAGAATCTTTAAGCTCCACATAGACTGCAAATTGGCGGGAATCTGACCGTCAAGAAAGTTGTACGACAGATTCAGGTACTCCAGACCATGCAAACCGAAAAGCCCATCTGGGATTTCACCGTGTAACAAGTTATCTGATAAATCAATCGTAACTGTCGAAGATAAGTTGTAGTTCAAGTGCAAATCATCACCCATAACCACCGATAGCTTACTATCAAGAAATGGCATTTTGGGAGTTTCTCCACCATTGTTGAAATGCAAACTAACATTAAAGATACCATCTGGAATGAACCCGGAAAACTTGTTGCCGGAAAGATCAATCGTTTGGATGGCTTCGAACATGAAGATCCAATTGGAAAGGGCTCCATTGAACTTGTTGTGTGCAAGAGAAAGATATCTGAGGTTTGACCATTTGGTCAACGCATCATTTAGAGGTCCCGAAAGATTGTTGTAGCTTAAATCTACTACCTCTAATGATTTACAACCTGCTAGAGTCAAAGGGATTTCGCCGGAAATCTTGTTGTTGCTAACATCAAGAATCTTTAGACTATCCAATGCATCAAGCTCTGGTTGGATTTCACCCGATAGATTGTTGTTGTTGAGGATCAAAGCAAGTAGTTGAAAACAACCCACGATGTTCAACGGAATCGAACCAGATAAAGAGTTGTGAGATAGATCGATCACTTGGAGATATGTCAAGTTACCGATTCTTGATGGGATTTCGCCTGTAAGAAGATTGTTGGAAAGAAACAAGGCTTGTAAGCTTTTTAACTCGGTAAAATCCAATGGGATTTCACCGGAAAACTGGTTGTGTGAAAGGTCTAAAACCATTAGCCCTGATTTTTCCGATGATTCTAGAATCTTTCTCGGAAGATTACCAGATAACCTATTGTAACTCAAGTCCAGGACAACGAGCCTGTTAGAAAACACGAATCTTGGAGAAATCTCGTAGCTCAAGTGATTGAATGACAAATTCAGATGCACCAATGCTCGGAGCGAAGAAATGCAAGTAGGAACACCCCCTTCAAGTGAGTTTTCCGCAAAATTGAGTAACGAAAGTGACTCAACCGATGATGACAAGCAAGGCAACGAACCCGAAAATGAATTCGATTCAAGATTAAGATGCTCCAAAGATTGCCCAAAATCTGGGAGATTGCCTGATAAATTATTATGAGATAACCCCAAATACTTCAAAGATCTTAAGTGCAACAAATGCTCTGGTATCTCCCCTCGAAATGAATTATACCCCATTTCGAGCTTCTCTAGCTTCAATGAGAAATTCCCAATCCAATAAGGAAGCATTTCATCAAACAGATTGTGGCCAAAATCAAGCTGACTTAACCTACTCAACTTCATGAGAGTATTAGGAATAACACCACTCAACAAGTTATGGCTAAGATCCAAATTTTTCATATTCCAAAATGAACTAAAACAAGCTGGAATCAAGCCATCAAGATTGTTATGAGATAAATTTAGGGTTTCAAGAAAAGAGAGTTTACACAAGCTAGAATGAAGCTGGCCAGATAAGTTAAACCCAGTGAGGTTGAGTGCAAGAACTCGACCATTCCATCTAGAACAGCTAACCCCAGTCCAGTTAGTACAACTCGACCCGACCCATAACAATCTCTGGGTCGGGTCACGAAGCTGTGACTTGAACAGGAGAAGTGAAGCTCTATCTTGTATGTGAAGGGGAATTTCATCGAACACATTATCTACATTAACAACCGAAGAGAAAGTTCTCGGGAAGGAAAGCAAAAGCAACAGAAACAGATGCATAAACCTAAAGTTAAAGATTGTACAAGCTTTCAAACAGAAACCCCATCTTGCTTCCATTGATTTTAAAGATGATATTCGTTTCAGATTCCCCCCAAAACAAGAATTTAAGCAAGAAATAGGAGGGTTTTCATGGAAATGAAGTGGGAAAGGATATACCCGAGGAAATTATGCGCGTTGAACAGACATTCTTGGTTGTTCATCGGCCAGTGGGTAAGGGAAGCTGCAAGAATTAAAAGCAAACATTCTGGGCTCTACTCCAGGCATGTGTATGGCTTTTGGAACTTTATTTACTTGTTCGCATAAACTTTTGATAAGCGTGTAAAAATCTCTGTCGAGGCATCTTTCGATTTGGGCTACTTTTTACACGCGTGGTCGCACTCTCTTCCATGGCCATAACCATTTTCCTTTTCATTGTGTTTCTGCATAATATAAAATCTTTAAAGCTTCAACCATTTTATTAAATAATAAATTTATCTTCTTTTCATGCTTAACCTCATGTTTCTTGGCATCTTAGAAGAGTGTGATATCATAAAACACATCTCTTTAATACTTATATATTTTTTTAAAAATTTTAAGTATACGATAAAACAGTGTCTCATTATATTGTATTTATGATTTAAACAAGAAACTATTTTTTTTTTTTAATTTACATATTCCATTTTAAGGGTTATTTTTAAGACTATTTTAAGTGGGTTTTACATATTATCAAACGATATCATAAAGTCAAGGTTTACCACTTTACGGACTTGATGCTTTAAGACAACATATATCCGTTTAGCAACTGTTGGAGGGGATTAGCTAATTAGGCACGATTGGAGACTCGCATCGTCCAAAATTGGACAATTTCTTTGAACTTCTATTTATCTCCTTAAATGCTTATTCGATAAGTAATATAACAATGAACTTGATGGGCACGTGATCGACTTAATAAACACTAAGCTAACAATGCTAACTCGAGGGACAATCTTGGGCTCTAATACGCAAAATAAAGACTACTGATGTAATTAATGAATTTTAGAGATCCAAATTTAAAATCAGCCAAAGCATAGGGACTAACTATGTAATTCACTCTAAATTTTATACTGAAAATGAAAATTAACGAAACGACGGCGTTTAACCGCCATAGATTCCAACGCATAACAGCTTCGCTGTATTCCAATGGACGATCGTTAGGCTAAAGATCTAACGGCATGAATTTACCCGAAGCTTCAAAAGCACAAAACGTTCAAAACGAGAGAGTCAACATCGTTAGACGTTAAACCATATTCGCTGTGGCTATGGCGATTCCGGTTACTTCGATTCTACTCATCGCCGCCGTAACATTCCTCTCCACGACGCCGTATTTGGTCGAATCGAGCAGCGACAACAACCACGTCTTCTCGCCGTGCGCTGATACCACTGTACAGGAGTCGGACGGTTTCACCTTCGGAATCGCTTTTGCGGCAAGGACTGCGTTTTTCTTCAACAGCTCGGTCCAATTGTCACCTTGCGATAGGAGGCTATCTCTGTCTTCTTCGAACTCGCAGCTCTCTGTTTTTCGCCCTAAGGTGGATGAGATCTCTCTCCTTACAGTCAACAGCAGTAGCTTTTCGCCGGTAATTTCTCACTTTTGTTTATTTCATTATGATAATTTTGTGTAAATAGATTGATATTGGATCTGTAATTGGCCTGTTCAATTGATGAGAACAATGTGCTCTAGATGACACATTATTTAGGGGGAGAGGGTAATTCGTCCAAGTCACGTGGCCCTTTGAGGAAACTTGAGAACAATTCTGCACAACTATTTGATGTTTTTTGTTTCTCTTCATATGATTTATGACATCATCACATAAAAGTGAGACCTAGGGTGGTAGTAATTCATATTAAGCATCTACTGATCATTACTCACCATCATTGATAGGTATCACTAAGCAGAAATGGCTAACTTGCTTGGTTTCTACAATTTTTTCTTGCCCTGCCTTAAAAGTAACTCCTGAAATGATGAACATCTTGTCTTATTTGATTGCTGACGTTTTATAAAAGACTATAAAAGATAAAACAGGCCCACAACATTGTTCTGCATCTGTTTCTGCTTGCTTGTTACTCTTGGTACCAACTCTTGAAAGGAATAGAAGCAAATTGGTTTTGGTTTTGTGTTTGGTTTGGTTTGGTTTGGTTCATAGGTGGTTAACCCAGATAAGGGACTGGAAACTGGGAGATCTAAAGAATATAAGTTGCAATATGGATGAATACCGAGACTTGCGTAAAAGTTAGAGTTGGATAAATGTACATGGCTTTCTTTGACAAGTAATTTGTCGAAGAGATCTAGCAGACTTTAAGAGAGCTTCATGATCCATTTCATGTGACTAATGAGTAATGATAGGTGTTTGCATATGACTGGGTGATCAACATTTTAAACGTTCATACTTGGCTTTTCTTTGCAAACCAATCATTTTCTTGTGAAAATGCATAACATAACCGAATGTTGCTAGAAAGAAATAGTGACTTGGACATCATCTTTAACGGGTTAAATGATCTAACTATGGTTGCACATTAGACAGAAGGAAAAGGAGTGATCAATATTTTAAACCATTGTAGTTGGATCATTGTTGCTAGCCAGCCATCGTCGTTGCTAAAGTTCAGAAAAGCAGTAAATGTTGCTAGAAATAATGATTTGGATGATTTTTTACTTGGGGTTTCTGTCGATGTCGCCAAAAATAGGTGAAATTGCATCTACCATCAGTCTACCCATAGTAAAGTACCAAAATGCACTTATGGCATCAACTGATCATCCTCTATCTCTTGCTGCACTGTTGACTATACATAAATTAGGGATTGCTCCAATTCTTAATCTCCATCATGCAATTGAAGCTAGTAAGGGGTACTATTGGAAAATTGAACATAGAGATTCTAGTTATGCTTTAAGACCATCAAATTGACGATAGATTCTACATTTATTGGAATTCAAGCACCACGATGGACATCTTGTCCCGTCCCTTGTCAGCTTCAGTTTTGCGGTGGAGGCTCAAAATGAGGAAACTTCTAAGTTTTGCTAATCAATAGAGAAGTTGGATATAGAAAGAGATGAGTTGGTCATATAACATTTAGTACATTGTCACAGGTATGATTTGGGTTAAATGTTTTGTCACATCAGCAGTTAAAGTTAAATTATTATCTGCTGATACAAAGTTGCCCAAAATCACCATTTCTGGTAAAGTTGAATGTGTCTATTTTGCATCTTCATAACTAGATGGTTGGTTTGTGATGATATGATGGTTTGAGATGTTGAGCCCTCATCCTTTTTTGGCCACATGAGCAACTAGAGTGGAATCTTTTGATGCATGGTAAAATTGATCCAAAATCACTATTTCTAGCACAAGTGTTCTTTTTTGCATACTGGCAAGTAGGATGGTTGGTCTATGATGAAATTCCAAGTACGGTAGTTCAAAATGTCGACCATTTATTTAAAGTCCGGTTGTTCGATATAAATAGTGTTTGTGAGGATTGAAGAAAATAAAAGTAGTTAAAGGCAATGCCGTTCAAAATGTCGACCATTTATTTAAAGTCCGGTTGTTCGATGTAAATAGTGTTTGTGAAGATTGAAGAAAATAAAAGTAGTTAAAGGCAATGGGTCAGTGGCAAGCTTAAGGCTTGGAGGTGTTTGTTAGAGGACATGGTTTGGTTACTAGGTTATTGTGATTGATTTTTTTTTAAATAGTGCTCAAGCTCGAATATTATATCAATGTTCGAACTCGAGCTCGATTCTCGTTTAGTACACATTATGACCCAAAATTCAAGCTTTATAAGCTTGTTTATGGGTTCAAACTCGAGATCAAATAACTTGTTTATAAAAGAAAATTGTTGCAATTATCGTGAGACGGTTGATTATGACAATATCTTGCTTTGGACTTGTTGACAGGATTCTGTTGGTGGGTATATGGTGGCATTTGCTGGTAGAAAGTATGCTGCAAGATCGATCCCTGCTTTTGTTGCAAACAGCACATATATCGTCACCAGTTTCACATTGGTAAGATCATATCAACTACCTCCCTCTGAAACCCAATGAAATCATGACACATCACAGACGTTTTAGTACAAAAAGACATTTTCGATCCTGAAAGTAGCTCAATATAAAATACTACCAATTAGGTGTCATAGTTTCATCGGATGTCACCCCCTAGTCCTATCTTATTCAGATTTAAGAGTGTGTAGGTTAACACAGGACGAGACGAAACAAAACAAAACAAAAACTCGTTGTCCCATGTTTAACGCAACATAGATCAGGACATGAAAGGCCTAAGCGGAATAAAAATGCATAGATCTTGTCCCACCAAAATAGGTGGAACGAAAACTACGATGAAGCAAGATTAGTAAATTACTAAACTAGCCATGTCAAATTAAAACCTTAAATCCTTTTACAATTTTTTCATCTACCTACCTCACTCTTGCTCGTCTAGTCCTGTCCAATACGGGCATGCCAAATGCGTATAAGCAAGGTTCAAAAAGGCGTGAGGTGTGGCGTGGCGTGGCGGCGAGGTCAAGCCTTAAGCCTTACACACCATGGCAAGGACGTGGCGTTTTAAGGCGTGACATAAGGCGACAAATTTGAATGTCATATATAGAATTATATATATAGATATATGTTTTCTATATATTATCTAATCGGATAATGATATTAAAAAAATGTACAATTATATTAGAAGAAAAATCATATAGATTATTATCATAGAAATAAGTTTTCAATTAAATATTTAAAATTTAGAACTTAGAAAGGTAATTTTATAATTTCATTTTAATCGTGAATTTGTAACGTTTATGAATTTGTGAAACTGTGAGTGATGTGATTAGTTAAATTTATAAAAGTGTAAAATCCAAAGTTAAAAAGTGTAAAAAGGAAAAAAATAAAGAAAAATGTTTTTTTTTTTTGGAAAAAGATCACGTATTACCAAAAACAGGCACCATGGCGCACCTCAAGACGCCATGGAGCCATTTTTTACAGAAACGCTATGGGCCATTTCGTAATGGCGGAGATGCGTCTTGTGCCATATCGCGCCATAATACGCCTTTTTGAACACTGGTTATAAGGGACAAGTTTTTAAAAGGCGGAATCGGGCTTCAAGGTGTTTTCTTTCAACGAGGCAAGGCGTAAATATATACACCCCAAATGTGTATATGTGTGTGTATATATATATATATTATATAATACTAAATTACTAAGGGTGCTGGTTCAGTGCTTCTTGACAGAGGAAATAGTGAAAACTTGAGATAGGCTGAGAGGGTGCGGAAAATTTGGTTGCTTGGAGTAAGAAGGGTCAAACCACACTTTTTTATGCGGGCCATTGGGCTTTTAACTTTTAGGTATCGTTTACCAAACGCTTACCCGGGTAAGCACTTTCCAAATCACGTTACCTTACCGGATGAATATGGTAAGGACCAAGAATCTCACCCAGTAAGAGCGAGGCAAGGACCAAAAGTCTTACCAGGTAAGTGGTGGCGACGACTCCTACCATGGTTAGCGCTTACCAGGTAAGTTGTTGTATATGCTATCGTTTTTGGTGGACAAAAATATTACTTGATAAGTAAGTGTTAGGGGCCGTTTACCAAACACTTAACCGGTAAGCGCTTACCGGTAATATTCAACATTATCATTTACTTACCTGATAAGATTTTAGTTCACGAAAACGACATTGTATGCAACAATTTACCTGGTAAGCGCTTACCATGTTAAGAGTCAATCGTCCTCACTTACCGGATAACACTCTTTTCCTTGCCTTGCTCTTACCAGGTATAGATTCTTGGTCCTTATTGCATTCATCCGGTAAGGCAATATGAGTCGGTAAGCTCTTACCCAAATAAGAGTTTGGTAAACGGCTTAGTGTTGAATTTTGTCGGTAAGCACTTACCCGAGTAAACGTTTGGTACACGACCCCTTATACTATAAAGAGAAGTACTACTATTGCTATAAAGCCGCCAAAAAGACAATTACTAAAGCAGATCACCTGAGGCGTATGCCTTGACACCGCCTCTTGCCTCAGGTGCGGTTTTAGGCCACCTCGCCTCGAGGCGCCTTTCAAGGCCTACGCCTCAAATGATTTCTAAAACCATGATAAGGGAACAATGTGAATGACGAAGATGGTGGTAACTTTTGATTACAGGTGCTGGAATTCCAAAAGGGCAGGCTACAGAACTTATACTGGAAAAGAGACAGTTGTTCTTCGTGTTCAGGCAAAAGCAACTTTGTGTGCCTCAACAATCAGGACTGCGCGATGAGGACTAATACCTGCAAGAACCGAGGGGGAAACGTCGATTGTAGTGTCGGAATACAACTCGCGTTTTCCGGAACTGATAAGCATGAATCTGTTTTCAACTCATGGTACGAGGTAAAAAATCTCCGTCAATACTCGTTGTTCGGTCTCTACAAAAACCTCAAGGATTCTCTTACGAGCCAATACAACAGTTTCTTTTAACCAGCTTTTACGGATCGGTTTCCTTTTTGTGTTGTGTGAAATTTGTTTATGCTCTTTGTAAATTATCGTACCTGAATAGATTGATTGTTTACTTGACTTGTTTTGCATTCGGCACGAGATCGAGCATTTTAGAGCAGTTGTGATTTATACGAGATCGATGGGGTTTACTAATTAAATCAATGACCTTCTCAAACCGAAAAAAGATGGATTTATACTGATCAGAATGTTATGGATTTAAATAACATATGCCTAAATATCAAGGCTATGGAAACAAAGGTAGAAACATGAGTTACGGACGATGATTCTGTTCACGATCCATATTACGATTAATAAATATCTTAATTGTTTTTTTTAATATTAAACGTTTATAATAATAAATGAAGTTTGATAATCATTCATAAATATTTAAACAATAATAAATAAATCTTTATTTTCATAAAGAACTCAATTAATTGGTTTTCATAAATAAAATCACCAATTCTGTTTAATATATAATGATTGTGTAAACATATTTTCATAAAAGACAGATCTAAAAATTTAGATACCAATTATGGAAAAGATTATATATATATATATATATATATATATATATGAGTCTAATCAAATGAGAACTGATTAGTTTGTGGTAACTGTGAGATCCAATCTCAACCACAAATCAACGAATAAATTAGAAAATTAATAATTATGGTAGTTTGAGTTAAAATTATAATTAGAGGGCATATTAGATATTTTTTTTAAAACTTCTCTCTCTCTCTCTATCATCTCTCCGACCTCCAATCTCCGGCCTCCGGTGAAATCAGTATCACATTATATCACAATGGGTATCACATTGTGTATTACAATGAGTATCATATTGTGCATCTTTGTTTTTAAGGTTTGAGTTGATATCACAATATATCACAATGGGTATCACATTGTGTATCTTTGTGATTACTTGGTACTCGTCGAATTAATTTTCACCGGAGGCCGGAGATTGGAGGTCGGAGAGATGAGAGAGGAGTTTCTTAAAAATACCTAAAATATCCTCTAATTATAATTTTAACTCAAACTACCATAATTATTAAYTTTCTAATTTATCCGTTGATTTGTGGTTGAGATTGAATCTCACAGTTACCACAAACTAATCAGTTCTCATTTGATTTGACATATATATATATATATATATATAAAACTAGAAAGATACTCGCACAATAGTTATCATTTAATTCAATTATTTATTATAATTTAATTTAAATTTAATAACAAAGTAATTTATATTTGGTTTAATAATATAACTTTTTATAAATATAATAATTAAACATTCTATAAGCATTCAACGATTATCTTAATTATATGTTAATTTTTTTATATTTAAAATGGAAGTTTGTCATGTGTTTGATTATATTTATGTATAATTAATTGCATGAATTTAAAAATGAAGCTTTAATAAGTTGAACTTACGTAAAATTACTTGTAATATTGAATATTAAGTAATATACATCAATAAACAGTATTTTATATGTAAGAAATGATATTTAAAAGTTTTTATTAAATACTTTATAACATATTATTGTAGAGAAAATGAAAGACAATTTAAGTCGGAGGGATTTGTGGATGAACGTGGACATAACTTGCAATTAATACCACCCTCCTTTTTTTATGCTTCTTGATTCCAAACAAAACCTTTTCTCAAATTAAATATTATCAATTTTTTGGATTATTTATGATCCATTTTATAACGGTTTTCTGAGGTTTTTCAAACGAATCTCTTTTTAAATTGATTTATTTATTTTAGTAAAAATGAATTTAAATACAAATTGAAAATAATAAATAATTTTTATTAAAGAGTAAACTACAATTTGGTCCTTGTGGTTTGTTGAAAATAACACCTATCGTCCCTGCAGTTCCGAATAACAAGATGGTCATTATAGTTTGCAAATATAACCGGATTTGGTCACTTTCTTTAATGGTAGTAAAAAATTACGCTAAATAAAAGTTATTTTATGTTCTTTTATCGGGGTTTTTCCACTTATATGAACAATTATTTTGATTCATTAATTATGATTAAAATATATATGGAAGATGATGAGGTTCATTTATTATAACTAGATGTGTAAATAATACGAGACAACTAGCGAAATACTCGAGATCGACTCGGTCACCACTCGACTCCAATAGGCTCGACTTAAACTTGAACTCGACTCAACATATTAACGAGTCAAGTCGAGTTACCCAATACTAGACTCAAAAAACTCGTTAGAGACTCGATTTTTTTATACATCATTTAGTCTTAAAAATATAATTAGTTTTATAAATGTCTTGTATTTTTAGATATTTGAACAATATTTTACATTTTTAATAATAAAAAACTAATCAATATTTTTTTAATTAAAATCATAATTGAAAAATACAAAAAAAAAAAAAAAAAAAAAAAAAAAAACCATAGAAGTGTTGATGAAGTTGTCTCATATTAAAAGAGAGATGGTAAAATATGATGTTTGTAACTTTGTTTTTTTTTATAAAAAAGTTTGAGGATCATATCTTTAGTTTTTTAAAATTTAAGAGAACACATTTAAGTTATATAATTTATAAGAAAAAAACCTTAAAATTTCATAAATTTCAACGGGTAAGCTTGATTCGAGTTCGAACTTTATTCGAGTAGAGTTTGAGTTTTGTTCGAGCTTCAAATGAGCCTGAGTTCGAGTTCGAGTTCAAGTTTAAAAAGTTGCAATCGAGTGCGAGTAGAGTTTAGTTTTTAACTACTCGCAAGTTTTTAAATCGGGTTCGACCTTGAATTTGAGAAATGGTTATCGAGTTCGAGTTGAATATGTTGATACTTGAACTCGACTCGCATCATTTACACTCTCAATTATAACCATGACTTTAAATTAAGAAAACAAAATAAAATCAAATATTTATTAAACTGGACGTTAAATTAGTTTATATATTTTGTTAGAATTAAATGGTATATGTGTGTGTATATAGGGAAAGGTTAAAACGATAATACATTCATTTTATGAGAAAGCAAGAACACTTTTTTAATATAGACAATCACATGTGATATTATTATTCCATCACATATGATACACATATGATACCAAATCAGAGACGCAGACGATTTTCAATGCAATATTGGTTGTGGGCCAAGTCGTCCTTACACCACTAAGACCATTCATAAGTATTATCACATGTAATAAGATTGTTGTTGATATGATACCATAATCCATCAAGACCATCACATGTGATGTTAAATCATAGACTCATACAACCTTTGACGCGACCTTAGTCGTAGAACACGTCGTCCGCACATCACAAGATCCCCTCACGCATATTATCACATGTGATGAGAATGTTATTGCGTTTTTTATAAAATGAAGGTGTTCTCGTTTGAACTTCCACCTCTCTCTCTCTCTCTCTCTCCCTCTCCATATATATATATATATATATATATATATTTATTGATGTTTGATGATATTATAATAACTTATTTTATAAGATTTATTTATTGTTTAGTAATGATTAGTTAGAGAAATGACACTTCACCCCCTCATTTTTTAATATATTTTGTATAAATTATTTTCCAATCTCACTTGCCTTGTACACATCCATCCCCATCATATATACGCTAACCGTTGACCTTTCCATCAACCTCCCTTCCTTACAACCCACAAAAATGGCCCACCAAAACCCCATTCTCATATTTCCCTGATCAAAACATGAACACCACGGCGGCTCCGGCGACCGACTCCGGTGGCTTTCTTGGCTCACAAAACATCGGTGGTTTTGGGTACGGTATCGGAATCTCATTCGGCATACTTTTACTCATCATAACCATCACCTTGGCTTCTTACTATTGTACAAGAAGTATACAACCCTCGTCACCACCTTCTAATCTCCGGCGGCGGAGGAGCGGTGGCGGCATGATCAACAGACAACCCGACTCATCCCATTGCACGGTGGACATGGGTCTTGATGAGGCGACCCTATTGAGCTACCCAGTTGTGGTTTATTCTGATGTCAAGACCAAACGAAAAGACTCGGGCTCTTCATGTTGTTCGATTTGTTTAGCGGATTATAAAGGGAGAGACTTGCTTAGACAACTTCCGGATTGCGGTCATCTTTTTCACGTCAAGTGTGTTGATCCGTGGCTGCGGCTGAACCCGACGTGTCCGAATTGTCGAACATCTCCGATTCCGACACCTCTCGCGACCCCGTTGGCCGAAGTCGTCCCGCTCACAATGACACATAGTTGATTGGTTCGAAACTGAATCGATCTTATTAATCCGACTAACTTTACGATAGTCGGATTGATACATTTGTATAGTATTTTTGCAAATAATTTCTTGTTCTTTTTCTTGGGAATAATTATTCAAATTCAAAAGCAATTCATTTATTTTGATTTTTCAAGTACTTACAATTAATTATCATATAAAATTTTGTGTTAATTATTATTATATATATATTTTTTTTATGATCTCCAAACAAAAAGTTTTTTTTTAATGGAAGATCTAAAAAGGGTTTTTTGTGAAATTTCTTTTTGTACAATTACCAAAAAGCCCTGGAGTAAAAGGTAATATTCGTAATCATCCGAGTCAACCAAAGCATATATATTAGTTCTTTTCTTCTATTTGGGAAGAACCCGGTTCTTGCTTGCCCAATGCTTCAATCAAACTAAAAAACCCAAGGGTATAATTGTAATTAATATTTTGTTCGGTTTATTTTACCATATTTATAACATGTCGTTTTTGGTTTTTTCTACGGTTCGAGGATGTTTCGTTTTAGTCTATAGCGTTGTTTCTCTCTGTTGTTTTCTCGTATTTTATTTATGCATATCACAGATCTTTGTTATCTGTTCTCTCTTGTTCCAGCTCTAAATTACATTTTCCGTTCTTTTAATCTGAAACCTAAATCAATTCCAAATATAAAACCTAAATCAAAATTCAACCTAAACGAGAGGAGTTAGATGACATTAAAATGCAATGTATCATATTGGCAAAATCCCAATTAGAGTAAAAAACCAGGGGCACTATTGTGAACAAAAGCTTTCGATGGACATTTGCCAAATCCCAATCAGACAACAAAATAAACCTTTTGATGCCACACCCATTGATGAACTAGTGGCGTTATTGTGAAAAAAACGAGATGTTTCTTCGTTAGCTTCAAGCCTCTACAATCGATCGGTTATGCTTTGAATCTTTGATGGCTTCAGACATTATTCACACAGAAGAATTTCTCGTTGATGATTTTCTATTTGCCCCCAAGAAACCAACAACCCTTTGACTGTTTTTTCATCTTCAACAATATCAACAGTGATTTGACTGATTCATCGTATTCAACCATAAATCTACATCCCTTCGATCCAAACGCAAAAACTTCACAGGTGGTTCATGGAAGAGGGATGATGGAGGTGGTGCAACGATGCTCAGTGGGAAAAGAAAGGGAGGGGGTGAGGGTCATCAGTAAAATCAATGGGATCGGGAGTGTCTGTATATGTATTGATATATAATATATTAATATAATTTATTTTTTTAATAGGAAAATAGTAATTAAGGGTGAAAAGATCAAAATGTTGTTACTTAACAAATAATTTTAACGGAGTTAGTGATTATGGACCATTTTCAAAGCAAAATATAAATCACAGTAACAATAATTGTACTTATTGACGTCTTGGAACTTTTTTCTTAATTGTTGTTACTTCAAAAAAGAAAAAAGAAAAAAAAAGAAGCAAATAGCAAATAAACCCGTGGGGCAGAAATTATATTAACTCTAAATATTGAGGACCAAATAGCAAATAAACCTTTTTAAGCTACGTACAACAAATATCATCTCTAGTCTGTCTACTGATGACATTATCGCTTTTTGTTCATCTCACTCTCAGATTGAAGAATCCAATGGAAGGAATTCAAAGCAAGATCTTCATCGTGCTTCTTTATTCTCTCTTCATCATCGCACCTTCCATCTACGCCACTGATTTCAAATACTGCAGTGAGTTTTTTTACTTCCGGTTCAAGTTTTCTGCGATTTAAGCATCTCAAATTCTGCATGTTTTGATGTGATAGATCGTCGAATCACTTGCTGATTTCGATTTTATGATACATTGTTATTCAGATTTTTGGTTTTTTTGAGCTTTTAGTTTTTGGTTTTGTTCCGAGAGTGTTGGATTGGAAATCTGCACATACTTGATCTTGGATTTGGGAAGTAGTCATCTGATTTGATATTAAACCTAGGTTTTCTCAATTCCCGAATCGATATGGATTTAGTTGCTAATTTTACACCAGCAATTGTCGTATCCTTAGCTTGTTTGGATGGCTCAGCAAACCATGTCCTTTTTGTTTGGAAATTTTCAAAATAATATTCTAAGTCTTGAGGGCTTTTCACCTCAATGCTTACCCGGTAAGTAGTGCTTAATGTTAGGAGTCAACACTATAATTTATTTTATGGGATTAGATTATAGTACATCAAAACGTATCATATACAACAATTTACCCGGGTAAGAGTCGTCACCCTCACTTACCCGAAAAGACTCTCCATCCTTATCATCGCTATTACCGGGTAAGATTCTTGGTCCTTTACATGTTCATCCGGTTAGAAAAATTACCCTATAAATACTTACCGGGTAAACGTTTAGTAAACAACCCTTTATTTATTCTGGGTCCTGAGTCTTTAGGGAAAAAAAGCTCATTTCGTTAGGTTTCACCTTGTCTCACATACAAGAGAAAGAATGTAATGTAACCTAAGTGGAAACATTCTTCCATATATTAATTAATATATTAGAAATGATAAAAGATATCTGAAAGTAGTACTTCCTATATGAATGAGATAGGCAACTTGAAGGGCTGGTGGCTAAGAAGGCAACTAGCTGAGTGCAAAGGACAGGGGCTCCACAAGGGTGCAACGCACCCTTAATCCTTCTATATATTAATTTAATATATTAGAAATGATGGAGCTCCACAATGATGGCGCACTTTGGAACTGTTGTGACGTTTCAAAACTGGTTCGTTAAGGTTGTGCTTGGTACATGGACCAGACGGGATAGGACAAGACATCTATGGCAAAACCAAATTCACTGTTTCATATTTGGCATGACATGAGACAAGGACAAGAACTATGACAAAGTTGGACAACATGAAACAAAATAAGTTTTTTCTTGTTCTAGCAAAATAGGTGGAACAAGAATGAAACATAAACTAAAATATTATTAATCTGCCCTAGTTTGATATATAAGCTTAATATGGTATTTGTTTTAATGGTCATCACCGCTAGTTTCGGCCGCCTCCACAACCACTGTCCACCATCGTCTATCGCCACCTCTACCATAGTCGACCACCGACCACCACCACCGTTCGCCACCTCCAACTTCTCCTCTACTACAACAACCTCCTTCACCACTTCCACAACCACCGTCTATTGCCACCTTTACAACCTCCTTCACCACTTCCACAACCACCGTCTATTGCCACCTTTACAACCACCATCAGCCACCGACCACCAACACTACCACCATTGCCCACCTCCAACTCCTTCTACATACCGCAACAACGTCCTCCATGACCTCCACAACCATCATCGACCACTGACCACCTATGTCCATTGCCACCTCTACAACCACCACCGACCAACTCCACTACCACCGTTGGCCACCTTCAACTCCTCCTTCACGACCTCCACAACCACCGTCGACCATCGATTACCACCGTCCATTGCCACCTCACCTCCACCATAACCATAACCACCACCATCACTATCTTCACCACATCAGCCACAACTACCTCCTCCACCGTTGTCAATCGCCACCACCACCACGATCCACCATCTTCACATCCTCTATAACCACTGTCGTCCACCAACCACCACTACCTCTACCTCCATAACCACCGTCGGCCACCGACCACCACCCGCCCATCGCCACTACTACCGTCGGCCACCAACACCTCCACCACCGCTATTACTACCATCAATTATATAAAAAATTTCATTGAAATTTGTTACCATTATATATATGTGTATTCATTTATATGAAAATTGTGTAAAAATATTTATAAATTAAATTATTTAATTATTTACTTTATTTGTGTTGGTTATAACTGTTATGTAATCTTAAAAATCATGAAATAACTTTTGGGGATAACTTGTCTAGTTCTGTCTCGTCCAGTCGTAGTCGTACCAAACACCAGACATACACTTGTCATGTCCAGTTCAGTCCTATACAGTCCTACCCTCTTGTCTTGTCCAGTTTTGTCGTGTCCAATCATGTCTGTGTACCAAACGCTACCAAAGTGACAGTTGTGTCTGGATCAACAGATACGGCGCTTCAAGTTGGTAGTTAGCGACAGTTGGCTTTTATGGTGACTGTTGGAATAGTTGCGACGGCTCAAACCATCGTGAATCCTAGAAACTGTCACATAAACCGTGAAATTGCAGCAGTTTGAAGGGCTGTCACATAAACCTATATATATCTACCTTACACACCAAAAATGACTACTTTTCATATACCAGATTAACCTAAGAGTGTCTTGCTATAGAATTGCACTTTTTAGGCTTCTTGAAATCCTTAACCCCTCAATAGTTCAACCGGGATAATCATCACTAGTGCGGTGTTGATAGTCAATCCACATACATTGCTTCATTGTATCTTGAGAAGCGATTCGTCAAATCCCAAAGCACTTACGGTGGGGGCGAAATTGCATTAAGAATAGAGAGAGTTCACTCGCGTTGAAAGCAATAAGTAGTAGTTATCTCTAGTAATTTCTAGCCTTCTAATAGAATCTCAAAACCAACACTTTTTGCGGTCAAATCCATTGATGCACCACTGCTAATGCATCAGATCATTAGTTCAATGACTTATTCAGAAGTTGAAATTAACTTAATTTGGAGGTTATAAGGAAATCGTTTGGCATCAAAGCATATCTCCTTCATGTGGAATGGGGGGAGTATGAAGTTTCAAGTCTTGTTCGAGTTTTATCATATCTCCTTCTGCTTTTGAAATCAATGATCTTTTTACGAGTTGGTTAAAGTTTATGGGCTGAACACTTTAATGTGACATGGAGTCTTGCTCTCCAGTTAGATACTTGTTTATAGTTGTGTGTTTTAGTGGAATATTAACGTTTTAATGATAATACATATGCAGATAAGAAGAAAGAGTATGCCATCAAGGTCAGTGGAGTTGTGATCACTCCTGACCCAATAACCAGAGGCACAGAGACCTCCTTCACTATTTCTGCATATACAGGTAGGTTTCTTTTTTGTTAATTAACAACAGAGGTTGAACTTTTTGCATCCATACTTGGATTTGCTTTGCAAGATGCACTGCTCGTAATTTTATCTATTTTGGTTGTTTTACTGTTTCTGAGTTCAAGATTTAAGACGTAGAGTGTAACAAGAGTCATTTGGAACAACTAAAGGGCCGTTTACCAAGCGCTTATTAGGTAAGCGCTTACCTGCAAGAGTCATCACCTCTACTTACCTTATTTGTAACATTCTTGGCCATCGAAATGGATTGTTGATACATGTTTTTACCCGGTAAACGCTTACCGGATAAGATTCTTGAACCATGTCATGCCTCTAACTGTGTAAGACTCTTGAACCATGTCATGCCTCTTACCAGTAAGATTCTTGAACAATGTTATGCCTCTTACCGGGTAAGATTCTTGAACCATGTTACGGCTCTTATCAGGTAAGATTCTTAGTCCTTGTTTTATGCTCATCCGGTAAGGCAAATGACATCCAGTAAACACTTACCCAATAAACATTTGGTAAATGGCCCCTAAATCTGAACTTAAAGAATAACATGGGTTTCTGAAATGCATACAGAATGGCCATGCTTTGACTCCTTCATAAACTTAATTTTTCACCGAAAATCAGTTGTTTCCTTTACATCCACGAGTGATATACGGAAACAAGGGTTTTATCCCTCACATGTTGCCATCAGCTAAAATGAACCAAAAGATATTACAAGTGCTGAAACCCCATTAGAAAACAACTATACATGAATGTCGATATCCCTCTTGATCAATTGGTTTCATCGTTGCAAATGTAAATACTCGACACTTATTCCCCTGCTTCGAAAAATGGGAGCTTTTTGGCCAGATAGTGAAAAAGCTCCGGACAAAAAAAAAAGCCACATTCTGCGTGTAACTGCACATGAATCTTGTTTTGTTTGTCCATGGACCTCGTGGGTCCCACTTTTTTGGTAAATAAGCTTACAAATGCTGTTACAATATTAGGCACATTTACATTGATTTTGTAATTCAGAGAAACCAAAATCTGGAGGGAAAGTGGTGATCGATGTTGCTTACTTTGGATGGGGTGTGTATAGTGAGACGGGCGACCTCTGTGACAAAACATCTTGCCCTGTTCCTGCCGGTGACTTTGCAATCTCTCACTCGCAATTCTTACCCGCATTCGCTCCCCCTGTAAGTATTTCTCAAAACAAATTCTTTATCTTGTGGAGATAAACGGCTGCGTTTGGTACGTGTTCGACGAAAACTTTCTAATGATGTATTTTGTTACAAAAAATATTTATTTTATTATAATTTAATAAATTACATAATTAATCAAAATATATAAACGACTTGTTAAGGATAAATTGGTCGTTTCATCTGTTTTGTCCTGTCCAGTTATGTCATACCAAAAGCTGAATGTTGTTATGTCTTGAATACCAAACGCATCCAAAAAGATGAAGTGTGATCTGATGAATACAAATACAGGGTTCATACACACTTTCGTTGAAGATGCAAGACGGTAACAAAAACGAGCTGACATGCATCAAGTTTGATTTCAGCATTGGCTTCTTCGACTCCGAGGGAGTGGCCAACAGTTGAGTTCGTTTTTACGTCTACATATGTATTTATAGATCATCACGTGTCTATTGTGTTCGAGATTGTCAATGGCTTGCTACGTGTCGGTTCTGGTTTTGTCTCATGTTATATGGTTCGAGTGTAACGGGTCGATGATGACTCGTATGTCTATAATGATTGTGTACATTTTTCGAGTAAATAAAATTTAATCATTTTAGTAAATAAATATTGTTTCATATTACACTTTTTCGTTAGCCTCGGCCTCAGCCTCAGCCTCTGAGTCAGATCTAAGATGCCTCCTCACATCTGATTCCAAGGAACAGGTAGAAGTTGCAGATAATCAATCTTTTACTCAAATTTCACCAAATGAATTATTCTCAACTTTATTATGTTTGATTTAGAAATCGTAAATCAAAATGAATCAATTCGTTTGTGAACTTTTGACCAGATTGTCTTAAATCAATCAAAAGTGATCATATTCGATTTGATTCATAGCTTGACAGGTTTTTGGCATTGATTGTTCCACACCGGTTAAGACTCAGGATGTAGTGGAAATCTCTTTCCTTGGTTAAAGTCCAGACGTTACCACAAGGGTGGCCCTAGCGTTGGGGCGAAGAGGGCGGTGGCTCAGGGCATGATATGTTATGTATCTCAATTGTTAGCTACTCATAGTCGTTAAGTATAAAATCATGTTTCAGCACCATACAAATGATTCTACGGTCTAGATCCAATCTCGAGATTCCCTTTTTGCCTTGGATCTACTCTCTCCACCAAGAAAGATAGCATCCCTCTATAAATCAGTACGAAAGTCCAATTAGGTTTCAAACCTCTTATAAATACGTGTTATCTGTTCCAAATCATCTGGGAGACCATAAATGGTCTTAAATCATCAAAGCTCTTGTGGTCATGGAGATTCACATGTGATGACTTAAAAAGACCATTTATCGTCTCCCGAATGATTGGTCAATACTCATAGATTGACCAGGTTACCAAAAAGAACTTGTTCTTCAACACATCAATTGACAAAAATGGCACAAAAGAATCAAAATGGGAGGTTGCTTGGGATTTTTCCCCATACAAAAGTGAAAGAATCTTTCCACATGCACAATCACCAACATCTCAAGTAAAATGCTCACTTTACACCCAAACTTTAACATATCTCCATACCCATTAATATCAATCATCACCAAAATCAAGAACCCTAGAAATTCCAATTGCCCTCAATTTGGAATTTGGAATCCAAAAGTTGCTTCTTGTGATCATATGGGCATTACCCACAACCTTTAAAGTTGAATAACATATTGGGAGCTCAAAAAGGTGTCTTTTTTCGAGCTATAAATTAACGTGCAACTTTTAATGCATAAAAGTTTTGAACTGAAATCATATATCGACAAAATGGAGGGAATACAGACACTAACCACACCTTTTGGAACCGAAAAGTTGAAGAATGTCTTGAAAACTTACAAGGGTAATAGCCTTTTTGGACTATATGCTTAATGTACGAATTGTTGATGCATGAAGTACAAGTCATTATAGCATGAAAAAGAACTCACCATTGAAGCAAGAAAGTTGAGAAATGAAAAGGGTAGGCCTTTTTTTAAGTGTGCTTTTAGTACATTGAAAATGATAGAACAGAATAAGAATCATTGTTTTATGTTTGATAGGACTTTTATGTGAAACATACAAGAACATAGTAGAACAAACGTGTTCCATCCCCGTCCTATGAAACAAGGTGGAACAGGCTTATATAACGGTACAAGTCATTACACCATAAAAAAGATTTCATTAAATAGATTAAAGATCAGAAGTTAGACATATAGACAGTTTGGTTTTTACAAGTCAACACATAAAGTCAAAGACTTTAAACCCCATTTACATATATACCCCTAGAAACATTCAAGAAAATTATGATTTTTACTCTTAAAACAGTAAACAACAAGAACCTTAGACAACAAAGTTCAAGACTTTAGCCCTACAAACTCACATTTCCTCTATGTAGCAACGACCACAGTTGCCGGTGCTGATGTGGCAGTCACCGGATCACCATCCACAGCGGCCGGTGCCGGTGGTGGTGACCGCGTGTAGTGAAATTCGATTTGTAGCCTGTGATGAAGTGGAGTAGAAGAAGAAACCAAACCTTTCTTGATATCTGCTTGCAGTTCCCTTATAGGAATGGCAGCCAAGAAATTCTTGATATACTCCTTACAAGACTCTTTCCCGCAGCAAATAATGTCGTTTTCCTCTGTCGTTTTTTCCACGGAGCCCTCGGAATCGCCAAGTTGTTCAGCTGCCGGATTCCGCTCACTGGAAGCAGAGGCGGGCAGTTTGAATATTGCTGAGTTTTGATCAAATTTCAAGATATAAGCTTGATTGCACCCTTCGAATAGCCGTTCTCCTAAAGTGTCGATAATGTAGTATGCCTCTGAGTCAACTTTCAACACGAAGAAGTGGTCGTTCCAGCTCACTATGTAAACCTTAGCTTCGCCATTGCTAGAAGCCTCTGATTCACGACTAATTTCGTCCCACATGTTATCAAACGACATTGCTCCATGCAAAAAGTCAAAACTACCCTCGTCGGCTTCATCGGGATGGAAAAAACCGACAAAGGATTTTCCTGGGATTACGGCGAGAGGGCGTAGCTTGGCTTCAAGGACAGTTTCGAGATCAAAATGCTTGTCGGGAAAGCGGACCATGTAAATTTCGTCATCGCAGAGGCTCCTCCACTCTGATGATCCTTCTCTGATGAGAGAATCGAATTGCGACTTAATTGGCATGAGATCGCGATTGTTTTGGAACCAATCAGCAATCACCGCCACGAGGGCGGTACAAGCACCCTCTCCGGCCGCCTGCTCACTCCGTTGATCGATGGAAGCAAAGAAGACATGTGTCTGAAGCTTCATACACCCATCACGACTGATTATATCCCTCGGTTCCCAATTCCCGACAGTAAAACTATCGTCCCCAAACTCAGATACCGAACGTCGGTTCACGCATGAGTCTTCATCGGACTTAGATTTCACCCCAAGAAGAGATTCATCGGAGCTGAGTTGCCGGCGGTCAAAGTCGATGTCATCTCCGCCTTCTTCACCATAACCCTTCTTTAACAATGGCTCACCCTTAGCTTTTGGTGATCTGAAATTCAATTTCCTCTTCTTCCATGGTAAAATGCTACGTCTGTGATTCTGAACTACGTACGTTTCAGAAACCGAAGCAGTCGAATCCTCTTCTGGCGAGCAATCGGCATCCGATTTGTGGTTACGATAGTAAACATCGTCCTCAAAAAGAGACCCTCCGCTCCAATTTGCATATGCCAACGTGCCATAGCTAAACGACTTCCGAATACCTTCTCCAGATTCATCAAGATTGGAAACATCACCGTCATCACTCCTGGTTTCATGATCATCTACATGAGCGGCTTTTTTACCTCTTTTAATCGACACATACTCCTTAAAGATGTTAACTTTTCTTAACCCTGCTTTAAGTGCGGAATGGTCTTCCGATGAAGTTTCCGATGTTTGACTTTGACTCTGCATTGACTCGGCTCTCATCTCCTTCAAACCAAGTGATATCTGCATCACCATATGCCTCAAAGACTAAGAATGCACATATAAGAGATTAAAGGCATGTCTGTTAGCAGCTTAATGAATTTAATGAGGCTCACAGCTTATTCGGTTGACTATACATGATTGTTTGGTAATGACTTAATGATACAAAAAATAGTTATTCAGTAAATTTCTAAGGGGGAGCTTAATGCAGAAAGCCAAGTTTTTTTTTTCCACACTTGTCCCTCTCAATTAAAAAACACGATCCTTCCATCTATAAGAAAACCCTTCCAAACAAGAACCTTCACGATCTATTACAGACAGATTAATTTGCACAGACATCTTTATCATAAGTAAGATTATGTTATGGTACATACATGGAGAGAGAGTTGAGGATCTGTGGATCCACATGAAATGATGAGAGGAATGTTGAGCTGAAATTCTTTTTCTTGGAGAAAAGAAGCAAATTCAGCCAGATTCAAGTGTGCCTTTCCTATTGAAGGAACCTTGTTCTTCACCCCTGTGTTTGATACCTGGATTAAAACAACATAATTCAATCTCTGATATATATGTATATAGGCATACATTGATACATACCTAAACATATAGACATATAGGGTCAGGTTCGGGGAAAACCGCTAAAAAATAAAAAACCGAAGGACACCTTAGTAACCATTTATCAGCATAATATGCACATGAAAGTCATTCTGATGGTTTCTGTCCTCTTTGCCATATACATACATATATATATATATATATAT
>NC_037537.1:25214422-25221177 GCF_001531365.2 Cynara cardunculus var. scolymus
TATATATATATATATATATATGCATGTATGTATGTATATGGCAAAGATGACAGAAACCATCAGAATGATACCCACCAAGAAAGTTAAAATTGCCAAAACTGGTACAGGGGAAATTCCACATATTTTAACCAATTCAAAATAATCTGATTGAAATTGAATCCGATCACATGAACAGAAGATACAAAACGATGATGATTAAACCTAAAACATGTTAAAAATAAATAAATTAAAGAACTCACATTCAAGACTGTAAACCCAATCTCCCAAGGAAGAAAGTCATTTTCTTTATACCCAGAAAGGGTACAAACCGTATGGAATTCTTCATCCCACCATACGACACCGTCTGAATCCACAACTTTCCCATCCCTCGTGTAATCCCTCTTCACTGTTCTTCTAAATGAACCCAGAGTGATCTTGGGTCCCTTCCATTTGATTTCCACAATCGTACGATCATCCTTCTCTGGATCGCAATTCGCACCCTCCATCTTCTTCACCGCCAATTTCACCTGGAATTTTCGCGATAAAAGCGGCGGCCATGGACGCCATTTCATCATCTTGACTACCATTTTGGGCGAGGATTGTTGAAATAAAGAGGATTAAGGCGGTGGGTTCAGAATGTATGGAAGAAGGATTGAATGTGGGTTTTGTGTAACAAGAAGAACGGTGGAGGAATTTAAGAGAGGAGGAGATGAATATGCCGTTGTTTTCCGCGTGGGTATATAGATATAGATAGATACAACGCTGCAAAGGAAAGTTAGAGAGAGAGAGAGTGTGTGTGTTTGGATTATCATTTAAGAAAGAGTGGATGGCATGATTGGTCCCTATGGTTTACTCAAAATTGCATTATGATCCCTAAAATAATAGAAAAAGTTATTGTGGTTAAACGTTTTTGGGTCTCTCTTTCTAACTATGTTAGTAAATTTTGTTATTCCAGGGGTAGTTAGGTCTTTTAAATGTTAATTTATTTTCTATTAAAAATTAAACAACAGATAATATTATATATTATAACGAATAATTGTTTGAGAATGAGAGTTAAAGTGAAAAGTATAAGAAAACATCTAAACCTTCGATTATTTTTAATCTCAAACTCATACATGAATCGCGTTTGATATGGGAATTAATCTGGTGCATCTCATATTAATGTGAATCTAAGAATGAGATTTTTTTCTTATATTTCTTACTTTAACTATCTTTATCACCGAGACCCAACCCTATATATTATCTATTTTCTTTGCTCCGTTAATCTGTATGTAAATACGACCCGTTTATAAAACAAAAAATAATAAAGTATTTATAAAAAAGGCTCGAATTTATAATATTATCAAATTCAGACCTTGGGAATTGAAACTCGAGTTTTCGGACAAAAAGTAATGTATATGTCAACGTGACAATATTTTCATAGAAACGGTTCGAAAGTTGCAACTGAAAAACCCGTCAAGTTTCCATTTCCTCCAACGTCCGCCGCCCTCCGCTCCAATTCCTCTCAGTCGGTCTACGCCGTAGCAGTGTATATAAACCTGCAAACATGGAGAGTAGACGAGTCACGTTCAAACTCAATTTCAACGAACAATGACCCACATTCCCTTTTCTAAGGTTTTCTACAGGGAGGACATGGTAAAACCATAGACGTTTCAATTTTCCGATCATACCCCCCAATTTTCGTCTCTCAATTTCCCTTCAATAATCAGTATTTTCTTTTTGATTCGGGCTTTTGAGATTTCTCCTTGTTCTTCGTGGAAATAATCAGGGTCTTGGAAGATTTTGTGGGTAAAGCTTATTTCTCTTTGATCTATTGGTTTATGTGATCTTCGTGTGGATTCGGAGGAGTTTGTACAGGAAAAGGGTGTTCATAATTCGTATTTGGGATTGGCTTGAATAGGGGGTTTCTGTTTCTTTGATTCTGGGGTTTGCACACCAACTGTTTGTTTAAATGTCATATTACTGCATCCTTTCGTAAAAAGGGGAAGTGGGTTGAAATGAGGACTTTTATCTGTCAATACCCGACTGTGTGCATTTCTCTACTTTTTGGCTGTAGGAACTAGGATATAATTTGGATTAGATGGGAAATTGCTTAAATGGTTTCAATTCAATATATCATGCATTTTGCGGGCCTCAATCACAATCACCAAATAAGGTCCATCCTGGGAATGGAGAAGCTGGCAAACAACCGGATCCAGCAGACTACCATCCTAAAGACCCTCCACCTATTCAAAATACACAACCACAAACGGTAATTRTAGCGAAAGAAGAGACTCAAAATGAAGTTAAGGAGGAGGCTAAAAAAGAAGTCAAGTTTGAGACCAAGCCATCAAGAAAGGTTTCAATAGTGAAGCAACAAAGCAAACACGCAGAGTCTGTTAAAAAGCCGCAAGAAATGAAGAGAGTGTTAAGTGCAGGGCTTCAATCTGGTGGGGTGTTGAAAACCAGGACTGGGAATTTGAAAGATTATTATAGGTTGGGTAAGAAACTAGGCAATGGTCAGTTCGGTACAACATTTCTTTGCATCGAGAACGCAACTGGTAAAGAGTATGCTTGCAAATCAATCGCAAAGAGGAAGTTACTGACGGATGATGAAGTGGAGGAAGTTAGGAGGGAAATTGATATTATGCATCATCTGGCAGGACACCCTAATATAGTTTTGATTAAAGGGGCTTATGAGGATGCTGTTTCAGTTTATATGGTTATGGAATTGTGCGCTGGAGGTGAGCTGTTTGATCGAATCATTGATAGAGGTTATTATTCAGAACGAAAAGCAGCTGATCTTGCTAGGACTATTGTTGGTGTGATTGAGGCATGCCATTCTCTTGGTGTGATGCATAGGGACCTTAAACCTGAGAATTTTCTATTTGTAGATAAGGATGAAGATTCACTTCTGAAAACCATAGATTTTGGGTTATCAATTTTTTTTAAGCCAGGTACCTTTTCAAATCATATATTTATCTCGAACTATAAATGCTTCTATGAATTTATCTTGCTCATTTTTATCAAATCTTGATTAGTAGGACTGTTCTATAATCTGGTTTGAATTTTGTTATATCTTAAGAAAAGCTTTTCTAAATGGGCTTTCACATTATAGCATCCATGTGCAATATTAGTCCCTCTAGCACATGTTTTATCTTCCTCTGATGTATAACACCCTTGTTTTATCCATGAATATTTGTTTCTTGTCATCTTGTGTACAATCAATTTTTGCATTTCCGTGGCTAATTTCTTATCTCTAATGCAGGACAAGTTTTTACAGATGTGGTGGGAAGCCCTTATTATGTTGCACCAGAAGTTTTGCTTAAAAATTATGGTCCAGAAGCCGATATCTGGAGTTCTGGTGTGATCATTTACATTCTTCTTTGTGGGGTCCCTCCATTTTGGGCAGGTGAGATAGAACATGTTATAACTTTGCAATATTATCTCCCCTCTGTTTGATTGCGAATAATCCACCTTTCTATTTTCTTCGTCTACAGATTCTGAGGAAGATATATTCGAAGAGGTTTTGCATGGTAAACTTGACTTCAGCATAAGTCCATGGCCTAATATATCTGAAAGTGCTAAAGAACTTATTAGAAAAATGCTTGTTAGAGACCCAAAAAAGCGGATAACTGCTCATGAAGTTCTTTGTGAGTTTCTCTTCTCCATTTCGCTCACAGATAACATTTTCCAAAGAGAAGTAGTAATTAGTAGAATTAATCCGTTCACAGTTTTTATCAGGTTTTCTCTTATTTTCTTGCTTCTCATTCCAGTTCTTGTCCTCACTGCTGTAGGCCACCCTTGGATCAGCGTTGATGGTGTTGCTCCAGATAAGCCTCTTGATTCTGCAATCTTTGCTCGACTAACTCGGTTTTCTGCCATGAACAAACTTAAGAAAATGGCTCTTAGGGTAAGCTAGATTTGAATCCGGCATGGTGTTTGAGTTCCCAAAAACTTGTTCCTTTTAATGATGAATCCCAACTAATTTCTTTGACTTGCGAAATAAGCCATATAGCGCAGAATCAGAGTTGATCATTTGGCTTCAACCCCAAAATTTTCTTTTTTGGCTGCAGGTTATTGCTACAAAACTTTCAGAAGAAGAGATTTCTGGCTTAAAACAAATGTTTAAGATGATAGATACAGACAACAGTGGCTACATTACTTTTGAAGAACTCAAGGATGGACTGAGTAGTTTTGGTGCTAATCTTGAAGAATCCGAAATTCATGATCTTATGCAAGCTGTAAGTATCATCTTAGATACCATCATTTAGAACTTCATTCCCTTTCATTTCGTCAAAAATGCATATGAAGCATTCCTTCCGTCCCATGAAAATTGCAACTTTCGACTCGACAGATATTTTAAGAAAGGTTTTCAATCACTAACAGGTTGTCCAAAAGACCCTTCAACAAAATAAGGCAATATTGTTGTTAGAAAACAACTAGGATTAATAATTTGTGGAGATTACTATAGGCAAATAGGTAGTTCTTGCTTAGGGGCTGTTTGGTTGGTTTTCCATCAAGTATTAATCTGTCCGTATAAATCGAAAAAGTTTTTTGTTGGGGAGGGATTTTTTCTTAGATGGAATGAACATGTTTTTTAATTGGGATGGACTGGTTTGAAAAAAAACTTGGCAATCTGCATAAAGCTCCATCTAGAAGCTTACTGAATAAGCCACTTTTTGTATCATTACGCCACTATCAAACAGTCTTCTATAGCAGACCAAATAAGCTGCGAGTCCGATTAAGCTCACAAAGCTACTAACAAACAAGCTTATAGATAGCTAAAAAGGAAAATTTCCCCGCAAGAGCCCAGAAAATGGGTAAATTTCCATGGTAGCTTCCATCCAAAATCTTTATAGTTATAGGATATGTTCTCACGTTCGTTAATGCATCTTTCTGCCACGAAACTATAGGCGGATATCAACAATAATGGTGCCATCGACTATGAAGAATTTGTAGCTGCAACCTTGCATTTTAACAAAGTGGATAAGGAAGATAGTCTATATGCTGCTTTTTCGTATTTTGACAAAGATGGCAGTGGTTATATAACCGTGAATGAAATCCAACAATCCTGCAAGGAATTGGGAATAGACGATGCACAAATGGAAGAAATTATCAAAGAAGCTGATCAGAACAATGTAAGTTTTCACGATATGCATCCGGCTCTCACATACACATTTAACATTGCTCTTTCTCGAGTAGTTTATCGTACCTGATACATAATGGTTGTTGAGATGTCTTAAATCCAAATGATGTCTCTAAGAGTGCGTTTAGTATTTAGACAGGATGCATAACATTGTTCAACAATCGGTAAGACAAAACTAGACAAGATAAGACATATAAAATGACCCACTTACCCCTGATGAGTTGTTTATATGTTTTGATTATTTTGTGCAATTTATTAAATTGTAGTAAAATAAATATTTTTTATAACAAAATATATCATTAGTAAGTTTTCGTTAAGACGATTAAAATGACAACAAGGTAAAAAGTTTATATAGTTTCCAATTTTTATTTTATACATTTTCTAAGTTATTTTTTATTATTAGTATTTAATAAATTACATAAATTAATCAAAATATATAAACCATATAAAAATAATACTTTGAGGACAATAAAGAGAAAGTTTAAAGAGCATAAAATACAATAAATAAAATTTAAAGAATGGATAAAATGTAAAGAGGGAGGCGTATTTGATGTTTTAGAAGAGAATTATATTCTATTTTGATGTTATATTGGTAAAATATAGGTTTGTTCCACCTTGTTCCATAGGGTGGGGTTGGAAAAATTTGTTCCTGTTTGTTCCACAATGATTCTTGTTCTATTCTGACTTGTCCAGTGTACCAAACACACCCTAATGATGTGAGACAAGATTGGTAAATTACGAACCGTGTCAAATTAAAATTTAAAACCTTCCACAATTCTTTAAACCTGTCTACCTCATTCTCACATGTCCAGTCTTGTCCACGTTTCCTAAGAATCTTGTTAGTTTAGAAATGATCTTACACTTTATCTCATGGTTGCAGGACGGGCGTATCGATTACAATGAGTTTGTAGCGATGATGCAAAAAGGAAGTACGACTATCGGAAAGATGCAACTGAAAAACAGTCTTGATGGTGGACTCGGGAAGGCATTGTCGGTTCGTTGATACGAAAGTTTTTGACCATTTTTTGAATTCAAGAATGTATAATGTTTCATATAAAGAAGTGAATGAAATAATTATGTATATTAGAATGCATCTATGCCTCCCCATATCTAACCCCCTCCCCTAGTGGATTATTTCAACGCAGGGGTTCATATTTGTTCTATTCTGTTGGTAATAAGGGTGCGTTTGGTGCGCAGACATGACTGGACAGGACGGGACGGGACGGGACGGGACAGGACAGGACAGCTGTTCAGCGTTTGGTAAGACAGGACATGACAGGATAGAACTGGTTAAAATGACCAATTTACCCCCAGTGAGCTGTTTAGTGTTTTTTCACTACGAAATGCATTCTGGTAACACTGGTCCTACTACCACTACAGCCCTAATAATTCATCAACAACAACAACAACAACAACAACATTCAGCAATCATAATCAATGTAAACTCTCGAAATAAATCATAATACTTCATTAAAATCCCTAATAAGTACTTCAATTAATCAAGTTGTTGRHGAAATCGAGTACGAAACCACCATCAAAATATAATTCCTTACTTGCATGAAACAAGAAGAAAGGTATTTGAAAATTTTCTTCAAATTCGTGATGTAGTTGCTGTAAGAAGCAGCAGCGGCCATCGGAGAAGCAGCAG
>NC_037537.1:25221437-25294823 GCF_001531365.2 Cynara cardunculus var. scolymus
GCGGCGGCCATCGGAGAAGCAGCGGCGGCGGCCATCGGAAGTCGCCGTCACCGGTCGCCGGTTGAGCGGTGGAAGCGATGGAGGAGAGGAGAGTGAAGGGGAAGAAGGAARGTATGCGTATGAGGTTTTTGAGGGTAAAGTGGTAAAAAGTTTCTTGTTCTACTTAGTTCCATGGGTAAAGGGTGGACAACCTTGTCCCACCCTTGTTCTAGTTTGTTCTAGTTAGTCCCACATAAAACCACACCAAACATAGGACAATTGTGTTCTGTCATGTCCTGTCCCACCCTGTCCAACGTACCAAACGCACCCTAATGGAACAATTTTGTACCGGGAGCGAAGAAAAAGGGATGCATGCCCCATTCACGAAGGACTGCCAGTGATATACTGGAGTAAGGCTTTTAAATAAACCTAATATTAAGAGGGGGTTGCTTGATTCCTTATCTGCATCTTCCTGACCGGAAGCCTTCGCTTTGTTTGGGATGAACGGCCATCTCAAGGCACATCACGACC
Organism: Cynara cardunculus var. scolymus; assembly: GCF_001531365.2. NCBI lineage: Eukaryota > Viridiplantae > Streptophyta > Magnoliopsida > Asterales > Asteraceae > Cynara > Cynara cardunculus. Next base: position 25,221,948 of record NC_037537.1, read on the forward strand.
TACAGGTAACACCGGCGAGACTTGGGCTCGAAAGTACTTGACTTGAGTCTGAGTACTGAAAGATGTGACTTCTGGAATTGAGACAATTCTGACTTGTTCAGACCTAGCTCCGCAACTCTCGAAGGGGCCACCCAACCACCCGAATCACTGTAGCAAACCCTCCACACACGTTCATGTGAAACTCTAATCATTAAAAAAGTGGGACCCACAATGGTAAAGCTTTTACCATGGTTTGTTTACTGTATTATCATTATGATATTAATGGAAAATAATTCACGTTCATTTATTATGATTAACGCTTTAAATTATGAAAGAAACGAAATATTCATGAAACCAAATATTCATTAATCTAGATAAACTATTGAGATTAGTTTGTAACTTTGTATGAATATAGGACAGATGCAATTGATTGCAACCCTATTATAATAATATTTACATTTAATAAAATACTATTTCTATTTTCTAAACATTTAATAAAACATTTATTTTCTATTGTTGTGGTAAGTATTTTTGTGAAGTTTTTCAAATTTAGAGGCTATTTATCGAGCAAAAAATTACCAAATCATATTATCTTACCGGATGAATATGGTAAATACATAAAATCTTATCTGGTAAAGACGATGACAAAAACCGAGAGTCTTATCCAGTAAATGAGGATGACGACTATAGTCTTGACTCTTAAGGGACAAAAATTTTACCCGATAAGGTAAATAATCGTGTTGAATCTTATCTATAAACGTTTACTGATAAGTGTTTAAATAAATAATCCTTACCCCAATTTTTTTATTTAAAAAAATATGTTGGAGGTTATCTCTTTTATGATGGTTCATGTTTGAGGTCATAAAATTAGGTGATGCATAGCCTTCATGTTTAGTAATCATTAGCCCAACTTGTTTTTCCATTTAATATTCTATTTATACGAGTTATTTTGGATATAAAATAATAATATTTTAAAAAATTAATTAAAATAGTTATTTTAATTATATAATTTCACTTATTGGTCATTTTTCTTTCAAAGTGTAAGGAAAAAAAAGAAGTATATGAACAAGATCCGTAAATTGCAGGGGAGAAACTTTTTTTTTTGTTACACTTTAACACCTCAGTGAATTACGGGCATCCAGTTATGGATCTATAACTATTTTTGTTATTTTAAGAGAAAAATGACTAAGAGAAAAAATTCACATGATAAAATGATTATTATAATTAATTTTCCTAATATTAACCGTATTTATTGATACTAAAAGTTAGCCTTAAACATAACTCAAAACGGTATATTTTAAAGAATGGAAAAAGGTTAAATCTATATATTTTATCAGATGAAATGAACATTTTAATAATATAATCGATGTTGTAGTATTTAAAATGTAAAATCTGTTGGAATTGAATGTATCTTTATTTTAGAAAATTCCGAAATTTTTGTTGGAGATGCTCAAAGAGTATTTCCAACAGCAACGCTAAATACTTTATTTTAAAAAAATCATAATAAAAAATGTTAAATGCATGAAATAGCAACCTATTTTCGTAATTTTTCTTATTATAGCATTTTACTTTTGTTTTTTTTATTACAGCAATGTACTTTCAAATTATTTTTTATTAAGGCGTCGTACTTTAAAAAATCTACCCATTATAGCAATGGGTGACATGTTACCTTTTAAACCAGTTAACCCTTTGACTTTTTTGTTTGTGTGGCTTTAATGAGGTGATGTGGATGACATATCATTATTTTGATGACTTAATTAAAATAAAAATAAAAATCTATTTCAAATTATTATTAGTGATTTTTATTTTCCATTACTATGATTTAAAAAAAAACATTTAATTTTTTTGACTTTTTCTTATTAAGTTGCATGTAAATTAAATATTATATAGTAAAATATTTCTTAAATAAATATGCAACATTATTTTCGAGATACTTTTTTTTAATAAAAAAGTTAATACTTCTTATTTTATGTTGTTAAAAAAAATACATACATTTTAAAGTTCTCTCTAAAATGTTAACGGAATAAATTGTGTTCAACAATTTTTTAATTTTGTTATATTAATAAATAATTCAAAAAAATCTAATTAATTTAATATATTTATAAGTTTTTGAACAAATATGATATATTCTTTAAAAGATAATTTTTTTGGGGAAAAAAAGAACAATTCTTATTTTATTTTTTCGAAAAACACATTTTTTGAAAAATATTAACGAGATAAGTTGTCTTATACAAATTTTATTAATATTGGTGTATTAATGAATAATTTAGAAATTTTTTAATTCAATATTTATTAAATAACATGAAAAATATATAAATATTAAAATTAGATGTATATTATTTAATAAGAACTAGTAGATGTTATAATAAAATAATTTTGAAAGTACAATGTTGTAATAAGAAAATCACGTACATGTGGACAATGAGGTGGCATGGAAACCTGGTACAATGGGTAAATTTAAATCAAAAGGTTACCCAATGCTATAATGAGTAAGCTTTTCAAAGTACAATGTTCTAATAAAAAATAGTTTGAAAGTATATCGCTGTAATAAGAAAAACTAGAAGTACAATGCTATAATAAAGAAATTTATGAAAGTAGATTGCTATTTTGTGCATTTTACTCTAATAAAAATACAATAAATCGTAACTTATGATACTCATAATAAATGAAATTATCATAAATAGCCATTTTAATCATCATTTTTCACCTCCTAATTATTCTATCCCGAACTTATCAAAAAAGCAATACCTTTGCAAATTACCTAGGTTGCAACTTGTGGAGGGGAATTATAAGGGTGGTGTCTTATTGGTTTGAGTTTGAGTTACAAAGGTCAAAAGTGGCTGAAGGTCTTTGATATCCCTTGTGGCCATAAAGGTTTAAATGCGGTGACTCCGTCTATAAAATATGTGGTCGTCCTAGAATTAGTTGGCTTATATAGCGAGTTAGATATCCAAATTAATAAAATAAAAAAACCTGGGACGGTGTTTTATAAAAAGTTAAATAAATCTAATTATTAAATTAAATTTGGTTGATATATTAATGTACATATGTAAGGTGGTGATGTAAAAACTGAATGGTGACATGTGTTATGGAAGTACACATGTCGATTTCTAGCAATGCCAAACAACATAAGGGGTAAAATTGGACACAAATGTATTATGAAGGGTAAAAGTGTACATTTGCATGTGTATTTATGGATGTATACAAGTCGGTTTTCAAAGTTTGGTGGATCAATTTGACGTTTTGTTGTGATTGTGTTTTTAAAAACATCCCCTTCGTAAGTTACGGTTGTGACACTTGCGGATGTATAGTTGTTTGGCAGTTGTTGAATGGTTCGGTGCATAATGATTAAGTGATCAAAATGATTAAGAGACTCTCATGATATAGTGCAAAAGAAAATATAATTGTTTGGTAATTGTTTATAATGAAATTATAGTGCTTAATGGTTAAGGGAGGCCTAGGATACAAAATTATTCAGAGAGTTTTAGAACCATTAAGAGGTAAAGTTTTTTTTTTTTTCAAAATAAAATTCACCTCTTAACGATTCAGAATCTGCCTCTTAATGGAACTATTAAGATGTTACATTTTATTAATGTCTAGTGAAAAGGGAGCTAAGGTGGTACCCTGGTTTTAACTATGATTATAGATGTTGCATGTCGTGGCAACTGGAGTGGTGACTAGAGAGTTTTTGGTTTGGGTAATCGGAGGTAAAAATCGGGGAGGGGATTGATTTAATTTTAAAAAGACTAAAATACCCTCATCTACCAGGATTTTTTAACAACCATTAGAGACAGGGACTAAACCATAATATCAAAACTGCATGGTTTTAAAAATGTTACAAACAATAATCCACAGGGACCAAATTTTTAGTTTACTCTTAATTTTACATCTTATTTATAAGTCCAATAATATATCATATTTATATTTATATTTATATTTATTTTTAATAGTTTAATTCAAAAATTAGATTTATTTTTCAGAGTTTTTATCGTTTATATTTCCAATTCAATATCATAATAATAAAAGAAAATTGTTGACAATTAACACATGGGAGAAAAAGATGGCGTTGTTTTTTAACGGGAAAATAAAATAAAAATCCAAGCAAAAATAATAATTTTATTATTTTAAAGTATTAATAAAATGTTTTTAAATATAACCATCTATTTTTTTATTAATTATATTAATATCTTGTTTTTTTAAGGAAAATGCATGTGCTCTTATTTGCATGGTGACAAATTATTCTATGAACTCCAAAATTATCAAGTTGTCCCGGTTGGCAAAAGGGTCATTTTATGCCAGTTTGGGTTATAATCTAAAATATACAAAAACACCCTCAAAATTAGTAAATCATTTTCAAACTTTTGAGGACATTTTTGTCATTTACATTGTTATTTTAGAAACTTGAAAACAACACATTTGCATTTGATTGCTTTTTTAATATTTTTTTCGTTTTAAAATTAGATTTTGGATAATCTGTAGCAAATAAAAATCCCTAAAATCTTATTTTAGATAGTTTGATCCAATCCAATTTAAAATATTATTTTATAAAAATTATACATTTATTTTTCATCATATATAATATTTTTTTTTAATTTTAAGTATAAAAATATTATTTTATAAAAATTATACATTTATTTTTCATCATATATAATAATTTTTTTTAATTTTAAGTATAAAAACCTTGTCATACAATTGAAAATAAATAAAAACAAGTACGAAATTATATATCTGAAATACATAAATAATAGTATTGAAATAGAAAGAAAGACTAGTATAATGAAAATACAATTATATTGATCTTTATTCGTAGCAAATTAAAAAAATATATGAATTTTGGTTTTTTTTAATAATTAAAATCATATTCTAAAAAAATGAATCACTTGACCAATAACATGGTGCCATGTGGTAATCTCAAACAAACAATTTTCTCAATCTTAAGTCGTGGGATGAGAAGGATTACCGCAGATTGTAACCATAATTATTTCATTTTATTTTTTTAAAAAATCTCTTTTTGTTTTGTTCACGATTTGGTTGTTTAGATTGTGAGTAAGAGGCCGTTTACCTAAACACTTATCCGGTAAGCATTTACGGGTAAAATTTAACACTATCGTTTATTTACCGGGTAAGATTTTATTCACTAAAATGCATCGTATGCAACAATTTATCCCGGTAAGCGTTAAACATGGTAAGAATCTTCGTCCTCACTTACCGGTAAGACTCTCGATTATTGTCTTCGTTTTTACCGGGTAAGATTATTAGCTTTTGTCATATTCATTCGGTAAGCGGTAAGCACTTACCCAGGTAAACGTTTGTTAAACGGCCCCTACATATGGTCTAAGACCATAATTATCCCTTCAAATTTTAAGGTGTTTAATTAGAGGTATTAGACACTAATCAAGGAGAATGAAAATAAAAGAAACTGTTTGATTTTCTATAATACAATGAGATTATTCTCGTAGAAGTCCAAAATTTTATTCCTGGTTAAAATTAAAGGATTGAAAATTCATTCTCATTTTTATTTTCTGTCATTTCCATTTTTTAGTATGATCCAAACAAATCCTGAGTTTATTTTTATTTTTCAAATCCTAATGGGAAAAATTGTTTTTGAAGGGAGTTTGTTGATTTCTATAATTAGTTTTTTATTAATAAATTCGCATTTGAATTGGAAAAAAGTAACGGGTAGGATTGATTTGTGAACATCATTTGAGACCGTCGATAAGGGTAACATTACGGTGCACGTTATGACAGCTAGTTATGGTGGTTGGGGTAACACGTAGATACGTGGGACCAATCACGTTGGTTGGTGGTGCCACCTTGGCAGTATGACAATGTCCACTTGTCTTCCCCGATTTCCGGCTCCACGTTCTTCCCCCACAGTTTATTTGTCTTCTTTATATCTTCATTTCAATCATTGCCCATCCCCAATTATTTACCATTTTGCCCTTATACGTTTTTACCTTGATGCCCCCGTTTTTGTAAGTCGATATTGGCAACTCATGCGCCATTCACCATTGTATCCAAAAGTTATAAGAGATTTTGGGATGATACTCAACTTTATTATTTATAAATTAGAGGGATGCGTGGAATGCAACGAGATATATCTTGATTTTAATATTTTATTTTATTWTTTATTTCAGTCGATGTTATAATATGGTTTTATGTGATTTTGAAAAAACGATGATGTTTTTATTTTTAATAAAATATAAATTTGAAGATATCATAAAAATTTGATAAAAATATATCGATATTAGTATCAAATTAACTAATTAAAATTCCTTAATTTTTGTCTTCGATTTTTTTATTATAATTTAATTTAGGTTCAATAACGAAGTAATTTATATTTGGTTTAATAATATAATTTTCTTATAAAGATAATAATTAATTATTTTGTTAGAACTCGATAATTATCCTAATTATATTTTAGATTTTTTATATTCTTAAAATGAGATGTTTATCCTCTATTTGATTATGTTTATTTGTAGTTATTTACACAAATTCAAACATGAAGCTTTAATAAGTTGTACTTGTGCATAATTTACTTGTAATCTGAAATTTTAAGTAATATGCATCAATGTACAGTACTTCATGCATAAAAAGTAGTTTTTAAGAGTTTCTGTCAAATGCTTTATAATATAGTATAGATAACTAGAAGGATACTCATGTAATGCAGTGAAATACATCTTCATTTTTAATATTTTATTTTATTATTTATTTCAGTCGATGTTATAATATGGTCTTATGTGATTTTGAAAGCGATAATGTTTTTTTTTTGAATAAAATATAAATTTAACAAAAATATATCGATATTAGTATCAAATTAACTATTTAAAATTTCTCATTTTTTGTGTAATTTTTTAATTCAATTTTTTAGATAATTTAATTTAGATTCAATAACGAAGTAATTTATATTTGATTTATTAATATAATCTTCTTATAAAAATAATAATTAGTTATTTTGTTAGAGCTCGATAATTATCTTAATGATATTTTATATATTAAAATGAGATGTTTATCCTCTATTTGTTTACGTTTATCCGCAGTTAGTTACACGAATTCAAACATGAAAGCTTTATTAAGTTGTATTTATGTATAATTTACTTGTTGAATTTAAATAATATGCATCATTATATAGTACTTCATGCATAAAAAATAGTTTTAAAATTTTTTGTCAAATGCTTTATAATATAGTATAAATTATAAAATATTTAAATTATTTTTTTAATTAATTATTATAAAACAAATGTTTCTAACATATTTTAAAATAAGGATTGAATTAATATCATCTTATATAAAACTTTTTTAAAAAGTGTATATGAATCATAAAATTATAAAATATTTAAATAAAATAATTAATAATAAAATCTATAAAATAAAAAATCTGTTAAAGTTAATATAATTTATTTTAAAGGCTTTAAATTTTTAATTCTCCATTTAAAAAAAAAACTTAAAAAATTATGTTGAAGATGCTAGAGCACTTAGGATATGACATAATAAAACATGGATCTTTATTTCGTGTTTGACATGATTTTTATGTGGAACAAGATATAAAAAACTTATTTTTATCGATATAACATTAAAATAAAACTTTATTAATATTAAATCGGATCAAAACGCATATGAAATAAAAAATTTAAGATTCAATAAAATCAAAAGGGATATTAAGAAGTAGCATTCCCAATGACGAAATGGCAAAGTTGTCAATTGAGATGACATTTTAACCCCATGTTCATCCATGATCCCTTCCCACTCTCTGCAACCTCCCTTATTTTCCACACCATTTGAATTTCAACGCTAAATCTTCTTCTTCTTCTTCTTCTCAAAAACCCCAATTCAATACTCAAGAATTCCATTCAGATTCATTAAACAGGTACAGCTCCCTCCTCTATTGATCTTACTCGTTTTTTATTTATTGAAATTTGCTCCAATTTCACCATGTTTTACAGTTTCGACTTCTGGGTCAACTGTATTTCCTACTCGATTTTGTTGGATCTTTGTTGTTGCTTCGCTCTTAGAACGTTTTGCTTGTATTTATTGAAAAATTATTTGAAAGAATACCTTTTCCTGATGATGTTCTTCATTTTGTCTTACAAGAAAACGACAACACTCGCATTGAAACTTCTCCAATCAATTTACATCGTTTTAAAACCCTAAAAAGTGAAAGTTCGTTCTTGATGCTGCTTAGACTCTTATAGTTTTTGTGGGTTTTAACTAAAATCACAAGATTATGTGATCAAACAATATACAAGTATTTCTTGGTCCAAATTTGATCGGATTCCATTCATCATGTTATAATTCATCGATTACGATACTAAATTGCGTTTGATTTCTGTTTTTGGATGAATTCTTGATAGGAATGGAATCTGGTAATGAGTTTCCATTGGAAGAGGGAAGTGGTGTTGCCGCCATTGATGTTAAAGAAGATCAAGAAAAGGACGATGGCGAACAGCCACATTCTCAAAGATCAAACAGAGTTGGAGTTATAAAAACTTCTGAGAATGTTGATGACACCAGACAGCAAAGTTCAACCAAGATTGTTACTAATGAGGCTACTTCAAAGAACAATAAAGTAGCTAAAAATGGCCCTAGTTCTAGTTCTAGGTCATCGGCTCGCAAGCCAAGGCCAAGTCTGTCTCAGAGTTCATCTTTTTCAGCTAAAACCCGGAACCCGGATTCAATGAGGACTAGCATTGATGGGCACCCGGTCAAACCACAAGTTGGATCAAAAAGTGAAGCCACTTCAACCAATGGAACTGTTACACCAGCTTCTAGGAGAGTTTCTGGTGGAGTGAAACTGAAACCAACAGAATTGAGTGCGAAGAATGGTGACATGGCTACCCGAAGAGCCACTTTAGATTCGGTGCCAAGTGGGAGCAAGTCTGGGGTAAATTTTCTATCTTTTATCGGATGCCCTTTTAGTTATTTGTTTATTTCGGCGTATTCTTAGTGTATATTGTTGGTTGTTTGTTTGTTTTAGACTAGAAAATCCAATGGAAGTGAAGACTACCCTCCTTCTGAAGGCTCCATGTAAGTTGAAGAATATAATATTCCTTCCTTTGTGAAATCTTAGTGCTTAAGTTATTGCATATTTGTTCAAGAAGTGCAAATCAATTGTGGTGACCATTTTGAAATTAATGTGATTTTTGCCCTTGTAAGCTATGCAATGTTCTAAACGCATTCATATGTGAAGAATGGTTAGGGGTGCATAATGAATACTATTTATCTGTTAATGAATGTAAGTATCGGATTCATCTGAAGCTATTCAACATTCAAAACCCCTTCATAGGGGAAGGAAGATTAGGGGTGCATTGTTAAAGAATGCAAGTATTAGAGTCATCTGGTAACCATTCTAAGATTTTATCCCATTTTTACCCTTGTGAGCCATGCAACATTTAAACTTTCTTCCTAGAGACTAAGAAGATATATCAGGGGTATTTAAGGAAAAATATCGTTTGGTTTCTCCTAGTTATTTATTTATGGTTTTGACACACTGATATGCCGATGGAGTTACACCAGTTATTTGATAACCATAAAGATTTTGAGGTTGTTTTGCAATTGCAGATCAACTGATCAACAGTTAATACCAGTGAAAACTGCAGTGCCAGTCAGAGAGGATGATGACGCTCGTTCCACTGCCTCATCGTATATTTCTCTATTTAGTTGTCGCTTTTCTTAAATTGTTTGACTTTCTATTCTGGATTTCAAGAAATTGACTTTTCTGTGGAATTTTCTTTTATGACGTTGCTCCAAGTGGGCAACGCAGGAACAGCGCGTCCGGCTTTTCTTTCAGGTTGGATGAACGTGCTGAAAAGCGAAGAGAGGTACATATGGTGTTTCTTCAGTTACTTACTTAACAAAAATGGTAAAATCAACCATGTTCGATGTTTGTGCACTAGTTCTATTCAAAGTTAGAGGAAAAGACTCATGCAAAGGAAGTGGAGAAGACGAATTTGCAAGAAAAGTCAAAGGTTTTGGATCTTGAACTCTTTGCTCGATGAAATTCTTGTCAATCGATGATTTTAACTTAGTGGGGGTACGAATGCAGGAAAGCCAAGAAGCAGAGATCAAGAAATTGAGGAAGAGCTTGACATTTAAAGCTACGCCAATGCCAAGTTTTTACAAAACCCCCCCTCCGAAAATGGAGCTGAAGAAGGTATCTTACCATGGATTTGTTGTGTGGCTTAGCTTCTAGTTTTGAGTTATATTATACAAAGTCCAATTTCATGTCCTAAAGATGCATCACCCCCAACCCCCACCCTCACCCTCACCCTCCTCCTCCTGAAAAGATGCAATATAACTTTTAAGGTCAAATAAACAGGTTTCCAGCTTTTAAATTCTCATAAATTCCTTAGATATCATAAGAGCATATCTGGAACAGATTCTCTAAATCGGAGAAAATGGGGATTTCGGGCAAATTTTTTGCTCCAAGACTCCAAGAGATTCTCTAAAACTTCCTCCAAAATGGAGAAAGTAGGAGAGGAAGCTTGAAATTCTCCAAAAAGTCAAAACACACATAGAAAGTCTTGAGCTTTTCTGTACGTTCCTTCTCAGAAAGCATTATATTTGACCTAAAAGTCTAAAGTCGTTTACTGGACACTTACCCGGGTAAGTGCTTACCGAAAATATTCAACATTATCACTTCTTTACCGGGTAAGATTTTAGTCCACCAAAAAAGTATTCATGCAACAATTTACCTGGTAAGGGCTACCCGTGGTAAGAGTCGTCGCTCTCACTTACCGGGTAAAAATTCTTAGCCTTTGCCATATTCATCGGTAAGGTAATGTGACTTGTTAAGCGCATACCCATGTAAACATTTGGTAATCGACCCCTAAATCATCCCACTGGAAATTGTTGTATATAGGTTAAGAAACTTGATATTGATGGCAAAGTCTTCTTGACTCTTCTCACTTAAATGTGGTATCTATATCAATATTTGAGTTTTTGCTTTTATTGGCACATTGGAAAACTATACTATGTATATTTTGCCATTTTTCCCTTAACCGAGCCTTGCATCAAATTGCTATCTTTCCTTCTGCTATTTTGTGACTTGCACATTTGTGCGAGAATGGCTAGGTTTAGTCCTTAAATTGAAGGGTATGTTTGGCAACCATAAATTAACTTATATTAAGAGCTTTTTGAAAAAAGCTTTATTTGGTAAGCCATAAGCTAACTTATAAGCGAATTTTTTGAAAAGTCACTTCTGGTAGTATTAAGCTCGAGGTTTTTTTCCACCTTTTTCCAATTATGCCCGTTATATTTTACATAAATGTCTCGTAAACCTTTCACGCCCAATCATGGACCGATCCATGGTTTATATAATAAAACCTACAAAAATATAAAATTATAATGGTCAAATTTACTTACCATAACTAATAATAATTAAAAGGCAATAATTAAAAATTATAACAATAATTAGAAGTTGATAACTAATTTATGTTGGTAGAAGTTGGTAATTAATTAATTTTTTTTTATAAATCATGGGACGGTGGTATGAGATTTTGTCATTATGTTAATATTATAATGAATATAATAGAGGTGTCTCCACATTTTTGGTTGAAAGGAGCGGTCCTCGCAGAGCAAGAACCCATTGGCTTAATGATATGGAATATATACCCTTTTTGTGATTTACACATGTATGTAAGAGAGAAGATGTATATAGGGGAGGGAGGGAGCGTGGAGTTCAAGAGACCCTTGGTGATTTACTCATCTATGGGTCTGTTTGTTTGCAGCTTAATGAACTTAATGGGACTCGGCTTATTCGGTCAGCTATACATGACTTTTGGTAGTGGCTTATTCAGTTTCGGGAATATCCCCATTCATAGGTGAGAAGATGTATATAGGGGAAGGAGGTAGGGAGCGTGGAGTTCAAGAGACCCTTGGTGATTTACGCATCTATGGGTCTGTTTGTTTGCAGCTTAATGAACTTAATGGGACTCGGCTTATTCGGTCAGCTATACATGACTTTTGGTAGTGGCTTATTCAGTAAGCTTCTTAAGGGGGAAGCTTTATGTAGAAAGCCAAGTTTTTTTTCTTCCAAACATGTCCTTTCAAATTAAAATAAAACACCTCCTATCTATGAAAAACCCTCCGAAACAAAAATCTTCCTATCTACACAGACATATTAATCCGCACATAGCTTTATCGATACAGTTATTAATGGAAAACTAATCAAACGTCCCCTATGTGTATTTAAAATCATTTTGTGGTTTTATCTTCTTATGTAGATACCAACCACTCGTCCGAAATCTCCAAAGCTGGGGAGAAATAAGAGCTCTGTGGCTGCTGTAAGCCGGTCCCTGGAAGGAACCACAACTGGTGCGAGGCCACGAGTTAGGGACCAAACTACATCTTCATCTTCAAGTAAGGCCAATCTTGAGAAAGACACTGCTACTTCCAAGAAACCAATCAGAACATCCAAAACCAAAAGCCCACCTTCCAAGATTCAAATCGAACCAGAAGAAGATGAAGAAAAGGATGAGAACTTTGTGGAAGTTGCAGTCCCATCTGTAAATCCTATTGAAGGTGAAGATTGGATAGAAGTGAGTGCTGAAAAGAATGCAGCAGCAGCAGCAGCAGAGGAAGCGACCAATCAAGATATGACAGGTGGCGACAATGGGGTGGTCGTCGGAGGTTAGCATCATGTTTGAATAGGTGTAGTAAATAGGTTTTTGGTGTGAAGGTTTCTTCTGTGTTGTGAATAGAGTGAGGATTGTTTCTGTATAAGGAAAGGGGAAGTTTATATCATGATGTATGATGAATCTTTTGTTTGTTGATCTGCAAAAGCAGCAGCTTGTTTCTTGTTACTTCTCACAGGCATCAAAATTCTAACTTTTGGTTCTCTTGTTTCCGTTTGTTGGTTCTCAAGATTGATTCTTTTTCTTGATGAAATTAATACAATTCTTCTCCTTGAAAGTTCTTTTTCGAGTGTTGTGCTGGTAGACTTGTTATCTTAAAAGGGTTTAGACGCTTGTCGATCCTTACGCAAATCTCCGCTGCATCACTTGGTATCAGAGCATGATTCACTTGCCATTTTCACTAACTATGACAGATCAACAACCGTCTAACAAAGCAGATTTAGTCGAGATCACTGTGGCCATTATCGCGTCTCCAGGTGAAGGCTTCGCTCGACTCGACAACGGCCTTGGCCGGGGAAGAGAGCTACGTGAAGATTTAAGGGATGTTTGATTAAAAGGTATTAAACAGTAATTGATGAGAATGAAAAAAAAATTGTTTGATTTTATATAATATAATGGGCTCATTCTACTAGAAGCCCAATTTTTTATTCCAGATTAACCCAAAAAAATGAAAATTCATTCTCATTTTTATTCCTCAATATAAACTAAACAACTCTTTTAGTTTTTGATAACAAATATAAAATAACAATAAATTGTAAACCATAAAAACATGCAAAGGAGTACCCCAAGACAATTTAACCCAAATTTATTATCTTTGTAAAATTATGTTTAAAAAAATCCATGTGAATTGATGATTTAAAAGTTTAATTATTTTTTAAAAGAAAAGAATTAGAGATGGAAAAAAGGAGAGAAAAAGGAAAAGTAGGACAATTATTGTCCAATAATTAAATTAAAATATTTTTTCCTTCTAAAGTAAATATATTAATTTTGTTTTTTATTATCTTAATTAAATATAATTTTATTTATATCCACGTTTTGAAATTCTTAAAATAATTAATTTTTATTAAATTATGTTTTACACTTTCGTTAAATTGTTTCAAAAGTAAAATTTAAACGTTTTTAGTAAAATCTAAATCTTGATTTTTTTAATATCTATGCTTCTATCCTATATTAAAAACTAACAGATATTTTGAATTTTTAAGAGGTACAATCAATTAAAGATGTTGTAGAAGTTCTTAAAACTCACAATCTCCCATAATTTTCCATCAAATCATTTTCAATTTTAAATTACATTTCATACCCTTATAATCAGCGATTTGATTTTACTTTATATCTCCTACTTTTTTTCATTTTCATACACTTATCATATTAACATAAATAATCGTATATGAATTAAAATGCATTTATTTTTTGCAAATTATAATCATTTCGCTAATACCTTCAAATTGAGTTTAATATTGATTTTTTAATTTAAAAATACTATTAAATATCATGAATATTTACGGATTAATTTGTTTTATATTCATACATTTTCATTTTACACGTTTATTATATTAAAAATGTATAATCATATATCTATTATACACATAAAGCAAGGATAGTAGTTTCCTGTTGAGATTTAAATGGTACAAAGTTTCAAGCATCATGTACAACTTGTTAAGCTTGGTTAAACCTTAACGACCACCCCTTTGAATCTCTCCCGCCCTTGAGTACCTCCTAACCCCACGACCACATCCTAAAAGCTGCTCATAAACCCCACATCCCTTCCCTCAATTGTCCCCCTCCAATCAGCCTCCTTCAAAACCGCAACCCTCCTTAATGTCTCTCCATACCCACCACAACAAGAAATTGAGTGCTCTCTCTCTCTCTCTCTCTCTCTCTCTCTCGATACTAGTTCAGTTCCCTTCTCTAAGGTTCCGTTTTAGCTGCATGTCTGCTTCTTAAATCTTAACACCAAGGACTTGAAGGGTTAACTTGCTTTCTTCTCTTATATCTATTAATTTTTCCTGGTTTATGTACTAAAAGTTTGCATGCATTCCTACACATTAATTCTGATATGTAGTCATTAATTACCCTACAGGCAAACATGCAACCCTAATCACCATCGACACTCTCTTGATTACCTGTTTCTGACTGCTTACATAAAGGAAACAAACAAGTCCGAAAAGGGTCACTACATGAACAATGTTGGTCAATGGCAACGGATACAGATAAGAAGAAACCTGAAAACAAGTTTCCAGATCTCGTTGATGTGGTGTTTTCTTGGTCTCTTACTGATGTGCATGTCACATTTAACACAACTCCATTTCTTTTTCATCTATTCCTTGCCTGTTCGCAGAAATTCCTAAGACATTTTCATCTATATCTGAATATACCAACTCATTCATTTATCCTCTTATTGAGGAGACACATGCAGACTTGCTTTCAAAGATAGTAGGAGTCAAACGTTCTCCTACTGTAGAGATCGTTAGAATGCAAAGATCTAAAGATTTTAAGCTTCCCGGAGAATTATTTTACATCATCTCGCTTAAGAGGTTGCGTCAAGAATTTTTTTATACTTCTTAAATTGTTTGTAATTTGTTATAAAACCATCACAAACTGCTAAAAAACTGTTCTCACAAATGGTTGAGTGAAAGACCTCATAGTTATCGCCTTGGAATACATGTCTCGGGTCACGCTAATCCGGAAGAAGGATAATCTGATTGTAAATGTTATTTCTTAATTGCAAGTTGTAAAAACTATAAACCGCTAATCAATACATAAAGTCGACCTTAAAAAGTCAAGAACAACAAATACTTTGGGTTAAAAACATTGTTATTGAATTATTCTATTTCAAAATATTTGACTATTGAACATTTTAACTTTGAATTTATAAATCATATGATTTATGATTTAAAATCACATTAAACTATAAAATTAGCATCGAGAAGGACAAAGAATAGAATAAAATTCAAAACAATATTAATATATTATCTTGTTATCGACTTCATAATCAAAATGATTTACACAACAACACATGGATATGTTACAGTAACAATTAATGGGTATTGATTTCAGTTCATTTATTTTTTAAAATATATTTAATCAATTCAATACTTTTATTTAATTTTGTAACAAAATAAGAAGTTATGTAAACAATTCATTAAATTATAAAAATATATTCAAAGGTCATACAAATTATACCAAATTCGATATAAATTTCTCCTTATTTTTTTTAAAAAAAATCATGTTTTAAATTATATATTTCATTTTTAAAAAATATTTAGAATCAGAAGAAAACTTTACGATAAGGACCATTAACAGACACTTATTCAGTAAATGTTATTGATAAAAGTCATCTTACTTTTGTCGGGTAACATTTTCAACCATCAAAATAATTATGGTAAATATCTTTTACCGGATAAGATTCTTGATCTTTGTTATGTCTTTTACTAGGTAATATTTTCGATCATTACCATGATTATAGATAAAGTAAGTGACATCCATTCAATCGGTTATTAAAATAATTTGTATATATAGCACTAACCTAGAAATAGTTTGCTTTTTCTTAAATAAATTTTATGTATAAAAAGGTAATATTTCTTATTTTTAAAGCATTTTAAATTAAAAGAAAATTGAACGAACCTTGTTGTCCACCGACACTCCAAATTATTTAAATTAAAAAGGGATTTTTTAAAAAATTAAATATTTGGTCACTTTCTTTATGCCAATCACTCTATTTTGTCTTTTTTATTTATTTTTGTGTGATTATAAACATTATTTATTAATAAAAAATAATGAAATAAAAGCATTATTTATGAGGTTGGAATTAAATGAACGTAATTTGATCCATCTTTAAATTGTTACTTTGCATCTATTCAACCCAATTATACTCATACTTTTCCCTCGTTTCCTTTTTGGATTTTACCTTTTTACTTGTAGAATCGCTTCTTTTTTAAATATACGAGATTTTAATTATTTTTAAATAATAAGATTTAAAGAAAGTTGTGAACGTAAGCAAGTGGTTAAACTATCATATTTGATCTTTGTTTTTTTTTTAATTGTGATTATATGTGTGATTATAAATCCAATCTTATATAGGTGGAGGTACAAACGAGAACACTTTCATTTTATGAAAACGGAAAGAACGGTTTTATCACATGTGATAATACACGTGAAAGAACCTGGTGGCATGCCGACAACGTATCTTGTGACTTAGGTCGCGTCAAAGATTGTTCGTGTCAGTATCACATCAACAACACTATTATCTCATGTGATAATAGTCGTGAAGAGACCTAGTAATGTACAGACGACTTGACCTGCAAGCTAGGTCGGGCCAAAGGTTGTCAATAGTCTCTCGTTTGAACTCTTCCCTATTATATGTATGTGTGTGTATATATATATATATATTTATTTATTTCAGTTTAAATGATAAGATAATCAAAGTAACAAACCAATCACATGTTATTATATATAAGAGAGTTGGGGTTAAATTGCACACATATCCTTGGTTTTACCGTGTGCTTTGACCGTATACGTGTGTTTGTGTTTTATTACTTTCACCTTGTTTTCATTTTAGCAGCCCCTCTCTCTCTCTCTCTCTCTCTCTATATATATATATATGTATATGTATATATAGGGTATATTTCAAATGCAACCATRTCCATTTGTACAACCAATKYAACCCAATTAATTGAGATATTTATGGAAATAATAAGAGTTCATTTAYTATGATTTGAATATTTATGGAATATGAATATGGTTCATTAATTATGATCAATACTTGATATTAGAAAACAATCAAAACTTCTATGAAATCACATATTCATCAAATTAAATGGACGGTTAAGATTGGGTTGTATTGGTTGTACAAATGTAAATGGTATATATATATATATATATATATATATATATATATAGAGGATATATATATATATATATATAGAGGTTGGTTCAAATACTAACCCTTTTTTTGTGTTAACTATGCTAACCAACATCAACCAATCATGTTACATCTTTTAGTTATGTTCAAATGTAACTCACATATTAAGTGTAAGGGTATTTAGGTAATTTGTCATTTTTATGTAACTCCCTAATATTTTAATTGGGAGTTACAAATCTTAAAATATCACTAATTGATCTTCATGTAATAATGACATGAAGTTTCATATTTGTTCATCTTACTGATTTTTACATTTCATTCTTTCTACAATGATTTTGATATTGTAAATTTCAAAAAAGTTTTTTCTGTAAAAATTCCGTTATAGTCCGAGTAATATGAATAATCATAGAGTAAAACAGATCGACGACAATGAGAATGAAAAAGCTAAAAGCGTCTACGAATACATTCGGAATTCGAATTCCGAAAGTGAAGAAAATGATCAAACCGTTCACGCACATGTTCACTCAAGCGTCGACATATGTGTTCAATTGGTTCACACAATATGTCCATTTGGTTCACACACATGTTTCAGTTGTTCATTAGGTTCACACATTGTTTTGATGAAGATTATGAACCTAATTTTTCAATTGTTTATTAGGTTCACACATTGTTCATTAGGTTCACACACATGTTTCAATCTTATATGGATGCCGTCGCCTAGTAACCCTTCCAAATCCTCCATTGTTTTGATGAAGATTATGAACCTAATTTTTAGCTACTGATTTAAGATATTGATCGATGAGATTGACGGTTTCTTTAAGATCATTCACTTTTTACAATTCTACCATCTGAACCATTGTGAACTTAATTTTTTATTAATATGGTAATTAAATAATTAAATTTTTAGTCTCAATAAATGACAACCGTTGGATGTTCAAATCAACGACTAAGATCGGATAACAAAATTAACACGATAATCTTGGTTAATATTTGAACCAGTCTTATGTATATATATATATATATATATATATATATATATATATATAATTTAATTTTGCAATAGAAAAAGTGAAGGTATTAAATAGAGACACATGTAGCATGAGGTTATAAAGTGATGGAGTTAGCTTATAAGTGAAGTTGTGTTGATTTCCATGAATAAAAGGTAACATGTCATTGCCATCACAATCCACAATTATTGCCATCAAAGCCATCCACCAATCACTTTTCTTTCTCTTTCTTATTAATCAACAATTATTAAACATACAAATATAATCATCCAAGACAACCTTAAATATATATATCAAAATTTGAGTCATTATCAACCAAAACGTGTACACATTTTAGTTTGGTTCCCTTTCTTTGTCGATTAATAATGCTATATTTTGACAACTTCGACTAATATAATATTACTTTAACCATAATTTGAATATGTTGTTTGATTGGTTTTTCATTAAGTTTTGCCTGTATGAATTAATATGTCTGTATAGATTGAATAAAAATATTCTTTGAGAGTTTATAAATAAAAGGAACATGTTTTTTAGTTGAGAATGACATGTTTAAAAAAATTAGTTTTCTCTATAAAGTTGCAGAAAGCTCCACGTATAAGCTTATTGAATTAACATTTTTTTTTCTATCATTAAGTCATTACCAAACGGTCATGTATAACTAATCGAATAAGTTGTACGTCTCATTAAGCTGCTAACAAAGAGACTCTTAATCATTCTTAGTAAAACATAAATATGTCTTTCTTCATTCAAATTTATATCATGTTGGCACACTGCATTGCAGGGATACACAAGTAGTGTAACGCAAACAAATAAATATATCGATTACTACTAATAATCTGATTATGTTTTATTACAACTAATTATCTGATTATGATTATTCATTATCAGATAATTATTTTCAAAATACACCTCACGAGGAAAGATGGTATATTTATGCAAAACAAATAAATAAATACAACAAAAAATCATTTATGGTAATTACAGTATTTATAGTAATATAATTTTAAAAAAAAGAAAAAAAAAAAAGCAAACTTTGTTCATGTTTGGGGAAATGCAATCTTCACCGTCCATGTCCCTTTTATCTGTGGTATTTGGACAGAATCTTCCTATTAAAAACTGCAATAAAAAATAATATTTATTTATTATTTCGTGGTAAATAAATAATGAAAATATTATTATTTTTTTAATAGAAAAAGCATATTTAAATACAAATAAATACAAACCTTTTGCTGCATCTCTGTATTTGATTTCTTTTTCCCCCTTTTTGTCTTTGTGTAATTTTCACGAAAATAAAAATAAGACATCAACAACTATGTCCAAGTGCTCCAGCTATTTTACATCCCATTTCCATTAATTTCCCTGCATTTAATAAAAACAAAAATACAATTTAGAAGGATTATTCATCGATGCATGCACAATTGTACCACTAAATTAATAGAACATGACTTTTGTATCGTCTCAATGCACAATGAATAAGTCTTGATACATAAAGTACAAGACTTGATGCACAATGAATAAGTCTTTGATCCATAAAGTACAAGCCTTTATGCACAATGAATAAGCCTTTGATTCATAAAGTACAAGCCTTTATGCATAATGAATAAGCCTTAGGCACAATGAACAAGTCTTGATGCATAAAGAACAAGTATTGAAGGAGTATGAATGTGTGATATACAGCTGGGATTTGGGTGGATTTTTGGGGTGGTGATTTGTTTTCTTTTAGTAATGTAAATGTACAACTATGAATGAATGAAGTACAATAAACCACTGCATGAAAAAGGGTCCTATTTTGACTTTTCATAGTCAAAGGATCTCGAAAGAAACATACCTCTCCTTTGCTTTGAGACAAGCTTACGCGCCGTCGTCGGTGCAGCCTTGCTAGATGGAGCCTCCGCTGTGTCCTCTACCGGAAAAAGAACACCATCAATACCTTGCACCGATATCCTCCCGTCGGTATAAATGTCCGGGTCAAACAAATATGCTGATTCCTCTCCTTGACCAAACTTCACCGACCCATCGGCCTCCTCCGCCACCATCTTATGCGGCAGCCGGAGAGTATCATAACGGACCTTCCCGAACCGCCGTACTGAGTTATACATACTTTCTTCTGTCTGATATTCCGGTATCAAATGGTAGTACATTATCTGCTCCGGCGCACCAGGGTCACTGAGCTGGTCGGTGGTCAGCTTAGCCATGGCTTCGTCGTTCGGCGCTAAGACCGTTAAAACATAGCCCTCCGACACTAATTTCCCCATCTCCGTCGCTAACGACGTTAGATTCACCAAAATGTCTGCTAATTCGTTGTATCCGCCGTAATGGAGGAGGGTTTGGATGAAATCTTTCACCTGGCTCTCGCCATCGAAGTGGCGGCGGGCACCGCCGGGACCTGGGGCTGGTGCCGGAGCAAGAGATGGACCTGGAGCCATTGCGTCGTATACCGGAAGTGCCGGTGGAGCACCGGCGGGAGAAGGACTAGCCGGTTTTTTCAAGCGGTGGGTTCTCGGATCTACAACCGGAGCTCCTTCGGGTAAAACAGCGGAAATAGAACTCAAGCTTCTTCTCCGATTGAAGTTTTCTTGTACTGATCGAGGCACCAACAATCTCTCAATCCCATGGATCAATCCGTCGGGTCGGATGACATCGTCGGGTCGAACAACTCTAGCTAAACCACCGACCATTTTCTCGCCGGAATTTCCACGGGTCAGCGGCAAATGGTTGTCTGATTCATCAACACAAAGTGTTTTATGATGAGCAACATCTTTTCCGGGCCATTCATTTGACCCGACCCGAGATGGAATGATATGGTAAAGCAATAGATTCTGCAGAGACTTCAAATTCCGTGGCTCAAGTAAGAACCGTTTGAACTCAGGATCCATTTGTCTCTCAAGAGCTTCATTGTTTGGTGCAAAAATGGTGATATTATGATTAGAAACCGCTTGCTCAAGCGTCTGTAGAAGAAGGGCTTTCTCGACGAGCTCCGACAGCTCTGTGTAGTGCGAATCGAGAAGAGCTACCAGAACGGAGTTGGAATTGATCTGTGTCGAGTTTGATTTGGAATTCTGTGACGGCAATGCGTTTACATTAATGGCTGCCGGAAAAACCAGAAAGAAGAATATGAGATTTAATGCACCATAGACCTGAGAATCCATGGCGCTTAACTGAGAGAAGAAGATCAAGAAGTACAGTTTCTCTCTCTAGATGAAGTAAAATGTGTGATGGATCGTTCGAGTTTCTCTGACTAAAACGTGATGGAGAGTAGTTTCTCTCTCTAGGGTTTGGGTGGGATTAAAACTGGGAGAGAAGACAGGTGGTGGGAAGAGAGATGAAAGTGAAACGGCAAGCGGTGATGTCGTTTTATGAGTTAAGTAGAGGAATGCACAGGCTGGCTGGGGGCCACACGGTGGACAAAAAGACTTGTTGCGGTTCTCATACGGCTTGGCTTCACAAACGGCTTAACTACATTAGCCGCGATCATTCTCCCATTTCACCTGCTATGCCACTATCATTTGTGAAAGAAAATAAGAAAATTAAATTAATTTTTTAACCCTTGTAAACATAATAAAAAAAGCAAATTATGCTTTTTGTCATCGTGGTTTGTTAAAATTGTCATTTTCATTTTTATGGTTAGGGACGGACCTACTTTGGTGGTTAAGGTGGCACGTATTATTCCTCCGTCGAACGGTAAAAAAAAATTATGTTCATGAAATGTGCAACCATATTAATCGGTTGTGTGTCATCGTATGTATTTTGAAACTACAATGAGAACAAATTTTATTTGGTACAGTTTGCAAGGCTTTTATTCCACCCCATACCCAAGTTCGAATCGTGTTAATGTCATTTTCTTAGTCAAATAGTGTCACCAATTGAAAAGGTTTTGTGTCACCGTTTGAAATAATTTATGGGTCCGTCCCTGTTTATGATTTAGAAATTGTAGTTTTTTTCTCTATGATTTTGTTATTATTTTCCGCCCTCATAATTTATAATTTATTATTGTTTTGGTCTCTGTAATTTACAATTATTTACTGTTTTATCCTCTCTTATACTTAAAGATACGAATTAGTGCACAGATGAAAATAGGATAAAATACAAACTATAAAAAAATCCAAATTATCAACAAACCAACGGGACGAAAATCGTAACTTACTCTACAAGAAAATAAGGAAATTAAATTAATTTTTCAACTATAGTATTTTTATTATAAAGTAATTTCAGAATTTTTTTCCAAAAAGTTTAAAACCCTATTGTCTTAAATCTATAAATTAACTATCATTTTAATACATAATTAATTAAAAATTTAAAATATAGTATAATAATAACAATACATTAATATTAAGTTTAAATAACTACCATAAAATAATAAGCTTTAAATAAAATCACAAGTAAAAACGTTGAATAGTCCAAATCATATGTATAGAAACAAAAAGTCCCTATCTACACCCTATTTAATGCCTTTTATTCCTTGTTTATAATATTATATATTTATTTTTATAAATGTAAAATATTATTGTAAGTTAAAAATAAAGAAGTAATATAATTTAACATAAAAGTCATGAATTTTATAAAATATATATTATATTAGTATAGCTCTGTGCTTATTAGGGGGTGTTTGAGATTGTTTATTTAAAGTAACTTATGTTTTTTTTTTGTAAAAGTGCTTATTAATTTATGTGGTATTAAACTGGAGTTTTGTAAAATTTGTTTGGATTAACTTATAGTGGTACCAAAAAATAATAAGCTGATAAGTTATTTTTTAGTGTTTGACAAATTTTGTTTGTATATGTAAAATGATCAAAAAGAACAGTCTTACATATTATTGACTTATGAGAGTGTTTGGGATTGCTTATTAACTTGTTTGATTTTTTAATATGTAAAAACTTATTTTTCATCATTTATAATCATATATTTGACAAAAATTTATATCAATAAGATTAATAATTTATATCAAATAAGATTAATAATTAACAAACATTAATAAAACATGGATAAAATGGTAAACTGGTAATAAGCAGTTTTTCATAAGTAATGGAGGATTAACTTATCAAAAATTGCTTATTACCGGTTTGGCATTAGTATAAGCAGTTTTATTTTTTCTCATCCAAACACTAGCATTTAGCTTATCACCGGTGTCAAACTGAAATAAGTCAAAAAACACCTAAAATAAGCAATCTCAAACACCCCCTATGTATTAAATGTATTTATAAGTTAGTTTTATGGAGTTCAAATATGAAGTTTAAAAACTAAATTGTTACAATTTTTAATTAATAAAAATAATTTTACCCTTTATTATAGAGAGATAAATTTTCTTTATCACATAATTAAGGGTAGAACAAAAAAGTAGACATTTATTTTTAGATAAATATAAATAATAATATAAACATTTATTTTAAGGTGGAGAGAGTAAGGGGTCGTTTACCAAATGCCTACCCGAATAAACGCTTACCAAATCACATTACATTATCGGATGAATATGGTAGGGACCAAGAATCTTACCTAGTAAGAGCAAAACAAGGACCAAGAGTCTTACCCGGTAACTGAGGGCAACAACTCTTACCACGGTAAGTGCTTACCAGGTAAATTGTTGCATACGATGTCGTTTCGATGAACTAAAATCTTACCCGATAAGTAAATGATAGTATTATTTTTAGTCGATAAGCACTTTTCGGGTAAGTGTTTGATAAACAGCCCCTAAATGGCATAGATTATTGTAATTATTAAACTCAAATTAAATGATTTTCAACAACTTCTAATTATAGTTAATTACACTTATTTTAATATATATTACTTTTTGGTAATTTAATAAACATATTAATCAGTTTGACACAAAAAAAAAAAAACAATTTAATAAAGATTGGGAGACGGCTTGGCTTGAGCCAATATATGTGAGACCCGGCGTACATAATTGCGTTAGCTGTAAGGCGAGCTGTTCCTGTCGTCAGATTTATTGATTCTATTTTTATTGTATGCCAAGCCAAGCTACCACTTGCTTTACACCATTAGAAGCGCGTGTATCCAAAATTACAAAAACCACCCTTCATCTTTCAGCAAATGACATTAATCATCTACTTATGAGAATCATTAACATTGTATTCTAATGATATTTCATTTGATGGATTTAGGTATCTTAACTATTTCGCATCAAACTCCTAAACAGTTACAGATTTAGGTATCTTAACTATTTCGCATTTGCTATCAGATCTTTAAACAAGTGATCGTGTTGCATAAAGAAGTCAATAACAGTAATCCTAAAACAATAGCAGTTAATCAACGTTATATCATAGCATCCAGTTAATCAACACCATATCATAACATCCAAATGAGTCAAATGTTGGCAAACCATTGTCGAATACTAATAAAATCAACCACGCATGGTTGACTTGAAATAAACTAGCAAAGATTAATGAATATTGAATTTGAAATCGTTAGAAAATGTGAGCGAACCCTGTTTTAAATCCTCCTCTTTGTTGTTCTTGATGTCCATGTATGATGAAAAACGGTTTCTTCTAGTCCTTTTATACCCGTAGTGACAAGTATCGTCGATTTAGTGGGGTTAGGGCTCAAATTGGCGAAACTTGACAACTACCACGACCTAGCCTAGGGTAGTGCGGTCTTTCCAAATAGATGTAAAATCAAGCCCCATTACTTACATTGTGGCTAGTCTCGTACGGGAAGCTTTTTGGTCCAAAACCACCCCCTTTTCAACTGCTACACTTGTATGAAAGAAACATTTCTCTAAATAACTCGTAATGGCACTGAGGCTTGACTTCGCCGCCACGTTAACCCTTGTTTCTCCACTCTAAGGCTTGACTTCCGTTGTAACATGTTATGACGCAGTATTTTGTAAGACATGCGTTTTTTTACTTCTTTTAAACTCATAGCTTGCATTCTTCATATTATTTCTTTACAAGCTTGATATATTTGATAGAAAAGTTATCATAGGGATAACCGACTTGTGGCATAAATGGTTATTCTTTCCCATTTACTTTTATAACTTTAAATGAATTCTAATTGTTCTATGCTATTATTCAAAACATTAGTGCACACATGTGTATAAATATACATATACGTGTATACATGTATCGTCTTAGAGCACGCTTGAAAAACGTTGTGGCTTCGTTGTAACTTGTAAGATCTGAGGTCTGACCTTACCGTCACACTATACTTCACGTCATTTAGAACTTTGGAAAAAAAAGACAATTTCGGTGTTTTATCAACATTAATTTGTCTGCAAAGGGACATTTATCATTAATACATGTAACTTTGTTTACTTAAATTTCAAAACACTAACGATTAGTGATTTTTTTTTATTAACCTGTATATCTAACCCGCTATGCGAGTCGACTAATCTCAGGACGACCATCCGTTATGCGGGTAGTCCAGAGTCACTGCATTCGAACTTCTGTCACCACAAAATGGATTTTTATTCCTCTTTGGATTCGAACATGGGACTTTCAGCCACTTTTGACATTTGGAGCTCAAACTAAAACCAATCGGATACCATCTTTGTGGTTTTGAGTTTTGATGTTTAATCAAGTAGGAGTTTTAAAATTAAGAAAAAAAACACAAAAAAAAAATCTTTGGAAAATTCAAAATATTAATAAGAATACATTATTGAGAATATAATATTTCAACTTCCAAATCACAAAAATGATTTTGCAATTATTAATATTATTTACAACTTAAAATTATAAAATGATGGAAAATCAATGAGTACTCATTCTCAGTACCAGCGACCGACACATGATATTTTTTTTAATATCTGAATTTTTATATTATAATATTATTATTTATTAAATAATAATAAATGTAAAAATAGCTTTTACTTGAGTAAAGACGTACATGTCCCCCACCAACCAAAAAACAAGGGACTTTCCCTTTCATATTCAACACAAATCGGCCCAAAAAATATCTCTAAATAATTCACCTCCAACCAAATATTTTTGATCAAAGTTGTCTTTATGAAATATGTAGAATCACAACTTCAGAATTGCTGATTGGTTTGAATTTAGCTTCAAAGATTAAAATTATCTGAAGGTTTTAGGTTTAAATTCAAGAAAGAATAAAAATCTCTCTTGTGACCACGGAGATTTAATTGTGGTGACTCTAAGCTACCTGCAAAACAGATAGTTGTATTGAGATTAGTCGATTCACATAACAAGTTAAATATTCAGGTTAATAAAAAAAATTATTTTGGAGAACAGAGATAAATTAAAGTGTTGTTAACTGTTTTTTTTTATTTCTTTTCCAATTTCCAAAAAAAAGTGGCATTAATTACCTTTTGTACATATTTATAAAAATAATTGTTGAGAGATTAAAATAAAATGGACAAATTGCATGAAAAAATAACGTATTTTAACTTGATTTTTATTTTGAATAACAAACTTTCAAAACTTTCATTTTGGTATCTAAGATGTAAAACTTTAAACACATAAGTACCCGAGTAACCGGTTGAAGAATTAACCGGTTATCATGCTAATGTGATGAATGATGTGGTATCCAACTCAATATTATTTGTTGACATGGTTAGTGACACTGATTTTTTTTTAATCTAACATTAATCTTTTTTTTAATTTAAAATTAGTCTTCAACCTGTTACCCAGATACTTAAATGTTTAAAATTTTACATCTTAGATACCAAAATAAAAATTTTGAAAGTACGTTACCCAAAATAAGAATCAAGTTAAAATACGTTATTATTTTCATACAATTTACCCAAATAAAATTGATATTTTGTATTATGATTAATGATAACGTATTTAAAATGAAGAAAATATCGAAGCTCTTTTTTAAATTTGACTCTAAAATGAATAAATCATTTATGATTTTTTTCTAAAATCTTGGACATAATGCATGACAATTTAAAGAAAACATGTACACCATTTTATAATAATCTTGCAATAAATAGTTAATAATAGTTGTATGATATTTCAAGATTGTTGAAAAGCAATTTGAGATCGTAACCGTGGCTCAACAACCACCGATTGGTCCACGCCATTGTCGGTGGCCATAATGCGAACCACAAATGTGAAAATAGACCCCCTGGTTACTCTCATGCCAATAAGTGGGGTTAGTTGTTAGAGAATCCACAATTTATGCTAACTTGAAAGCACTGAAAGCTTATCGACCACATAAAACACATTTTCATTGTGCAATTACAAGTACACTTTTAGTTATTGGTTTACTTTTTTCTTTTAAATTTTTTCCAACATTCTGTATGTTTTTATTAATGATTTATCGTAAAAAAAACGAATTAAAAGATGAAACCCCTCTTGTAAGCGTCCTTGGAGGTGGGTTTCGTTTGGGACCAATTGAGGTTGTCGGTAATCAATTTTTGTTCAAGAAGATGAAAAAAACGAACCAAAGCTGCCGATTGCTGCTGCTGGGAAAGAGGGTTAAGAACCGGTACAAACCCGAGTATCATAGCGGGGTTGTGGGCCGAGGTTGGGCTGGGGTGTGGGCCGTTTAAGTCTTCCTACTGGGCTAATTATTTGTTTGGGTCGCTGTATTTTTAGTGGGCCGAGAATGAGCCCAGATCTGTTTCCAAGTGTTAATCAATTGATATCGCTATGATTAGTTTTAGTAGTTTGTTTAAATACGTAATTAGTTGAATTAATTCCATTTCTACTTCATTAATTACGTAATTAATTGAATTAATTTCATTTCTACTTCAATAATTACGTAATTAGTTGAATTAATTCCATTTCTACTTCATTAATCATGTAAAAACATCCCGTAATTTCTATTCAGTTACCTAATGTTTGTACTAGTATTATTATTCGTTTTATTTTGTCTTGGTCGATATTATTATACAGTTTTATGTGAATTTGAGAAAACGATGATGTTTTTATTTTTGAATAATATACAAATATGAGATATCATAAAAATTTATATATTGATATCAATACCAAACTAATTTTTTTTTTTGTGTAATCTCATTAATTCATTTTTTTTATTTTTGGTTTAATAATATAATTTTTTATAAAGTTAGTAATTAAGTATTTCTGTTAGAATTCAATGATTATTCTAATTATATTTTAGATTTTTTTATACATAAAATGAGATGTTTATCCTCTATGTGATTATTTTTACCTGTAGTTAGTTACACGAATTCAAACATGAAGTTTTAATAGGTTATACTTACGCAAAATTTACTTGTAATCTTGAATTTTAAGTAATTTGAATCAATAAACAATACTTCATGGATAAAAAAAATGTTTTTTAAGAGGCGAAAGGGGTGATCTCGTAGTTCTTGGTCTGTGAAAATGTATCGTTAGATGCTCCGTTTTATTTTCCCATTGAGGCCAAACCTTATTTGAATACCGATGTAAAGGCAACTTCCAAAATAAAATAAATGAACCTATCTACTGGGCAATTATAATAAATCCTATTTGGGGTTCACTCAAAATATAAAAGTTTATTGGGTTTTTTCTGGGTTTTCGTAAGTTTAAGGATTTATTTGTTAAAAAAATAGTTTAAGAACTTAATCACTCAAACATATGATAGTTCATTGGGTTTTTTCAAACTTTTTTTAAATAATCGCAAACATTTAGACTATTTTTATATCAGGCGAAGGATCGTGTGAGAAATATAGTTAAGGTGAAAAGCGCGAGAAAAGATCTGGATCTTTGATCATCTTTAATCTCAACTCACTCATGAATCGCGTTTGATATGATGATTAATCTGGTGCATCTCATCCTAATGTACATCTAAAGATGGATATCACTTTTTACACTTCTCACCTTAACTCTCATTCTCATCGAAACCCGATCTTTTTATATTAATTATTGTTTGAGACGAATGTTAATTTCTATTGCTTGAATTTTAAACTGAAATATATCATTATTAATGTATTGTATTATTTTATTTAGTAGTCATAGCTTGTAATTTTGAAATGTAAGAATACCCTTCATACTTGAACTTTTACTTGATAACTGTTATAAGCTACAGTTTTTTTTTCCCTACATCATACAGATCGATCCTTCAGACTTTCTTTTGTTTCCCCTTCATTTTGTTTAATATATCTGCTTTCTTTTTGAAAAAAACTACTATAAGCTACAAATCAAGCATGATAGTCTAACACCAACAGGTAGGGGTGCTCAAAAACCCGACCAACCCGATTAACCCAACCCGAAGTAACCCGATGTCTAATCGAGTTGTAAAATTTTTAAACCGTAGGTATTAGGTTGATATTTGGTTGCTATTATTTGAATCCAACCCAACCCGATGAACCCGATATCATTTTATTTCTTGGATTTAATATGATTGTTGAATTTATATTAATATATACATTAAACAATTACACTATCACGTATGCTTTTCATATACATATATTTTCAATTTATTCATATCTCTATATAACTCATTTACATGTTTAGTAAATGTGAACATATATATGTAAATTGAGAAATTGACTGAATGTGATATACGTAAGAAATATAGATAAGTTGTATCAAATGGTTGATGATGAAAAAAGAAATTATGAGTAGAGAAATAACATATTCGAGGTTAAAAGAATATTTTAATATACCAAAGTATCAACCCGATTAACCCGACCAACCCGTACGGGTTGGGTTGTGTTGCACTTTGGTTTAGGTTGGGTTGGGTTAAGATTTTTCTAAACCGCAAGCATTGGGTTGAGTTGTTCAAATGTGTTCAACCCGATCAACCCAACCCATGAGCACCCCTACCAACAGGATTAATACAAACCGAATTAATACAAACTTTTTAAAACATGTATTTTTTCAACAACTGACCTTTTTATCTTTTATTTATTTATTATTATCGACCACTTTTCATGACGTAAACATGGTTCATTTTTGTACAATCGACTTTAAAATATGACTAATCTTATAATATAAATGTTTTGATATGTCTGTTTTTTGACAAAATTTAACACGTGGTCGATTTTTTAGATGCGCTTAATTTTTAAAATGTGACTGCTTTTCTTATTTATTTATTTATTTATGAAAGCAATCGTTTAGAATGTGACATTTTTATAATAAGATTTTTTTTCTTCATAATAACCGAGTATTTTTATATATGATTACAGGACTATTTGATTGATTTTTCATTAAATTTTATAAAGAAAAAAACTATGTTTTTTGTATTTTTATATGATCGTCAAACCTAAAAGATTGAATCTCTTAATTTGATTTAGCCTATCACCTCATTTCATATGAACTGTGTTATAGTTAGTCCATAACTCAAATAAGTTTTTAGTAACTAACTCAAATAAGTGTATGGAGGTTTTAAGTTCGAATCCAAGGAGGAATAAAAAATCTCCTTGTGGCCATGGAGGTTCAAATGTGGTGGCTACGGGCTACCCGCGAAGTAGGTGGTCGTCCTGGGATTAGTCTGACTTGTATAGTGGGTTGAATATTCAGGTTAATTAAGAAAAGAATAGAAAATGTGTTATCATAAACAGATACATTCATAAAATTACATTATTGTTATATAATAATCAAACTGTTTAAAAACATCAGACTATATTGATTCAAACGTTTAAACTAATTGTTATATGTGTTATGTAGGATTGTATTTGAGATGCTAATTCATAAGAATACAACAACTAATTTTAGTTTTGCTGTTGTTTAAAAAAAAACACTGTTGTAAGATAATTTGCTATAAAAAAACACGAAGATACAACTATGTAACAATTGTATATACACAAAATCAAATTAACATCGTTTTAAATTCCGTTATGTTTTTGTATATCAGTATACACAAAGCAGAAAGTAGAAACATGACATCTTCTGTACCTCTTTGTATGTTTTTCTTGGCATAAGGTTAGAACTGCGTTGAGAAGCTTTTAGTATAAATCACTGCGTGCATTTATAACACGGAACTAAAAAAAGCCAACCAACTGGATAATTGTCGTTTTAAAAAAAAAATCGTGTTACAAATACAACTTCAAGAGTTATACTCACACATCTTTCATTTCCCTCCATACACACATATACGATAAGATAAGATAAGATAAGGGGTAGGCTAAATAAACTCCTATATATTGCTAAATGCACACTATCTACTAATTTTTCCTTTACACACACTAACATCAAGACTTAGAGGCCGTTTAGCAAACACTTATTAGGTATCCGCTTATTGGGTGTTGGTAGCCTTAGCAGGTGGCTTGACAATGACCAAGAATTTTATCCGATAAAAAACATAGCAATGACCGATAATCTTATCTGATAAATGAGGGAGAAAACTCTTATTTACCAACAAGACCTATAATCGGTAAGCACTTACTCCAATAAACAATTGATAAACGTCTGTATATGATTTAATCTGATTATAACATAAAAAGGCATACATGTACCATTCTGGGATGATAAAGTCGTACACTTGATGATGTGTTAAGCCGACAACCAAGTTTTTGAGGATAAACACATGAATAAATTCAGATATCTGAATGCTTAATTTCAACAAAAAACAGCCAAAGTTGGTTTTATTTTCTCATCATAACCAACTGTATTAATTAATGTTGTTGGATTTCTAGAAAGTAGAAATACTTTCAAAAGTCAAACATGCAAAAAGTAGCACAACTCTCATATCTTAATTTAATCTTTATCTAATAAGCCATATATTTTATCTATATCTTAAAATATATATTTTTTATAATATGATTGTTTTATATATATTTAGTTCATAATATAAAATATTTTTATATGTAATTGTAAAAACAGATATATTGTAAATAACAAATATATATGAATTAATATTTTAAATCATATTTTTAAATGAAAAAAAAATCATATATTCTTATACTATGAGTTCTATAAACAACTCATTTTTATCATAAATAGTTTTTGAAAACTATTTAAATAGATTTCTTTGACGCAATATCATGGTTTCTAGAATTCATTGACATCATGTTAACTTCTGTAACAACTGTTTAAGGCTACGCGTATTATATTGCATGAGTTTTATTTTGAAAGTTTATCTCATTTTTATGTTATTATGAGTTCTTTAATCTTTAAAGAAACGCTTTTTGTAAGCGTTATATCATGATA
The DNA here is from genome assembly GCF_001531365.2 of Cynara cardunculus var. scolymus. Taxonomy (NCBI): domain Eukaryota; kingdom Viridiplantae; phylum Streptophyta; class Magnoliopsida; order Asterales; family Asteraceae; genus Cynara; species Cynara cardunculus. The sequence continues at coordinate 25,254,436 of NC_037537.1, forward strand.
TCAAATATATGAATTTCTTATTTTATATAAATTTTAATTCTTAATGTCGTTCATTGACTACATATATGTATATATATGACGAAAGATCGTGTGAAAATAGGAGTTCGGATGATAAATGTAAAAATAAATTTGAACCCTTAATCACTTTTAATCTCAAACCAATTCATAGAATTGCGGTTTTAGAAGAAAATTGATTTGGTGCTTCTCTGGCAGGGGGACCTACTCTATATAGCATATGGTAACATGGGACATCACTTTGTTGCTCCACCGTAATGTAATAAAATTACAGGGTCGTGAAAGGTGCTGCAACATCATTTTGTTGTGTGCGAGTTTGAATCTTGTTTGGCTCATTTTATTAATTTTTTTGTAATAAAAGACTCGAATACTGGATCTCATACACAAAAAATAAAGAACAAACCAACAAGACAATGATTTTATGAAAAATATAAATTATTTTAAAGTCCATTTTAAAATGTTTGAAGTTATAATTAAATGGCGTGTGATTATGAGTATAATTATAAATTTCAACCATAAGGGTGATGTCTGATTGATTTGAGCTTGACTCCAAATGTCAAAAGTACCAGGAGGTTTCAGGTTCAAATCCAAATAGGAATAAAAATCTTCTTGTGGCCACGAAGGATCAAATGTAATGACTCCGAGCTATCTGTAAAACAGGTGGTCGTCCTGTAATTAGTCGGCTAGAAAAAAGGGTTGAATATACATGTTAATAAAAAAAAAATGAACTTCTAATAAAATAGATATAAATTCCAAATTTGATAGGTGACGTGAATCGGAAAACAAAAATCCTCTATTTTTGATTTAGAGACAAATCCCTCACTTGAAATTCAAAGAATCTAAAGGGCAATAAAGTAAATATGTACATGAAAAAAAGGGATATTTCCTGCATGCAGTGCTGAATCGTACCGTACAATTCACATGTGCATGACTCATCAGGAGGTCGGCATTGATGTCGTTTCGTGATCATCAAATCAATCGACTCTTTGTGAAGCGCTTCTCCAAAACCCCGTTCCGTAGAACTTGTCCCACATTTCATTCTCTATTTCAATCACGTCACTATCGGCCGCCATCATAAATCTCTCCGCCGGAGAATCGATCAACACCTCCGTCACGTCGTACCTGATCGCCTCATGGATCAATAACTCCGCCGCGTCGTAGCTACTACTCCCACGGTGACTACTTACATCGCCATCCTGGACCAACAATCCTTTCTTCAAAAGCCTACGGCGGCGCTTCTTCCTTAACGCCTTCCGGCACAGCCCTGCCGGAACTCCGTACACCGCCAGAACCAACAAGTTCACCAAAGCGAACGGACAGCAACAACAGACCGCTGCACACTCAGCCGTCGTTCCACCAGCGACCTCCGCCAACCTATTGTGACTTGAATATTGTACTTCTAACAACGGCTGCGGTCGTTCCACCGTATACTGATGGATCACAATTTTTTGAATCGTCATAAGAATCCAGATTCAAGCTACCGATCTCGTTCTTCTTCCTTATGCAAACAGCGATCAAATCTAGATCTCAGAATTTGATGAAAGGATAATCCGGATCCGATCTCCTAAATCGCCGGAAAATGATTCGTCGCTGGCAAATTGAAGGATTCCGTTTCGAGATTCTCTCTCGTCTTCTTCCTCCCAGTCTATGCCATTGTGAAACCTTAAGGACTTATGGGGACCATGGAGGAAGGAGGGTATGAATGTAATAATGGAGTGGTCGTCAGGGCTCTTATTAATCTTTTGACTAAAATTACACTTTTAGTCCTTGTGGTTTGTTAAAAATTATGGATTCTTCCCTATGGTTTCAATATTTCGATTTTCATTCTTATGGTCTCAATTCATTGCTATTTTCATCCATGAAATTAGGGGTATGTTTTTTAGTAGCTTAACGAGCTTAATAAGACTCACAATTTATTCGATTAGTTATACATGATTGTTTGGTAGTAGCTTAATGATATCATAAGTAAGGGCTTGCTTACAAAAAAATATTGGGTAAGTACTGACTTAGATTGAAATAAAATGACTGACTGAATTAAGTGCTGATTAGAAACTAGTGTTTTACTTGATGTTTTGGTATTAAGTTTTGATCGAATAAAAATGACAAATATACCCTTATACAATTTAAAATAAACATTAATTTAAAGTATTTTATTTATAAAAGTATCGTTTTTTGCTTAAAAATATTAACTTCTTTCTTCCAAAGACCCGTATCCCTCTTTTCCTCTAATCCTCATCATTCTCGAGAGTACTTTAGTGAGAGTATATGCGTGTGGCATGGGAAAGAAGTTTGTACGGCTAGGTGTCATTGTTGTGAAAGAAAAACGAAAAAAAAAGTTGTAAGCGATGTAAACGATTGCAGGGTGTCACTGTAGTGAAAGAAAATGATTTTTAAGCGATGTAAAAGATCGAGGGAAAGGTAATTTAAGAATGTAGACTGCTGGCTGGAGTAAGCATGGGTTCTACCTTTTACTCCAGGCAAAAGCACAGTCATCAACCAAAGACAATTTTCATTTTATTAAACAAATCGCCTCTTAGATTCCAACCGGTAAGAGGTGTTAAAGCTTAGTAAACAACCTTTAACTTATTCAATAAACTTTTAGAGGGGAGATTTATACAAAAAAAAATCATGTTTTTCTTCATACACGTCCTTCCCTATTAAAAAAAATAGGCTCATTTCATCTATGAAAAAACCCTCCAAAATAAAAACGTTATCAATCCACACATAATTTTATCTATAAAAGATTTAATGAAAAAACCAACCAAACAGTTCCAACCCTTACCTTTAAATAAAACTTCAAAAAGTTGAAAATAATAATAAGTCATAAACCATATAAACGGAAAAAAAAAAAATTAAATCATAAACCGAGAAAATAACGAAATTATAAACTATAGGGATGAAAATTATAATTTTAAAAACATAAGAATGAAAATAGCAATTTTCATCAAACGACAGGGGTAAAAAACGAAAGTCAGTCTGCCATTTTCCGTGGAGTCCAAAAAGGACAGAAAACTACAAAAACCGTCTCGCTCGCTTTTTGTCCATATCCACGTTTTAAATTTTTTTTTTTTTTATGTTTTTCTGTTGTAACATCCAAATTTTAATCGGATATGCTTAGGATCCGATCAAATCAAAACCGAAAAATACAAGATATTGGTGTCAAAGAAAATTGGATCAATCTGAGTCGGTTCGATTTCGTTTAGATACGATTCGGCTATGTGATGTAGATACGAGCACATGACCTTTTTTATTTGAAAAATATGAAACAAAAACGAAACGACCTTCTTTTACGTATAAATGATCGATTAAAAATGATGTAGTTATGATTTTGAATCTAGAGCCCTTTTTGTTTACGTCTATTTAGAATTAGCCGTTAAGAATTAAGAAACAAACAGATTATAATCGGTTCTGATTTATACATTGCTAAATGCATATCTTATCTATTAATTTCCGTCTCACGTGTCATAATGAATTTTTTTATGTTCCGAATGTATGATTTGACTTGATTTTAATATAAATGATTGTGCATATAGCAAGCCAACACCATGTTGCCACCATGAATTTTTAATAACAAAATAGCCTATTGGTTCATGGTTGTGTAAATATCAAATTCACTTATAACGGTTTATAAGGATATAATCATAGTATATAGGCTTCGTTCAGCATTCAAAGGTGCCAGTTAGGTTATTCACACGTTTTGTTTGATATACCCCCTATTACATTGTTTCATGTATTTGACATCGGCTTTTTGGCAAGTCTCCTCTTCATAACGGTTCGATAGTCTACATTAGATGTGACAAATCAACTCTTTTATTTAGTAACGAGTCGTTTGGTATAAATTATATCTCTAGGTTCAAATTAAAAAATAAAACAAGTGAAATGGTTGAAAGTCGTTTAAAATGTATTCAAATGTTTATAGAACAAAACAAGAGAATATAATTTTGGTAGTATTATATTTTAATCATATTTAATACGTTAATTGTTTATAAATTCTTTTAAACATGGACAAAAAAAGCGTTCACATGTTGTGACAACTCTTTGCCAATGGAGATGCTCTAAAGACTGTTCCTTGTTTCGGTTCTCATGGATCCGATCCCAATGGTCAAAAGACTATGGTCCTTTACTCCTTCCCATGACAGTATCAGTTTTTAACCGATTCTTGGCCTAAAAACTAGAGATCGATTTAGACCAACAATCCTAACTTCTAGTGACATCCTTTGACTTTATCTAAACTACATGCATATGTTGCTTTCTTTAAACAACATCATCTTTATGGTGCATAACATTCCAATTGAAATATTTTATGGATGTCTTAAAGAAAATTGACTTCACTATTCTTTTCATATGCAAAAAGTAGATATAAATTGTGAGATCATGTGAGACCAACTTGTTCACCTGGGCTGAGACCCATAAGACCAGAAAAAACACTTTCACAACAAAACCTTGTGAAGGCACAGAAAGACATTAAACTTTCATAACAAAAACACTACGAAAGTTTGTTTCTATACCTACAGTGTTTTTGCTTTGAAAGTTAACATGTGTTTCTGTGCTTTCACAACTGATCTAACGAAAACAGGATAGTCTCGCACAAACCCAACCTCATATACATTGTAATGCAACGGATAATATGTGATAATAAAACTAAGAAAACAAATAATATTGTACATTTATTTTTAATGTAATTTATTGAATCTGAAAGGCAGGTGAGGTAGGCAGAAGGTACAACCTTAAAAGAACCAATCATTGCGACTATTCTTTGTCGTGCCCTCCATCCATGTCTGATGCACATGAAGCCAAGTCAGCCCTTCTGTAGGTTTCACTCCCTGATACCAACAAAACTAAATCACATCAACCATTGACCTCCACATAAACTGGGATTTACCGGTAACTCAGACCCTTTGGTATAAGAATGGTTTGCTTTTAAGAAACCTTACCTTTGAGCTAACTACAACTGTGGTCAAGCAACCCTGCTGCTCTTGACCTACACTTTCCACAATGGTACAACTTGTATCAAATGCTTTTCTCATAACATGATCACTGTTTTCAGATTTACTTCACAAGTGAATGATAATTGTTTTCAGATTTAATTCATAAGTGAATGATAACTGTTTTCAGCTTCACTTCACAAGTGAATGACAACTGTTCTGAAATTTACTTCACAAGTGAATGATAGATAACTCACCAGTTTGCTCCCACTTCTGGAACTTCACAAGCCACGTGTCCGAATCAATCTGTGAAGGGAAAACTTGATCAACCCAGACTCGATATTGTTCCTCCTTTTTATCGCCACAGCAATCTTTCAATTTATCAATGCAAACATGAAGAGATTGATGAACACCCAAGGGATGAACAAATACGCCAGAAGGAGACTGCATAAACAGAAAGATAATGGTTCAAAACCCTCAAATGAATACCTTACAAGTTGTATAAAGAGAACGAATATAAACAGTAGTTAACAAGATGAGTGAACATACGCAAACAGATTTCAGATTGCTCAGATAGACCTCGTGATTTTCAACTTCTGCACGTCTCCATCGCTCATAAAACAAGAAAAACTTCACTACTTCATACGCAGGATCAAAATGGTCCAACTTAGCATCTGAAAGATCCGTTACATCTCTGGACGATATATTTGGACCCAGCTTAAAATGACCAATAGCTTCTATGATACCTGCTGCACACCTTTCATTGGCATGAATAATCTTAGGGTTATTTTTGGCATTTTCAGCATGCCACTGCAACAATTCTTCCTGTGCATTCTTGACTATCACACCATGCACGTCTGGAATGGTGAATAGCTCGGCATCATTCCCAGAATCTCCACACGCAAGGGTATTTTTTGGTAATTTTCCCTTTTCCTTTAATTTTTTATGCAGATAAGCGAGAGCTTGTCCTTTCCCAGCACCTTTTGGCAATATATCCAAGTCCATCCCGCCACTGTAAATTATTTTGATATCTAGCTGACAACCAACAAATTCGTTAACCAACACATTCCTCGTTTACAGCTAAGATTTGAAGGAAATTTTCAATTCTCACCCCTCGTTTGGCTAGACGTTCAGAAAGAGTCTTCATTACTTCCTGCGCGTTTTCTTTTTTAACGTAGAAGCTAGCTTTGTGTCGACGTTGCTCAGTTTCTGACTGCATAAAACAAGACACATCAAAAAAATACCAGAATTTTCCACGTTCACAAAACACCAAACGAAACGAGCCTAGTATATCCCACCCGGAGGTGAGGTGAAAAGAGGTGGGGGGGGGGGTAGGCAGATATGTTTTCTATCCTCTACCTCTCAAGTCCCTTCCAGCCATCTAGATCGCCAAAAAACCCTTGTATTTAATTTAGGGTCCGTTTGTCAGTGGCTTAATGGTACTCCCAATTAGGTCAGCTGTACATGAATGTTTGGTAGTGGCTTAATGATATGAAAAGTGGCTTATTCAACAAGCTTCCAGGGGGAACTTTATGTAGAAAGCCAAGTTTTTTTTTCCAAACCTGTCGTCAATTAAAAACATGCTCTTCTATCTATGGAAAAACCCTCCCAAACAAAAATCTTCCTAATCTATACAGACAGATAAATCTACACATACATCTTTTTCCATACAGGACTTAATGGAAAACCAATCAAACAGCCCTTTAGTTACCATCAAACACAATAAACACCAAAATAAATCCAAACCGAGGTCATAACTTAGTGGAAATAAACATTTTTATAGCGGTGATAGCAATAGTGTAACTTGCATATGAAATCAACAATCACATGAGGCAATCTATGAATCATACCTGCATAGTGAGTTCAGAAAACTTGCTTGTTTCTTCTGAGACTATCTGTTTATCCCATTTCTGATTCAAAAACTCAATCCAACCTTCATCTTGCACCATATCATTACCATATGTTATCTCCGTTCCCACAGACATTATGGTTATGTCTGGGGTTAGCATTGGCTTCTCTCTCCTCAACTGCTTGTACAAAGTAGGTGATCTTCCAGTTGAGAAAACTAGCAGTGAATCTTGACGGTATTTAGCCTCCCATAAGGCATTAAACCTTAGTATGGAAAGGTTCTCAGGATCATGATGATCAACCTGCAACACATTTCTTTTCATAAACCACACAATACTATATAATGTGTTAGCATAACGGCATACTAACCAGTCTCAGGGGATGTTTACCAACCCAAATTTCTCAGGGGATGTTTACCAACCCAAATTGGGCAAGCTCTAACCGGGTAAGGGCCTGTTTATTAGCAGCTTAATGAGCATAATGGAACTCACAACTTATTCATCAGTTATACATGACTGTTTGGTAGTGACTTAGTGATATGGAAAGTGGCTTATTCAATAAGCTTCTAGGGGGAGCTTTAGTGGAAAGCCAAGTTTTTTTCTGAACATGTCATCCCAATTAAAAAGCACGAACCTTCCATTGAGAAAACCCTTCCAACCAAAAACATTCCTAATCTAAACAGACAGATTAATCCACAATTTTATCCATATATGACTTCATAGAAAACCAACCAAACAGCCCCTAAGAGTCCCACCCTGGACTTACCATATCGGTCAACATCATGGACCAATAAGAGGCTTGGTGAAGAGCAGCATCTCTGACTGGTAGTGGGTAAGCATCACTTACCCAATAAGCAGGTGGTAAACAATCCCTCGGTTCAATTTTAGGAATATGATATATCTAAATGTTAAAATTTGGACTCTATGAATGCGACACATCTTAGGTTGTCTATTAGACAAGTATTTTGTATTATATGAGTAGCACCTACCATAGTGTGGTCAAGATCTGAAACGATCATGAGACGTGGAGAACTCGAAAGCCGATCCATGATTCTCCTTGTCACTAAACCCTGTAAACCAGTAAATCACCAGTATGATTTAAGTCGAAAACCTGTAAACTGTATTCTTCTTGGCATTTTTACAAGAATTGTGGTTTCTTTTTGAACAAAATGTCAGAAGTCTATAACCCTTCAATGAAGTGCAATAAAAAGGCATACTTTCCTATTCACACGATTTCTGAATTATGCATCTAACACTGATTGAGATCAATCCCATCAATGGAGCCAGAAAACTGTGAATGGCTGAGAAGATTTACAACTCGTATTTCGAATTTGGGGATCCAGTCTAAATGATAAGATCCATTTTAGGTGTTTATAAGAAAAAACATATCAATGGCACGTTAATTAGACCTACATTTAAGACGATAACAAGTAATCAATCCTGATTAATACATGATGACATTAAACCAAAAATTCATTCGATTCAATTGCGGATTGCACCATTCATCAAAATCAAACCCAGACAGATCAAAGGGTTTCATCGATCTCACAAACAATTCATTTAGGGAAAACTAACCCACTGCCAGATTGGAAATCAAAGAAGTTTGTAGATATGAACAATTGAGATGAAATCGATCATCAAGATAGGTTTTCAGCATCAAGAAATCAAAATGCAAAATTGTATGTATCGGTTAGAGAGATTTCTTACCGGGTAGGCGGGTATATCTCGGGATGAGACAAGATGGCAGTGACAACGAGCGAATGGAAACCCAAAATAACGAAATCGATTGGTAAATTGTCAACCGTTAAATTTTGGTATATCCTGAAAGCGACGTTTTTGCAAAAAAAATTTCAACCTAAACTCTTACTCGGTAAGCACTTACCGGTAAGATTTAACACTATCATTTACTTATCATGTAAGATTTTATTCACTAAAACGCATTATATGCAATAAGTTATCCCGATAAGCACTAATCATGGTAAGAGTATTTGCCTTCACTTACCGGGTAAGACTCTCGATTCTTGTATTTGCTCTTAACGGGTAAGATTTTTAGTCATTGTCATATTCATCCGATAAAGTAAAGTGACTTAATAAGCATTTACTCGGGTAAGCGTTTGGTAAACGGCATATTATTATTTGCAAATCAACAAGTTAACAAGTATTATATAACTTTATAACGATAGTAATTTCATATATTATTTCAACATTAAATAAGGAAAATAAAATAAAAAGTATATAAAAGATTAATAAAATGTGTATAGAATTCAAGATAAAAACCAAGTTTTATTTTATAAAAACTCAAGAAATATGAGTTTCCATCTGTTCAAGGTTCTATTTTGTACATAACAATTATAACCACCGAGTTTATCAAAACTGATTTCTTATAGTCATAATTTGCAGGATTAGTCCAAGCATAACATGAGACAAAAAAAGCGAGAGTGACGACCGATTAATACTTGTCAGGTAATTATTGCATCCAATATATGGATTAAAAATCTTATCCTATAAAGTAAGTGGGAGGTTTGACTCTTTATGTAATTGCCTGCTGTTGAGTTTGGCAATTAAGGCTAGAAACCTGTTGTGGAATGATCGGCAACAAATGAGCCAATTATAACCAATTAAAAGCTTCTTTGATTTACTCACGATTTTACAGGCTTTTAATCCACCTTGAAAATACAAGCACTCGGAAAATTTCGTGGGTCCGCCGTTTGGTATCATTACCAACGACTTAAACCATGGTCACCGTTAGTTGTAGCTCTTAAAGTCTGTACATAAATAAACCAAACGAACCGAGTGTATACCACCGACATTTTTAACACGACGAGATAAACATCAATTCATTGATTTTGTTTTGTTACAACCCTCAATGGCCTAAAAATAGCAAGTAAACTTCTCCTTTTCATGTTACAATGCATTCATTCTGCTACATTGTGGTTTCACAACTTGATAGCAGAGGCTCTCAGAGTTCTTCTTCTTCTTCCCTTTTTTGCTTTGGTATCAAGTCAAAATATGTGGTTTTAGTTCATGGTATTAATTTAGCCAACTTTCATTCGCCGCAACGATATGTACGCCAGGAGACGGTAGCCGAAAACCATGATCGCCAATGCTGTAGCTTCCTTTAAACCGCTATCTAGTCTTATTCCATCGATCACGGGACTTATTGTTTCATACTGAACTTTCAGAAGAAGTCGATATGTATGATAGTTGAACGACAAGTAACGTAACCACGATATGAATATTGGAACATCCTGCAATTTCATCGATTGTTTACGTCAATTACGAATGATCGAGATTAAATGCCAAGATTCGAGAGTCCGCTTCTTTTACGAACCCGATAACTTGTACAGACTTACAAATCAGTTTTCATGTATGCAACATTCAAGACTTCTTTTCCACACACAGAACGGTTCTCCATGTTTCACATATGAAACAGTATTGTATAAACACCATAAGTTTCTACGGTTTAGTGGTTTTATAAATGATTATGTGTGTCTATAGATGTATGTATATATTTGTTTCTTACCTTCACGAAATACCCACCGGCCAACATGAAGGCCATTACGGTTACAGAAGCCAAAGTTGTTGCTCTTTTCAAGTCCGTTAGCGTAGCACCAATGGCGAGTCCAAGTCCCTGCCATCAGTTTTATATGACGTTAAGTATGTCTAAATGTCATAAATATAAATTGTTTATATGACCAAACAATTAACAATTGTAAGTCTGGTGTTGCAATAAGTTGATACGACGTTTTTTAAAACGATAAAAATGTATATTTTATGACACTTCTAAAAGTTTCAGCTTGTTAGAATGATAAATACAAACTAAAATACAATTATAATACATAAACTAAAGTTCTATAAAGCAGTCTATTAAAACATTTAGTAATGACATACCTGAGCCGCTACGATGCAGAGGAAGACGATGACCATGGTTAGGAAAAACGAGTCAACGGTTTGTCGGAGGCCTGCCATGAAATAAACAACAACTAGGAAGAGCATTGGAAGAAACAGATCGAGGGGAAGGTCGCTCGTAGTCCTTGCCATAAAATAAGCACTCAATCGATACATGTCCGCAGCTCTTTCCTTGTTCAACATCGCTCGTTCTTGAGGAAATGTGAAGATGGCTGTAAAAACCGGAAAAAAAGCCCAAAACACAGCAATGAAAAACAGCAATCCTGCCTGCAAACCACCATGAAACACTTTTACATATGACACATAATTGTTTGGTTCTATCAACTTAAGTCATATAAAACAGTGTGCAAGACATTTAAACATATTTGGCGTCCTGTAAAGCAGATTTTGTACTTGATCGTCAAGTTCTTTGGGGTTATGAACACTTGATTGCCACCAGAGAAGTCCCAAAATAACTGCGGTTACAAGAACTTGTGTGATTCTCAACCAGCTGAAATAATCGTGTTGCCGTTCTTTAAGCCCTCTCCAGAACAATATCGAATATTGCTCTCTCCAACTCGCGCCCCATTCTCGTTTCATCGTTTGCACACTCGATTTGATTTCTTCATCGAGGGGCGTTGGGATCATCAGCTCCTTCTTTGTTTCTTCAGCTACTCTTGTCTCGTAGGCCTCCACTAAATACTGCAAATCAAACAGTCTATTAGAACATTTAGACATATTTGAAGCTGGTTTTGTTTAGTCTATTAGAACATTTAGACATATTTGAAGCTGGTTTTGTTTAGTTTGATCATTGATGGTGTATATCATACTTACATCATGTACAACTGCTGGTGTAGGTTTCCCATTTTTTGTTTCTCTTTGAGAATTTCCGAGTTGTACCCGGTCCGCCAATTCCGAAGGAACGGAGACTTCATTCATGTTTCCGTTTGCAAGATCGAGTAAGAATTCGGCTGGGTTCATGGCGATCATGGGAGAACATCCGATGGATGAAAAATATACCATAGCTTCCGATGCTTTTCCGAAATAAAGCAAGCTTCCTTTCCCGAGTAGGATCAATTTGTCGAACTTGTGGAAAAGTCTGCTCGATGGCTGGTGAATCGTGGTAACCACCGTCTTCTCCGTCTGTGAACAATACAAAAACAACACAGATCAGCTAATAACCAGCTTATCAGCTACTTTGCCGAACCTAGCCTAAGCATACCTCGGCTATGTCTTGTAACAGTTCGATGATCCTGAGAGCAGTTGTTGAATCCAAGCCGGAGGTGGGTTCATCGAGGAACAAGACGGAAGGATTGATTATTATTTCGTTTCCAATGCACACACGCTTCCTTTCGCCACCCGAAACTCCCCGAACAAAGGAGCCGCCGATCATTGTATCTTGACACCTGTTTAACATAGCAACAGTTGGTTAAGCGGTCGTTAGATAAGCACTAGCTAGATAAGAGTGCAAGTCTGGACCGAGTAAATTAGGGTACGTTTGTTAATTGTTAGCAGCTTAATAAGCTTATGGGACTCGCAACTTATTTGGTCAACTATAATTGGTAGTGGCTTAATGATGTAGAAAGTGGTTTAATGATGTAGAAAGTGGCTTATTCAGTAAGCTTTTAGAAGCGAACTTTATGCAGAAATCCAAGTTTTTTTGTTTCTAAACATGTCCCTCCCTTAGCTTACCAGGTCACCATCATGGACCCGTAAGAGAGGTTTGGTATACAGCGGAAAAAAATTACCTCTCTAATCCAAGTTCGCGGATGACATCTGCTGCTCGTTTTTCTTTCTCTTGTTTCGTTAACGTCTTTGGCAGTCGTAGAAGAGCTGCGTACGTTAACGTTTCCTTCACCGTTAGATGAGGAAACAACACATCATCTTGAGTCACAAACCCAATCCTGCACACAATAATTTGCTGTTATTTAAGGTCCTTATTTTAGACTGCGACAGAATAGGATGTTAAATATGTCTGAATGTCCTAATAACCTGCTCTTTAGAAACTTGGAGTGTGGTTGGTCATTATATGTGATCGATCCCCCTGCCGAAGGAACCGTCAACCGGCCTCCGAGCAAACTCAGGAGCGTAGTCTTTCCGCTTCCGGAAGGTCCCATTAAGGCCAAAACTTCTCCTGGATTCACTGCACCACTGATTCCATTCAGAATATCCTTCTCTTCTGTAGATGTCGTCATTCCTTTAATGATTATCTTGTATGTCACTTCTGTAAACTGCATATCAATGTATTAGATCTTCCATTAGTTTTATGAGTAAACATCATGACATTGCAATAAAATCGGGTTTACAGGACACTAAAAATATCTAATAAACTTATTACAACACTTTTAGATATTACACACAAATGTTTGGTCCCATGAACTTTCTTATAAAGTAGTCTATTAGGACACTTAAACATTTTTAACGTCCTATAACCACGATTTTGTTGTACTGTGATTTCCTAGTCTGTTTGCTAAAACTGGACAAACTAATTGAGCAGGAGTGATGGTTGATATGAGACCATTTTTGTCTGTTTTCTTGAGTTCATGATATATATACACACACATGGACTTGGGATCATGTGAGACCAAGGGTTTTTCGTGAGACCTATAAGACCAATTCTCAACCCTTGGATTAGATCTACAATCTGAACATTCATAATCACAAAATTGCCACGAGACCTCTCAATAATCACAAAATTGTCACCGTGCAACTTTAGACCATTAGATTATAATTAACTTATAAAGTTGATCAATGAACATAAATTGGTCTTACGGGTATCACGAAAAACCTTTGGTCTCACGTGAACCCAACCCTATATATATATATATATATGTATACAAGTTTGGTTGTTGATATTATATTTTTGATGGATTTTGTTTGAAGTAGTAGTCTTGTACATAAATGCCATGGATATGAGACTCTGTACAAGACTACACCTGACTGATAGCCATAGCCTTGATCTCATAGATAAAACCTCCATCTTTGCCTGTTCAAATAGATCATAGTTGTAGACAAAATTAATCTGTTTATGCATACGGATTCGACATCGACTACTTGTTCTTATGAAAATGTATATATATACCTTTAGATATATTGGCAAGGTGGGTTCGGTTTGGAACTTCTTACGCGTCCCAGCTTCTATGTCTTCCGCTGTAAGAAGCATATATTAATGGCACATTTTTTGTATTCCAGAACCCTAAATCCATCATCATTTTGTTACTAAATGTTCAAAATTAGGTTCAGTTTTGTGTTCTCATCTTCGATCTCCATTGATGTTGCAGGTTTATGGAAAGTAAGATGAACAAGAGAAATGGGGAGAAGGGTCAAAGTTTTGATCAAAAAACTCCAAGTCATTGTAACAAAATTAGTTTTACAGTACGGTTTACAAGATCAAACCATAAAGCATCTTATCTCAAAGCGTTTTAATAGGTTTATAAGATGTTTTAGGCATTTTAACAAGTTTTTTTTAACTGTCGAATAAAATATTTGATACGACACTTTTGAGAAAGGTCTTGTAAACCCGTCTTTTTATAAAACAGTTGTGTTTACAAGACACTTTTTCAAATAGTGTCGTGTAAAATAGTTAATATGACACTCCATTCTAAAATCGTCCTAAAAGACTTCCTAAAAAGCCAAAAAATGTACGCTTAATTCTATTGTAACGCTTTTAAATTGGACTTTTTTTTGGTTTAGTCCTATAAAAGTCCTATGATATTGTTTAAGGACACTTCTATACTTTAGACGTCCTATAAAATCAATTTTGTTGTAATGATGGAACAAAAACCAAGAGCAACGGTTATGTGCGTTTAAAGCAGACATCCATGTTGACCTGATTGTAGGCAATGGGCCATATGGCCCACTTTCTACATTATGGGGCCCATTTACGTTGACACCAAATGAAGACTTTGGGCCTGTCCTAATAGTTAGCTGGTTACAGTTGGCAAACTGTGATATGAATAAATTCATATGAATCTTATTGTTATTTTGAAGATATATGAATAAATATATTACTAAAAATGTGAAATATATATGTGGAAAAATTGAAAACAGAGATAACCAAGGACTTTTTTGTCTTTTTGACAACCAAAAAGTATGAGCATGGGAGCATGGGAGCATGGGAGTTGCTACTTTAAACACAAACCCTACCCTCCAAGGGATAATGTGACCATTTTACCCTTAGATATTTTTTACTTGTTTTTTATGCAATAAAAGTTATACGAAAATATAAGTTAACTTTCTACACACGTAAAGAAAAAATCTTTTTGGGATTAATCAATTGTAAATACTTACGTATATCATCATCGCTGAAAGGTCTTGAATCCGCGACCTCATCGGGAGGCATGGTGAATCCGGTGAACGAGAAAGAAAACCCTAAACTAGCACTCGAAGCTCGACTTAAGGCAGCGCCACTACCAACGTCATCGAGTTCGAATTTCATCTGGGCGCTTCTCGTCTTTCTGATGTGTGTGTTTTTGCCGCTACTGCCACCACTCCGGCCAGGCGATGCAACCACCATTTGTCTGCTAGACTTTCTTGAATGTGTGCCACCACCCTCCGCCGGGGAAGCTTCACTTATTGGCATCTGGGATTTTATCTCTGCGAGCTGATCTGATTGTGTTCTCCATAACCCTAGATTCAAATTCGGTTTCTCCATCAATCTTTTCCCTATAAAATGACATTCAAAACACAACTGTAAACCAAGAATTAAACCAATAATAATCAAGGGAATGGAAACATTATATATATATATATATACACACATATGTGTGTGTATCTATATATAAAGAATTATCTACTGGTTTCAAATCATCGACACCACCTGAATGCAAAAGATTTGCTAAACACAGAAGAGAGAGAGAGAGAGAGAGAGAGAGTGTGTGTGTATATATATATATATATATATGTATATTAAAAGCTAAAGATTACATATCTGAGTCTTACCCATTTCACCAATGGATCGTATAGAAACAAAAAGGAACCATTTTTCAAGTTTATGTTAACAAGCACTTAAGTGAACATGCATGAAGATATATATATACACACACACACACACACACATATATATATAAGCTTTTGTACTTACCAAAGAAAAAAGGAAACTGAAATCTTGTTGTACCGAGAGAGGAGACCAAAGAGAAGTTTGATCGACTTACTTTGCTAGCTCGAACATTAAGCCCCTTTTATATGTAAAAAGAAACCCAATTATAGCAACCCTAGATGTGAAATGACGAAAATACCCTTGATCTTGATTATTAATTAATTAAAAACAAGAAAATGTTAGTAATTTCTATGATTTTGAAAACCACTTAACAAAGATACATGTATGTATAACGATGGTTATAGTTAAGTATGTGTATACATACATCAAAAATTCAACGTCAAATTACTCGGTTGCCGTACACGTGTTGAGGGACAAAATAATTAAGTGTTCGATTTCGGTTTATGTTTGGCTTTGTTTGACGAATTCGTTTTTATTTTTCGTTGATTGGTTTTTAGATCGATGAGTCGGTTTTTCGAACTTTTAGCTATAAATTTGGTGGGGTTGGAAGAGATGGAGTTGGAAAGGTACATGAGCCATGAGTCTGTAAGTAGTGTGAGGTCTTCATTCATTCTTAAGTTGCCTTTTTCTTAGGGTACTAAATATCTATTGGAATTTTTCTTTAAATCATTGCACATCATCATCATCATTTATTTTTATGATACGTATACGTATATATATACATGTACAAATACACTTACATACATACATACATACAAGAAGAAAACCATGCAATAAGTTAAACATTTTGCAAGAATGTGAGAAGTCCTGATATAAGATTACACTTCTTAAGGAGTGTTTAATCATATATGATTAAACATTAAACATTTATATATGTGTTGTCAATGCAACATGTGTTTAATCATATGTGATTAAACTTGTGTATCGTACGTGTAATCATATATGATATTGAGACTTCTCGTCTTCTCACAAAACGTTTAGCTTCTCGTTTAAATCTGTCACTGCATATATGTAATACTCCATCTAGGAATTGAAGTCCAATTATTTGAGAGAATTCTCATCATGCAATAAAGATATGTGTGCAATAGAAGCTAAATTTGGCATGGTGGCCTCAAAGGTGGCAATGTGGTGTTTAGTCGTTACCTCTCGTCGATTCGATGCTAGTTGTGTCATGTTATTTTATTGAAAAGAGAATTAAAAAATGTACCTAAACAAAGTATATAATAATGTGTTAGGAATTAATTGTTGAGACATATATATATATATATATATATAGAGAGAGAGAGAGAGAGAGAGAGAGAGAAAGAAGGGGTAGAGAGAGGGAGAAGGTTCAAACGTGAATGTTAACTATTTAAAAAACAAGAAAAAAAAAAATATATATATATATATATATATGTGTGTGTGTGTATGTAATCTGTAGACATATGTGTGTGTTGTGTGTGTGTATGTAATCTGTAGACATATGTGTGTGTTGTGTGTGTGTATGTAATATGTAGACATAGTATTTGTATTCTTAGTGATAGTATTTGAACAAGTATAATTGGATCTATGTTGATTCAACACTTGCTCATAATTATTAAGATATATACATGGAAGATGATAAGGTTTATTTATTATGTCATGACTTTTGATTATGAAACAAAATAGAATCTTATATCTCATAGACTAGACGAACGGCTAAGAACTGGTTTGTATAATTTGTTAGAATTAAAGGGTTTGTAAAATAGACTTAAACCCCACCATCGGGCTCTTCCTCTTCGGTTGCTTTGCTGCTATTTTGTTGGTTCGAGATTCCAAAAGTTAGATGCTTTGTGCCTTTTTTAGTTATGTGCATCCTTCTTGTGTTCTTTCAAAAAGCATTTGGTAGTTGGCTACTCTGGTATTGGCGGTGTTTGGGTTCGAGGCCTTCCGCTTTCACTTTTTGTTCATTTTTTGGTATGGTTTTTCTTGTTCGTTGGCCATGTTGTCCTTTTATGTGAATAGTTTTTTAGCATTTTGTTCTGCTTTTCTGCCTCTTGCAGAATGTTGTTGTCTGATCTCTTCTAGTTCTTGTTTTGTTTGATATAATCTGATTTGGCCTTTCAAAAAAAATCTAACAAATTATAAAAACCACATCTTAACCGTTATGATTCTGTTTTGTTTTCTAATCTAAAGTTATAATAATAATAAATGAATCTTATTATATATATATATATATATATATGAATCATAATAATTATTCATAAATATCTGAATTATTTTCTAATATAAAAATTGATTATGATTTGTTTATTTAAAACACCCATAAATATAATTAATCTTCTACAAATCGGTTTATTTTATTTATAATAAAATATTAACGGAAAATAAAAAAGTTAACGGTTTAAAGTGACTTGTACAAAGCTGTAGTGAAAGGACACGTGAAATGGAAGTGTTCTTCAACCCTTTTCACCTACCTTCCAAAAGAAAGAAAATCTAGTATTTTTAATTTATACATATATATATATATATATATATATATATATATATATATATTCTCTCTGATAAATATCCATTTTCAAACACTACAAAACTAAGGACTATTAGCAACAACAAAAAAACCGTTGCTAATGGTCGGATCAAGATGGATAGTCTCTGGGTAAAAGGGTCGTGGATGATACCATCAAGGACGGATTAGCGATAGAACTTAGCGACAGATCAGGGATGGACTAATTTTTAGTGACAGATTAATTCAGCGAAGGATGACGGATTAGCACCGATCAAATTAGTGATGGATTAGCGACAAACCAGGTTATCGCGAGGGTCTTTTAGGGACAAATTTCCGTCGTTGACTTGTCGCTAAATTTTAATAATTTAAAAGAAATGATAATAAATTTTCAAAAAATAATTAAATTTTTATTCATTTTCGAGTTCATCGTATCATATCCATAATACATATTATATTTTACCACAATATGTTAAGACTACTTCTCATTAATTAAGCCACTTCCATAAAAAAAATCTCAACACTTAACCTAACACACACACACACACACACACACACATATATATATATATATATATAGGGTTAGGTTCACGTGAGACCAACATGTTTTCGTGAGACCCGTGAGACCACCTTTTTACACTTGAAACTTCACAACAAAACGTTGTTAAGGTAAAATGAAAGTCGAACCTTCACAACAAAAACAACATTCACAGCGTTTTACTGTAAAGTTTTAAGTGTAAAAAAGTGGTCTCATTGGTCTCACGAAAACAGACTGGTTTCACAAGATCTCGGCTTGGGATCATGTAAGATCAATGGTTTTTCGTGAGACTCATAAGACCAATTCTCAACCCTTGGATTTGATCTACAATCTGAACATTCATAATCACAAAATTGTCACCGTGCAACTTTAGACCAATAGATCATTTGCTTATAAAGTTGATCAATGAACATAAATTAGTCTTACGGGTCTCACGAAATACCCTTGATCTCACGTGAACCCTGTATATATATATATATATATATATATATATATATATATATATATATATATAACTTTTTTGTGTAAATACAAGAGTGAAGATGAAAGTCAAAATGGAACAATCATGGGAAAAAATATTCAAATATTCATCGACAATGATAAATAAGAAGAAACGTCTCCGAAACTAATATATCAACATTTTATAATAATTAACAATTAAAACTGTATACTAAAACGATAAATGGGTGATGAATCGTCTTCGTTATTGTGTGCGTCACACTGACTTAGCTGATACATTGAACAAAATCAGAAAAGGACCATACACTTAAAAATTGATAAAATAGAATTTGATTCGTACGAAGTTGAAAAATAACAAACGCATAATAAAAAGAACATGTATTTGTTTATAGCATCCAAAAAAAAAAGAAAACCCCATTATTTATATATATATATATATATATATATATATATATATATATATATATATATATATGACATTCTCATTACCAAATATGTTGATAGTCAAAATGTGGTTGGAGAAAGTCATTTGGTATCACAATTCAAATGATTGATTTATAATACATTAAAATTTGATTTTTTTATTATTTATAATAATGGAAATTAGTTATTTTAATTGTATTATTAAATGTGGTCCTTGATGAAATTAAATTTGGGTAGAATGGATAAATGGTAGTAGACAGAGACCAATGATTTCTTGAGGTGAGTGCTGCTTTTGGATGCTAGTGGGAAAATTCACCAATTTTTTAATTATTCTCAAAATTATGAATTTTTTTTTAGTATATAATAATATTTATATACGGTAAATAAAATAAATAAACTTACATATTCTTTTTATTTTTTGTAAGGTTTAAACCCTTGACTTCCTAAGAGGCCAAGAACTCACATACCGTTAGACCAAAAACCTTTTATAAATTTGTTGCATAAACATTTAATTTTGCAAACTATGATAGTCATTTTGTAATTTTGAAACGATCATCGAAGAAAAGTATTATATTCGACAAATCAGAGGGATCAAATTTTGTAGTTTATTCTATTATTAATTTAATTTTTTATTTTTATTTTTTACTATAGAAAAATGTAATTATGACAAACAGAAACATATTTTTTTACGAAATGAATTTGGTGGCATATTTATAATGATAGTAATAGATTTGTTCTTTATATGCCAAGATTTTAATGCAAATCTTTTATCCATTTATTCATAAATATTAATAAAATTATATAAAAATTTATGATTAGTTTTATTTTTGTGTTCTTAATGGATGTATAGATATTTGATTTTTAATCAAATATCTATAATATTTTACAGTTTTAATAAAAAAAAATTGTTTAAAATATTATAACAAGCATGATTCATGAATGAGTTTGAGATTAAAGATGATCAAGGGTTTATATCTCTTTTTACGCTTCGCATCTTAATTTTTCCTTCTCACACGATTTGTCATATATATATATATATATATATATATATATATATATCAACCATCACTTGATTTGGCCCTTTAACCTTTTTGTTTTAGAGTTATAATAGTGGTCTGTGAATGATTGTAACAGAATGTAAAATCGAGAAACAACCACATAAAAGAGCATAAGAACGATCATATTGCATATATGCAACCATTATAGAACGACACTAACCTTGTCTTCATCATTCACATTTCTGTTGCAATAGATACATTGTTGTTGATGTAAAATTTGGCATGAGAGATTACGAGATCACTACTATAACTTTCCCATCTCTCGGTACATCCATGTGGGATTAAAATTGTGTTACAGTTCCATATAGGTTGTGCAATTAAGAACTTCTGTGTTTCCAAGAGCTTGTGGGATTAAACTTGTGTTTGCAGTTCCACACCACAGATCCTACAAGTAACCTTGATCCTCAAGACATTTCCGTTCCAAGTTTTATGTACAGGTCATCAAACCAGAAGACCCATACTTATATCACGTAACAGTATTCTACTCAAAGCCATCAATATGTCTGTTTAACTACAAGTCCAACTTATCACCTCCATGTTCAAGATACGCTGAACTTGCCCTATCCCTATCCCTATCCATCTACGTCATTATGGAATCCCCATTTACGCACGTATGCTCTAACCATGTTTCACCGATGGTGACAAAGAGAGGTCACAGTTCGATTCAACATTCAGGGACTTAAAATACCAATACAACAATCACAAGGACCATTAATAACTTGATTCAACCCAAAATTACCAAACTAGACACAATATACAAGTGGTGTATGAGTTGTCACAAATGGGTTGAAATGGAAACAAGGTGTCCCAATGGAGACAAAGTGGCCCCTAAAGGGACAAATTGATGGGTGTACTTTCCTAATTAATCACCTTATCTTGTCTTCAAACCTTTTTTTCCTACATTAAGTGAATTAGTTTTCATCTTTAAAGTAAACAAACATTCTTTCTTTTTTTAAACTTATGGGTGTTATATATATATATATATATATATATATATATATATATAATTGTTCAACTGACAATAAAACTTGAGTATTTAGTGATTCTGTTCAGAGATCACCAGTTCAAGTCATGTAATGGTGTTGGGAATTTTGCTGACTGTTCTCTAGAGTCCTTATGATTAGTTGAAGTACATACAAACTGTTGCGAACATCTATATTTTATATATATATATATATATATATATATAAACTATTTATTGTCATCATTTAAGCTTTAAGAGGGCACCTAAGTTCATATATTCGAATACGATTTAACTTTTGTCGTTTGCTTCATATTATTTGATATGGATTTATATTTAAATGATCAAATTTATGATGCATTTAATTTTCTTAGAGAATTTTTCGTGGTCAAGCATTAACATGAAAACAAATTAATAATTATGAAAATACGATAAGAATGATTTATTCTAGTTTATATGTATTAAAATCGACGTATCGTATTCATCAAGTCTTCGTTATACACACACACACGCGCACACACACACACACACACACATATATATATATATATATACTTATATATACATATCATAAAATAGATCGATGTACATATTGTTATATTTTTCATTTTAATTATATAATATACTAAAAGATTTATGTCGACATCACAATTATGCCATTTTTTAAATTATTAAGTACGTAAAATTAGTCCAACCTTACAAGTGTATGGAAACGATGAAACTTAACCACATGTTTATAAGCATATATGAATAATAAAAAGTTTAGGTTTATAATGCAACCGCATATTTAGAGCATCTTCAACAGATTTTCTAAAATCGAGAAGTAAAAAAGGTTAAAACCTTACAAAAATACTTTCATTTTCAACAGATTCTCTATTTTAGAGATTACACAATTATTTATATTATTAAAATATTCAATACAGCTCATAAAATATTATTTATCTCTCATAAACATTTAAATTCAAATAATTTCATTGATAGAATAAATAAAAAATCATTTTTATCTCATATATAACTCATAAGTAATCACTTTTGAAGAAATCTCTAGCTTAGAAGAATTTCATCCTCTCTTTCATACTTTATATATTTTGGAGAAGGTTTTAGGGAATCTGTTAGAACAAAAATCCTCAAAATCTCCATTTTGGAGAAGTCGGAGATGCTTTTAAAACTGTAACAATTGCATACCGTAAAATTCATCCTAACTTCTTTAAGCCATAGAGGACCGGAGATTCGATCAGTTTTCCCATATTTTTATGTATATAGATTTAGAAGCAATGTCAAGATATATTTGAGCAAACGGGTTATTACCGGCAATCCTAACCAGCATTATACGGAACCCGTCACCAAAGACATCAATGTGAGTTTCATTTGCTCACTCAATGGTTGAGGCTACAAAGACCCGAAATGTATCTTTTATTTAAGTAAATTCACTTGCTCTTTTGTCAACTGGGCCATCGCAATATATATATATATATATATATATGTTTTTCTATAATTATATTCATGTAGAAATTAGATAAAATTTGACTACTATCTCAAAACTTATCAATATAAATGTTAGTTATGTTTAAAATTATGTTGTACAAAACTTAGGGGTTGTTGATTCAGACAGAACAATGAAAATGACATAGAATGGAAATTAGAAGAAATTTGTATTCCTTTATTTTAATCGGAATGAAAATTTGGGCTTGTGAAAAGATGGACTCATTATCTATATTATATTATAAAGCATTTGACAAAAACTCTTAAAAACCATTTTTATGCATGAAGTACTGTTTAAATGTTTATTGATACATATTACTTAAATTCAGGATTACAAGTAAATTATGCATAAGTAAAACTTATTAAACATTCATTTTTGAATTCGTGTAACTATCTGCATATAAACATCACATTTTAAATCTAAAAAATCTAAAATATAATTAGGATAATCGTTAAGTTCTAATAGAATACTTAATTATTATATTTATAAAAAAATTATATTATTAAACCATAAATAAATTGATNATTTATAAAAAAAATTATTAAACCAAAAATAAATTGATTCATTATTAGACCTAAATTAAATTATAATAAAAAAGATTGAATCAAAGAAATTACACAAAAAACGATAACTTTTAAATAGTTAATTGACATTAATATCGATTTTTTTTTCAAAATTTTAATTACAATATCTACAAGTTTATGTTTTATTCAAAAATAAAAACATTATCACTTTCTCAAACTCATATAAATCTGTATTATATCACTAGACAAAGAATAAAATGAAACAATAAAATCGAAATGTATCTCGATGTCTTGTGCGAATTCCTTTCTAGTATTATATAAAATCAATAGTTTGTTTTATATTCATTATCATCAATGACTATTTAATACCACTAATCAAACACCTCCTTAGTCATATTTCTAAAAGAATCATAAAAATAAGACGCAACTATTTATTTATAGGATGTTTCAAATATAAATCATGTAAATGTTATGCTTGTTTATGAGCTCGAACAAAATCGATCAAGTCGATTATTTACTAAAGCTCATAAATTTTTATCTTTTGATTATATAATTTGGAAACATTATTTATATAATATATATAGACTTGAGAAAGGGTTTTTTATGAGACTCGTAAGACCAATTTTCAATCCTTAGATTAGATATACAATGAACATTCATAATCACAAAATTGGCACGAGACTTCTCAATAATCATAAAATTATCACCGTACAACTTTAAATCATTAGATTATTAGCTTATAAAGTTGATCAATTAACATAAATTAGTCTTTACGGTCTCACGAAAAACCTTTGGTCTCACGTGAACCCAACCTTATGTGTGTGTGTGTGTGTGTATATATATATATATATATATATCATTTGAAAAAATGTATGCTCGAATGACTCGACTTGTATAGTTTTAATTGAGGTTTCGAATTGAATCGAATGAAATATCAATATTATAAAGCTCAACGCATTGACTTAGACAATCTTTATTTTCTAGTCGAGATTTACTCAAACTCGATAATTATTAAGTTCGAACTCAAAATAAATGAACATAAATTCAAGTAGCTCGTTAAAATCTAAATTACAAACGGGATTACAAGAGATCAAGAAGACGGTGCCGGGCGGTTGAAGGTAGAGGGGCACGTGACAACGACACTAGATAATATGGACAAAAGTACGCTGTTTCTATGATTTCGTATGCTGTTTTTCAATAGACACGTGTACGACTAAGAGTGGGTTGCGGCTGGACACAGCTCACCTCGAGGACTCACCCTATTTTCCTCAACACGTGTACGGCCTGTGAAGGATCGTGCAGGAACCGCCCATGTCCCCACTCAGTATCTTTGATACTCCTCCCTCCAAACCAAAACCATGATTTTAAATTATTTTCGTTAACTAAAAATAATTTATATTACTATTTTAGTTTAATTTAATTTAAAATAAATGTTTATTTTTAAAAGTGAGAAATTGTTTACTAAATATCTATCCAGTTAGAAGGGTGACAACTCCAATAAATATTTATCAGGTAAATTGTTATATATGATACTGTTTTAATGGACTACAATCTTACCTGATAAAGTAAGTTATAATGTTGACTCTTACCAGTAAGCGCTTATCGGGTAAACGTTTGAGTAAACAACATTAAAGAGTCGTTTTCCTAAACATTTACCGATAAACGCTTACCAGTTAAATTCAACATTATCACTTACCTTACAAAGATAATATGATATATGAACCTTTTATTTGGTTAAAATCTAAACAGTTGATTTTGAGTTTTTGAATGAAAAGCAATATGAAAATTGGAAACCCTAATTTTAGGATGATAAAATTGGATTTCATTTCTTAGTGATTTTCAATGATTTTGGTGTTAAAATATCGATAATAAGCTTGTTTATTGCACTGATAGAAAAAGAACAATAAAACTAAATCGTTTTTAACATGATTAAGTTTTTAAATTTAAACAAATCAAATAATAAAACTATTTCTTATTTTATTCGCTCTAAATAAATAAAATAAGATATGTTTCTATAATTTAAATTTAAATTACATTAAAACTATAAAACCATATTTTTTCTATCATTGAAATAAATAATATTTTTTTAAAAATTTAAACAAATCAAATCATATAATAATATCTTGTTTCAATTATTTTGATATCGTCATGTGTGTATAGCTAAAAGTTATTTTGAGAAGTGATAAATATTTGAGAAGTAAGGAAGTGATTCTAGTTATTCATACGATCATGATTGGATTTGACTGATCAATAATTGCAGCTTTGACTGATCTAAAATTACGATTATGCCAAAAATAGATATGGTAGTTTCGTAACTTTTACAAATAGGTGGTAGACGGGTTCATATATGAACTATATGTTCATATATGAACTATATGTTCATATGTGAACTCGTGTAATTCACATATGAACTATTTTAACTGATTTACATATGCACTCGTGAGATTCACATATGAACTAGTTAACCGATTCATATATGCACCTGTGTGATTTACATATGAACTAATTACCTGATTCATATTTGAATATGTGTGATTCATATATGAACTTGTAGGTTCATATATGAATCCGTTTGCCGCCTACTTGTAAAAGTTACGAAACTACTCCTCTATTTTTCGCATAACCATGCAAAGAATTATCTAGTGATTCAGCGTCAAAGCCTCAAATATTGACTAGATGAAAGGCTATGATCACTTCTTTAACTATCAAATATCAAATCCATCCACATAATCGCTATCAACAAGACAATAAACAAGGATCTATGAGTTTATATTTTTTAAACATTTTGTATACAAAAATCAAAATTGTAAAAAAAAAACGCAAGTAGTTTATCGGGGATACAAAATAATTTTACATTAAAAGATCGATACTCATAAATAAATGTTACAGTTTTCTAGTTGTCGTAAAAATAATGAAATATGTATTTAGTAAAATCGAATATTTACGAATGCTTAACGGACTCTTTGAGTATCCTACGTTTATTTGTCGTTTTTCTCGTTAGAGATGTTTACTAGTTGACTTCTGCCATTTCACTACACATAATCGTTAATGTACGCTTTACATACCATACGTTTTTCTTGTTGTTGCCTCCAATCATCTTACGATGACTCACTCTGCTTCTGTGGACCCACTCACCACTTTACGTGTCATAATTCTCAGTAATTTTGGTTTTTTTTGGATGATTTCGAAAGGGTCGTTGATTTTGTGAATAGAATATTTACATTTTAAAGAAGATATTAGTTGAGATTTTAATTTAAAAAAATGAAAAATAGAAAAAGGTGGATTTTGTTTAAAAGCATAATAAGAGTGGATGATTGATTGGTGTGTTAGGTAAGGTGTCATGACTCATGTGCATTACCTCATCATCCCCTTTATACATCATCAACAACAACTGTCCTCCTTTCTTTCTTTCATATATATATATATATATATATATATATATATATATATGAGCCATCGAATGAAAACCGTCATCGTTTGTGTAAATCGTACAAACCACCTTCATACGTCCATTTTATTGTTTAATTTTATGAAATTTTTCATGAAACTGTTTAATCTTGTGAAATTGTTTCATATAATACTTTTTTTATGAATTTCTTTCATATATGGTTATGAAATTGTTTCATATAATATTTAATGAAATTTTAATAAAACTGTTTCATGTATTTTCTAAAATTAAAATAATGAAGACGATAATATCAATGATTAACATCATTCACAATAAAAATGGTTAATCAATCTTTCATAATTACAAAATAAAATAATTATGAACAAAATAAAATAATTATGATTGGTTGAATGTGGTTTTCACAGTTTATACGAATTGGGTGATTTTTATTTGAACGTTCCCCTATATATATATATATATATATATATATATATATATATATATAAAAGAATAAAAAATGTTTAAATCACATGTGATCTTATGCTAACATCACATGTATTTCACACAGCTTTAAGTGCAACCCAACATCGACTGCAGCCATTTGTATAGATCGTTAATGTAAAATTACATGTGTTCTGTACATGATTTGGTAAATATTATATTTTATTTATTTTCAATTAAAAGAAAGGAAATATTAATTTAAAATAAAATTGTAAGCCACCCATTTAATGAATTATAGATATTGTTTTAGATGATACATATAATCATCATGTGGTTATGTTTTGTCCAAAATCTTGTTAATTTTAGGCTTTGTTTGGTTCATGAAATCTATGGAATTTAAGGATTGTAGCATGCTCAATTATTTTGATTAAATTCCAATTTAATTTTTTTTTGTTTTTTAAATTCTTTTGAATTGTATAATTTAATAATTTCATCATTTTTTTTAGAGAAACGAATGAATTAAGTTTCGAAATGTAACATATTTTATAATTTCATTTAAGAAAACAAAAAAATAATCGTTCCATTCAATTTAACCAATTTTTCGCCGTCATAGTCGTCACCCACCCTACCCCCTTACTATTGTCACCATTAAAATCGGGTCTCGGGGATGGTATTGCACTCACCTCCCCGCCCCGCCCCATACCTGTATATATATATTAATTAATAAATTATATTATATATTATTATTTCTATAAAGTCAATAAATGGTAGTTTTTATTCCAATATATTTTGGATATTACTCGATATGTTTTGTTACACGTGACATTAATTTTTTAGATTAACATTAACATTCCAAGTCTGATTGGATTGCTCATCCGATTAGACCACATATTATTGCAATACGGATGACTTATTCATTTTTAAAAATGATTTCAACATTTTTTATTCATGTTCAAAATGATATCACTACAATTGTTTTACGCTAACTTTTATCTGAACTTATATTATGTTCACACCGTTGTGAACATTATCCGTCCATTGAGCGATTTTGCTCAGCCGAGGCAATTTCGGCAGGTTCAGGTTCAGGTTCCACTCCAAGGATGGTTTGAGAGATCAAGATATCATTGGAAGTAAAAAGAACCTAAGATCAACTTCTGTATATCGGGTTTGTATAATCTTTTGGGATCACTTTAGACGATAACATTTTGGGTTGGGGATGTGATCAAATTTCCTACGGGGATGGGGGCAAAGATGGCAGATCGGGGACAAGTATTGAGGTCCCCACCCCATTGCCATACCTACACATTATTACTTCCACGTCTAACATAAAACATAACATTTTTAACGATAAGAAAATTCAATTACGAAATCCAATTAAACATTGCATTAGTTTACGCCTGTTTCTCGTTCTTGCTCGAGAGCCAAAACTAGAAAATTAGTCAACCCGATACGATTTACTGTGTTTTTGCTTGATCCATATCTTAGAATTCTTTTGTGGGGGAAAGATGTCATCATGTGAAGCAATACAACACTTTTCATGTGACCAAAAGAATGCACATTGATGGATATGTATGATGTATAGCAAATGCAGCTCAGACAAGTGTGTGTTCCAACTGTTACGATATGTAGTAGCGATTATGATACGTTCTGTTCAGATAAACGCGTTTAAAAAAGTGATATTCACACTCTCGATTAAGAGTCAAACAAATAAAGGACTTGTTGCATTGATACGAGATGGCATAAAGTGAAGTTGAATGTCGTTATCACATTACCTAGAAATCAAGACATCTATCTATACACGAAAGAAATAGCTTTTAAGCATAAATCAGATCAAACCAAACAAACCCAGTAAATCTCATACAAAAGTAGGGTATGAGAACAAGTGTTCAAGAATAAACTTGCTAAAACACCACCAAATGCACTTTGAAAGTATAGATTTCAATACCCGTTTTTTAGCATAAACTAAACAAAACCAGTAAATCTCACATAGACATCTATCTATACACGAAAGAAATAGCTTTTAAACATAAACCAGATCGAACCAGACAAATTCAGTAAATTCCGCACAAAGGTAGGGTTTGTGGATAAGCTTTTAAGCATCAACTTGCTAAAACAACACCAAATGCACTTCGAAAATATTGATTCTAATCCCCGACTCCCCATTGTGTTGCTTGGTGAGATCGACTCGATGTACGGGGTAGATTGAATTTTGAAAGAATGGTTGAATCATGGTCTAACTTCGGTTTTCAGATATGTGAACATGAATACATGGACACATATCATGATCCCCTCGGGATTCTACACGAAAAGAAAGGGGTATTTTGGCCAAACCGGACCTTGAGTTTTGTTAGAAATCATGAATAATATTGATAGCCCGAAAATTGAAAGAATGACATAACAGGCTATCAGAACCGCGGTGCCTGATGTATCTTTACAAGGATAATGACTCGCTAATCGTTTGAATTCTTTTAAAAGAAAAAACTATGGGTGATCAAGAATTACCGTTTTACCTTAACCGAATGCTTTTGGTATGCTTCCCAAACTCGCCCTCTTTCATCATTGCCACAAATTCACTGTAATCTATCCTCCCATCCTGAAATAAAACAAGCTTGTAAGAGAATCGGACTTGTCTAATTTGGATAGGATAAGAATACGAGATTATGAGATTAAAGATGTACGTTATCCTTATCGATGTCACGCATTACTTCATCGAGGTGTATATCACCCAAACCGAATTGCTCACATGCCTGTTGGAGCTCATCTGCAGTGATGTATCCACTGCCATCTTTGTCAAAATAAGAGAAAGCAGCATACATATGATCCTCCTTATGGATTTTATTTATATGGAGCATGGCTGCAACAAACTCCCCATAGTCTATGGTACCACTGTTATCGATATCGGCCTGAAACATTCGAGTGAATACGTGTGATCAAAATGAGATAAAATGGATGTAAGATAACAAATGGCTGTGAAAATGGAGTTGGGTATAATGCCACAAAGGAGATAGTGTAACCATTTCACTAAGGGTGTGTTTGGTATCCTGACACACGCAAGACAGGATAGCGCTTGGTAAGACAGAATTGGACAGAACGGAACAGATAAAAAGAGCAATTTACCCCTAATGAGTTGTTTATATAATTTGATTAATTTATGTAGGGTATTAAATTATAATAAAATAAATGTTTTAATAACAAAATATATCATTAGAAAGTTTTCATTAAGACGATTAAGATGACAACAAAATAAAAGGTTTATGCAGTTTCTAATATATTTTATTATTATTAATATTTAATAAATTACATAAATTAACCAAAATATAGAAACCGTATTGAAATAATATTTTGAAGACATTAAAGTGAAAGTTTAAAGAGCATAAAGTACAATAATAAAATTTAAAGAATGAATAAAATGTAAAGAGGAAGGTGTATTTGATGTTTTAGAAGAGAGTTATGTTTTATTTTGAGGTTATATTGGTAAAATATAGTTTCACCCTTGTTCCATGGGGTGGGGGTGGAACACGCCTGTTCCACTTTGTTCCATATAAAAGTCCTGCCAAACATAGAACAGTGATCCCTATTCTGTTATGTCCGGTGTCCCACGCACCCTAACTGACGGGCTACATGCAAAGCCAAGCCAAGCCAAGCCAAACCAAAGGAGCCCAGTATATCCTACAGGACAGTGGGTTCTTTTTTTATTTTTGGGGGGGGGGGGGGGGAGATGTATGTAGACATGACCTCTACCATAAAAAGGTACTTCAAATCATGTATACTACTTGGAATAAATGAAATTGTAGACATAAATTACCGCTTCCATCAGGCGAACAATTTCTG
This sequence comes from Cynara cardunculus var. scolymus, assembly GCF_001531365.2. Taxonomy (NCBI): domain Eukaryota; kingdom Viridiplantae; phylum Streptophyta; class Magnoliopsida; order Asterales; family Asteraceae; genus Cynara; species Cynara cardunculus. Next base: position 25,285,680 of record NC_037537.1, read on the forward strand.
AATCCTTCAAATCGGCACCCACTTTCTCCAAGCCTTTCTTTAGTTCCTCTAATGTGATCTGGCCACTACCATCAGCATCTATCATCTTGAACATTTCTTTAAGTCCTGCAATTTCCTCTTCAGATAGGTTCTCGGCAATAACCTGAAATCAGACAAGAAGGTGTTCAATCATAATGCGAAAACAACTAATAATATTCAAAAACTATTATTATAACACGCGGCACACGCCATGATTTATTGTTAAAGAAACCTAAAGAGAAAATAGTTACAAACTTACTCTGATGGCTATCTTCTTGATTTTGTTCATGGCAGAGAATTGCTTCAGTCGGGAAAGAACAGCAGAATCAAGAGGCTTATCTGGAGCCACACCATCAGCCTGAACCCAAGGGTGGCCTAAAAGAGAAAATGATGGTAAGGATAGAATTGGAGAAGCGGAAGAAAATAAATTCAATAAAATTAAAAAGACCATTATTTGAGAGTCATCTGAAGCAAGCATGATCAATAAAAAGACAATGCATGATTATTTGAACTTTTAGATGAAAATAATACAGGTATAGAGCAAAATGTGCACAACTGAAGAACAAGAACTCCACGACAATAATGTTAAGAGATGGAATGTGTTTAGGTTTCCTTTCTTGTAAACTGCAAGTTCAGAAATAAGTTAGGACTATTTTTGCGACTGACTCTACTATTATCTATTTTGAGAACTTTATCCATATTTTGCTTATCAAGTTTAGAACGACTGAGTTACGTTTTCTAATTGAGAAGTGCTGGTAGATGGAGCTATATTACATGCGAGAGTCTTCGTTATATGTCTTAGAATTGCATATCGTATATTATTTGTGTTTGCTCCAATCCCATACCTATGCATCTTAGGGGGCGTGTGTAAGGCAGGGGCGAGGTGGGGGTGGTAGCTGTTACGACGACAATAGTGGCATGGTGGTCAGTGGGGTGGGGCGGGAGGGAGGGTGGTGGTATTGGTGGTTGGGGAAGGGGGCGTCATCTAGTTGTGAGTCTCTGACGATGACAATAGTAGCATGGTGGTCGGTGGAATGGGGTGCGGAGGGGAGGGTTGGGGGTGGGTGGTAGCTATGACGACAATAGAAGTGGCATGGTGGTCAGTGGGGTTGGGGTGGTAGCTTTGACGGCAACAATAGTGGCATGGTGGTCATTGGTGGGTTGGGGTTGGGGTTGGATGGGGGTGGGTGGCGGTTGTGACGACAACAATAGTGGTTTGGTAGTGGGGGGTAAGGGTGGGGGCGTGATGGTAGTAGCATGATCGTGGTTGGGGCAGGGGTGGGCGATGTTGGTTAAATAGGATACAAAGAGATGGAATTCAATTCCTTCGCTTACGCCAAGGAATGATGAATTCTTTAATTTGTGGAACCCAATGGAATTCAAAGGATTCTTACATTTTCATTATGTGAACCAAACCTAGGATTTGGAATTTGGTCAAAGGAATTATCCATTCCAATTCCTTCAAAATCATGAAACCAAACCCACCCTTATTTTCTGTATTTGGCAGAATGAATTACTGTGCTTATTTTTATCAACAATAATGATAATTATAACTGTATTGATACTATGAGTTCAATTCAAATTTCGAACAGTGTAATTTTTTTTACACAAGCAGTTCCAAACACCTGACATCTTCGTCAATCAATCCATAAATGGACACTTGTCAAGTTTTTAAAACAGCCCGTGTAAAAAACTTCTTGCAAATGATAATGTGTTCAAAAGTTTCTCTATTTATTATTATGAACTTTTATCACATTGTGTACAATTTTTTTTCACACAAGAGGCTTTCAAGACTTGATAACTGCCATGAATGAATTGACTAAGGAATCACATTTAATAAATTAAATACTGAATAGATGCATGCTATCCTTTAAGAGCCACTTGTTGAAAAAAATACATCATTAATTATGTAGAAAACATACTCTATATTAATAATCATAGTAATAATATTTAGGGGCTACTGAGATGGTTTTCCATTAAATCCTGTATAAATAAAGTTGTTTGTGTGGATTAACCTGTCCGTATAGATTGCGAAGGTTTTTTTTTGGGAGGGTTTTTTCATATATGGAAGGAGCATATTTTTTAATTGGAAGACGCAGGTTTGAAAAAAACTTGGCTTTCTGCACAAAGTTCCCTCCTAGAAGCTTACTGAATAATCCACTTTCTATATCATTAAACCACTAAAAAACAGTCATGTATAGTGGACCAAATAAGTTGCGAGTCCCGTTAAGCTCATTAAGCTGCTAACAGGCCCTTAGATAACAAAAATTAGTATTGCTTTTAAATTGGTAGGGATTTATACTCACGAAGAACTTCAGGTGCTGTCAGCCTCCTTTTGGGATCTCGCACGAGCATTCTTCTTACCAAATCTTTTGCACTTTCAGATATGCTAGGCCATGGTTCTGATGCAAAGTCAAGATCACCTTTCAACACCTGCTCAAATATTCCTTGTTCCGTTTCTGATTCAGATCACAATTCAACAACAAAAAAGTAAATGCAACTTAAAAATTGTATCGTCATGAAGAGCTGTAAAAACAACAAAGCAGAAAATGATAAAGTCCTCACCATCCCAGAATGGTGGGACCCCACTTAGTAAAATATATATGATAACGCCAGCACTCCAAATATCACATTCTTGGCTGTAAAATTTCCGCAACACCTCTGGGGCCACGTAATAAGGGCTCCCGACCATATCAGTGAACATCTCACCTGAATGAATACAGTTAACAGACATCGGTTCAGTTTGGTTGGAATCCTACTCTTTGCAGCTATATGGAGAAGAATGCAGCATACAGTAATATCAGAAAAAGCAATAAACTTGGTGCAGCTCTCACGCTCTCAAGGAATCTATCATGAACAGAAGCTTTCCTAGCATCTCATTCACATGTGCATACTTGTAAAACCTTAACGTTGCAAATTATGTCTTAAAACAGATAAAGGTGGCGAGATAAGCCATGGATTCCAAATCTACCCAATAGAAATACCAATGTATCCAAAACTCTCATCAGCTCCTATAGACTCTCCAGAATAATCAACTGCTGGGAACTGAAAACAACACATGGACTACTAAGCAAGCAAAAGAACGAGCAGTCTCAAATTGAACATTGAGGAGCCCAAACTCATTGTATCAATCTTGATGAAGAGATGATCCTAGAACACCCAAGTTGTCAGAATTTATAGCTTTAACAGCAATGTTTAAGAATTCAAAGCACGTATTCATAAAACCTCATCATCAACAACTCAGAACTATTACTACACTTCAGGAAGCCCCACATTTGACCCGCAGCGACTGCTTTATCTAATAAAAGCTCTATAAGCACTTGGCTCGCAACAGCTCGCATGAATAAATGTGATGTGACATGGAGAAAGAAGAAATAAATCCAGACTATACCAATAAACTACAAAAGAAAGTTTTAAATGATCCTAAGCTTAAAATACCAACAGTCAAAACATTCTAACGCTATCAGAATAGGAGACTCTATGGTCTCAATTTATCACACAAGGAAAGCATCCCACCATGAAAATGAATATGAGTTCTACCACCCTTACTTAGGAATAGGCAACCTGTCATAGCCAACCAAACAAAACAAGTTCACAAAAGGGGAAAGAGAACCAGCAATAAAAGATTAGATTGAAGAAATAAAACGAATGGAGGCGAAGGTTAGGTAACAATGTAGCAGAGGAGCTGAAAAGCGATGGAACCACATGAAGGAATCAAATAAACTAAGAAAATTTGACAGGTAGCAAAGAGAAAATGGGAACCTAAATCTCCAAAGAGTCACGAAATGACAGTAGGGTCATAAGGGGAGAAGATTTTTTTTTTTGATTAACCTGGATATCCAACCCGCTATGCGAGCCGACTAATCCCAGGGCGACCACCTGCTTTGCAGATAGCCTGGAGTCACTGCATTAGAACCTCCATGGCCACAAGGGGATTTTTATTACTCCTTGGATTTGAACCTGAGACCTCCTGGGAAGAAGATTGTTATTACCACATTCAATAACAACTGCCAACCACAAAGTCAGAAGCACAGATAGATATTTACTTGGATTGAATTAGTAATCTATTGAAATTGGAGGGCTTTACTCCAATAATTCCACTTCATTTTGTTCAAAAGCATGATTCTTATGGAATTTTGTACAGTTTTAACCTTGGATCAATTAGATTTTTTGTTACTTAAATGCTTCACAGAGTTCTGTGTATACAGACAGAGAACTGATGCTGATGACTTAACTCAACCCAGTCACCTAAATGGACTCGCTCAATCATATGATCTGCAGTAGCCTCCCTAGTACCTTCATTGTTGCTTTACAAGACATGACTTGCTATAATCAATCCAAATGATAGGCATGCTAAGTGAACTCCTGTAATGTTAAAGCTAAGAAACCATTAAAGTCTAAACAAGCATACTGCAACACAAGAAAGAGTTGAAAGAAAGCTACATTAGCATGCTTAAGTTTTGTTGTGGAAGTGGTTTGACCAAAAACCGGTTGTCAGATAGCACTTTGCTTCAATTTTCATTTCAGCCGGAAGATGAAGAACCATGAAGTATCAGAGGAAGCATCGGACATTTAGGCTTATAGCAATCACTTTTGAAAAATCATGTCCACCTTCAAGCTGGCTAATTATAAGCTGATTATCCTATTTTTGTCTGACTTGAAATTAACCCACCCAAAATTTTACTGACTATATGTAGACTTCTGCTCTTTTCTAGGGGGTTGTTACAGTCGCCTATAACAGGAGCAGACCTACTCCATTGGATACGATGGCACAGGCCGCCGCTTTGTTCATCCGTCTTAGTGTAAAATATTATTGGGTTGTGAAAAGTACCCACCGTATCAATTTGTTGTTTGTCACCGTATATATTTTGAAATTACAATGAAGACACAAGTTTCCCTTGGTAGAGTTGGTTTGCAAGGCTTTTCTTCCACCCCAGACCCGAGTTCGAGTCCACAGTCATTTTCTTAGTTTTTAGCTTTTTAATTTCAGATTTATTATTATTCTGAAAAAAAAGTTGCAATAAGGGTCTTGAACATATCCATATATTTGTTTCTTACAATCAAATGGTGCCACCATTTGGAAAAATTTCTAGGTCCATCTCTGACCTATAATCAACTTTGTTACATCATTCCACATAATTCTTAAAATCATCCAATCAGATATTATACAAACACTCAAGGGAATACCTGGCTTAAAGAACATAGAAAGCCCAAAGTCAATAGTTTTAAGGGGTGCCTCCTCTTGCTCGTTAATAAATAGAAAATTTTCGGGCTTCAAGTCTCTATGCATAACCCCTAAAGAGTGGCATGATTCCACAACCCCAACTATTGTCCTAGCAAGCTCAGCAGCTTTCTTTTCTGTATAATGCCCTCTTTGTATAATCCTGTCAAATAGCTCCCCACCTGCACAAAGCTCCATAATAACATGAACAGCCACAGCATCCTCATAAGCACCCACAATCGATATCACATGCGGGTGCCCTGCCAAGTGATGCATTATCTGTATCTCCCTCCTAACATCCTCTACATCCTCCTTCGTTGTCAACTTCCTCTTTGCTATTGATTTACAAGCAAATTCCTTTCCTGTTTCCTTCTCTACACATAAAAACGTTGTCCCAAATTGACCTTGTCCTAGTTTCTTACCCACACTATAAACATCCTTCAAATTGCCTGTTTTCCTCTGCAATACCGAATTAGCTTGAAGTCCTGCACTCGCCATCCGTTTAAAATTATTTGCTGCCTTTGGCTTTTCCTGACCCTTAGCCTCCGCTGCCTTGGCTTTTTCTGCCGGTTTAGCCGCCTCCTGCCCTGACATTTTAACAGTATCCGGTGGGGTATTTTGCACAGAACGTGGCTTTTCAGATCCCTTAGAACTCGGATCATCTGTTTTATTCTCATTGGCGTTGTTATTATTCGTGTTGTTCTTGTTCTGGTTGGATGAATCGGGAGGCGGAAGAGTGTTCTCCGCTGGCCGGTTTTTCCAGACCGCGGCTGTAACAGATTGTAAGAAGCCAGTACGCCCCATATTGGGTCCGACGCAATTATTTCCCATTCAAAATTTGCACCAATTCCGAAACCGAAACCCTAACCCTCTCAGATTTAACCGTCCAGGTCGCATTTGCTGTTCTCGTCGAATCGATAGATTTCGACAATGTCGCAACACAGTTGCAGCTGTCTGATCCGATGATCATGCACCTCAAACACACAATATTGTTATTGAACTAACGCAACCCCTGATCAAACCAGGGGGATTTCTTTTCCGTAGGTAAAATTCTCATGAAATGATTTAGCATTTACTTCCAGGAGAAAAGAAATTCGAAACTCCCAAATGTTAACACGAAATTGATGAAACTTGTATAGTAATTCTGTGAGAATTGAACGTTAGTACCAATCAGAAACCCTAATTCCCTGAAAAGAAATGGAAATTGGCAGATTATTAGTGCCGGTAAAAGGAGTTGAAATTAGGGAAAATGGGAATCGAGAGAATTGGAGGAAGAGAAAATGGGGGGGAAATGAGAAACAGCTCGGGATACTCGACGAGTTAACTCTTTGAATTATTTTTAGAGTAAATTACGTTTTTAGTCCCTCTGGTTTTTTCAAAATTGATGTTTCCGTTCCAATGATTTATAATTTATTGTTGTTTTTATCTTTATAAATTACAATTTGTTATTATTTTTTCATATGTTTTACATTTTATATTGTTATTTCCGTATGATATTCATGATGAAAATTGCAATGAATTGACAAATCATACGGATTAAAACTGTAGAATTCACATGCAGGGGTCGTTTGATAAGACTCTCAACTCTTTCATATTCATCCGATAAGATAATTTGACCCGGTAAAAACTTATCGGGTAAGTGTTTAGTAAACAGTCCTGTAATGATGGAAATTTTATCCGTCAGGTCGGATACGTGCCTCTAATAATACCTTATATGTGTATTTAATATATAGCAGAGTCGGACCAAAGCGTTGGCTAGGTAAGCGCCCTAAACCCTAAAGGAATGCGCTTTGGGTTACACAATATTAAATAAAAAATATATAAATATGAAGGAACGAATTGGACTTTATAAGCAGTCCTCATTTAGTTGAGGAATGAAACAGTATCAATTGTTTTATAGATCGTACTGTAACGCATCAAGGGTTTGTATGTTCTTTGTACATAAACCCTTTTATTATCTGGTACTATGTGTATATCCACTAAAAAACCAGTTCATACAATATGAATTCCCTTTTTTATCTTTTGTTTTCTGACAGCAATCGAATCCTAGTTGTCATGTATATGGTTTTAACTTTATTCATACCGGGTGAACATGACAAGTAATGAGAATCTTACCTGTTAAATGTTACCTGTTAAATGACTGAAAATCTTACCTGTTAAATGTGGTGGTTACTCTTCTATTTAGTATTTACATCGTAAAAGACGTTTATCAACGACCTTCCTATGTTACTTTGATGGTTAAGAATCTTACCTGGTAAGCACTTACTTGATTAACAGTGGATAAACGATCACTAAAAGTACTAGCTGATTGTGAAGTCGGAGATGGTGGACCGAGAGTCCCATAATTCGGACGATGAAGATGAGAATATTAAGGTGGAGCGGGTTTTTGTTTTCTAAAGCTTCGAGATTTGTACCGGTTGCTTTGTTATATGTACTAGATAGCTTCTTTATATTTGATCTGATTAATGTGTTTGTTTCGGCCTCAGGGACTAAAATGGAAATTAATTTCAAACCACATGGATGAAAATCGAAAGTTTAAAACCACAGGGACGAAATCCACTGTTTATAACAAACCACGGGGACGAAAAATGTAATTTACTCATAAATAAATGTTATTTATAAATAATAAAATATACACATTCGAAGAGATGAAGCGGTTCATAAGGAGAACCCAAACATAAGCATAAACCACTCCTTCCCAATAGTGGTGAAAAAAAGAAATCCGCTTTGAAACTTGGGTTGTAAACGAATCGAACGAATAGATGTCTGCTTATGTTCGTTCGTTTAACTTAACCGAACAAACGAACGAATACGAACAGTAAATGAACGAAAATCTTTGTGTTCGTGTTCGTTCGTTTAGAAATCATGTGTGTTCGTGTTCGTTTATGTTCATTCGTTAACATATTAAACAAATGTAAACGAACAAGTCTAAAAAGTTAAAACTTAAATAAATATTATTTGAATTCAAACTAAATAAATAAAAGATTATATATATATATATATATTAAATTTAATATATAAACGAACGTAAATGAATGAATGTGCATAAACATAAATGAACGAACGAGACTCTTGTTCATGTCCATTCGTTTGTTTAACTAAACGAACAAAAAAAACTATTCATATTCGTTCATTTATTAAATAAATGAACATAAAAGAACTTCCCGCCTAACAATTCGTTGAACGTTCGATTCATTTACACCCTTATTTAAAACACCGGATGAAACCACTAACAATTATTTTGTTGTTGAGAATTATGATCGTGTCGTGTAACGCGTTAAACCATGTACCATGACAAATACAAGACTCGAGATTCAATGTCGAATTATTGATTAATATTTTTTTTAAATTAGAGTTTAATTTAAAAATAAAAATATAATTTACATTGACTGAAAACTCGTTGTTTGACAAATGTCTATGTAAGCACTAACTGAAGAATTGACCAAGTAAGAAAATAACGCTTTGCTTACTGAGTTAGCATTTTAGTCAACATGTTGTGTGTCGGAATGTGTTGGTAAACAACATTCGTTCTTAGTTTTTACTAGTTAAGCACCTCTTACCCGGTATGAGGCAGTCAATAGGCTACCACGACTCGCTTCACTTTTGTTGCAAATGTCACTGCTTTTGAGTAGTACTAGAAGAGTACTTGCGCAATGCAACGAGAATACATCTCGATTTTAATGTTCTACTTTATTTTGTCTTTGTCGATATTATAATACGATTTTATGCGTTTTAAAGAAAACAATAATGATTTTATTTTTGAATAAAATATAAATTTGAAGATATCATAAAATTTTGAAAAAAATTATATTAATTTTAATATCAAATCAACTATTTAAAAGTTTTATTTTTTATGTAATTTCTTTAATTTATTTTTTTATTATAATTTAATTTAAGTTTAATAA